>NW_028256998.1:1200000-1754792 GCF_035046125.1 Drosophila serrata
CGACCTGCAGAATGGTCCACCTCCCCGGCAACTATCGATCTCTCTCTCAGCTCTCCCAGTTTTGATTTCGAGTGTCTGACTGAGTCCTCGGCTTAGCGAACTTCAGTTTAGGTTTTTGGCACTGTCGCGAAATGATTGTTATTTTTGTTTAAGACCCTTCAAAATATTTCAGAGGGGTCGGAAAGAAGCCATTGGGAATTAGAAAACAATTTAAATGCCATCAAAAACTATGCAATAAAATAGTTTAAATACTACTAATATAGGATTTAAGGGGATTGCAGATATCAATCTGGTTTTACATCGTTAAGAGACCATTTTTCATAGAATTTAAAGTCAACAAAATTGCATTGTATGGACATGTTGTTGGACATGTTTTTAAAGGTTTTAAAAATTAGTTTGTGGAGGTTCCTAGTATATTTTTATACTTTTTGGTACCATTTTCAATGATTTATATCACAAGAAAATATGAATAGACTCTTTCCATATTTATATAAGTAGGAGAAATCACCAGGGTTTTTCTATCTCTTGAACGAGTGTCCAAAAACTGAGTAATAAAATGTTATACTATGAAAAGAAACCAAGATTTTATTGCATATTATTTGACACCGTTTTATGGCACTTCAAGGACCCTAATGATTTCTTGAGTACCCATGATAAATGTGTTTAAATAATAATTGAATATATATATAATAATATAGTTATTAAATATACTTATATATTATATATATGTATATCTTTCATATTGGAGCTATGGTAAGTCTTCTATATTTCTATATTCTATATATTTCTTACATGTTTGTTTTACGGTCAATCTTCTGCTTCTTGGCCATAGTTTTAGTTATATTTCCGATTCTCGTAGTCCTAAGGCCAGGATGTGTTCTAGGTGTATGTGTGTGCTCCTTCGCTTGGCTTAGACATGTTAATTTCGACTTAATGCTGTTTAAGTAAAGCCCCAATATTTGCGCCTAATACGCATACAAGTGTAATGAATGTAGGCATGTAGGCGCTTAGTCACACATGCACACTGCCACACACACGCACACACACACACACCGGCACACTCAAATATGAGTGACTTACATGTGTAAGTCGGTAACACGACGAAAACAGATGCTATCTTGCATACGTTTAGGCGCACGGGGCCCGGGTGATTCTGGCCGAAATAAGACCGGGATTGGCCGTGCGACAGGGACGGAAACGCTTACGGAGGAGAGAAGACGGGGAGAGGGGAGGTGGAACTGGAACCAAGGCGTCAGTCACGTGCCCGGAACAAGGCCAAGGGGCCTTGGGCGGGGCATGGAATGGGAACGGGTACTGGGAACGGGAACGGAGGCGGGATGAACCCATTCGGGTCAGTGACGTAGCCTGTGGAGCGATAAGCAAACATTGTCCATCAAAAACACACCAAGGCATCTAAGCACCCACACCCACACACCCACACACACCCGACACCCACACACACACTCGCATTCACACACCGCCGCTTTGTATTGAGCATGACATATTTGTCGATTTGCAAATTTATGTCGGGCTGCCAGCTGACCAATCCACACGGTCCCCGGACCAGACACAACTCCCAGGACATTGGCTTAGAGGCGTCCAAGCTGAACAGCCATCGGAGCAGGCCATAAAACAGGGCTTCAAAATGAAATTAAATATTTTGTGGATAAAATATCCAGCTGCAGGCCATCCCTCGTAAGGGAATGGGGAACCAAAGCAAAATCTAAACAAAATTTTAATAGCAAATAAATATTTTAAATTCCCTTAGAACTGGGTTACTTTGCTAGAATTTACAATTATAAAAATAAAGGAAATATTGAGGAAGCTATAAAAGCTATCAATTTGGTTGAATTGAAAGGGAACAAATATAAATTTATATTGTGACAAATTTATTACATTAAATTTAATTTTGAGTTGTAGTTTCTTATTTAAAACAGTTACAAGTAGATAGTTTTTTAAAGGAGTGATAAAAAAAAGCACAGAAATCGAGATCTTTAAGCTTTCATTAATTTATAATTTTAATATTCTAATTAGCATTCCACGATTTTCAATGTACAATTAAATCTTTTCAAGATGTTTCAGATTGATTTTAATATTAAATCACTTGTCTATTCAAAATAAATTAAATACATACTCTTTTCCGCATATTTACAATAAAAACAATTACATTTTACATGAATTATTCATTATAGTTTAAGTGGCAATTAGGGAATTTTAATTCAAAAGCTGCTTTAATATTTAAATATTAGTTTTTCGAAAAAACACGCTTTAAGTCTGTCAGTTAATAATATTTACTCGAATTAATATTGGATGGGTTCAACAAACCAGCCAGTCAACAATGCAGTCCTGAAGGGCAAATCGAACCCACACTCTTATGAAGTCAAATGACTTTTACCAGCGCTTTACATAAAATTATTCAATTACATTTTAATGTGGCATACTTTGGGCTGATTTGTGCACACTCCTACTACACATACATACCTCTCCCTACTACACACAGCTCTCTCATATACAAAATAAACACTTACTCCGGCACGTACACATGAGTGGGCGGGGCTAAGCCCACATACACACACACAGCCACTCCTGCTGCCCACTTCATTAAAAATCCTGTCAATACTTATTAAACTCAAAAATCAAATCAATTTTGCGCTATAATTACAAAAATGTCTGCCCTCGGTCGTAAAGTGCTCGGCGGCGCACAAAGACACTGCCACATATTCATATGTATGCCTGTATATGTGTGCACAAACCCACACATAAACAAACAAATGTCAATTAAAAAGTAAAAATTGCTAGAAAATGGCGCTCGACCTGACTAAAACAAAGGAACTAAAACCATCCACGACAGACCTGTGTATGTGAGGATTGTGGGGAAGGGGCAAAAGGATGCCAGAGGGAGGTGGAGCAGGAGACAGGAGGCAGGAGGCTGCTGCGAGGACGACTGCTCACTCCTGTTGGCCGTGAGTCCTGCATTCGACAAGCAGAAGCTTTTGGCATTTGTCGTGCATTTTGTGTGCGCACAGAACTTTTTCGGCAAATGCCAGGCGGACATTTTTCAACGCCAACACCGCGCCACCAGTTTTCCGAGGCCTTTTCCATCTGCGATTTTCCCTGTTGTTGCTATTTTCACCATTTGCACAGTGCATGGAATTATATTTGCCACTAGGTAGACTTTAAATTAAATTATTTTATAGAAAAATAAAGTAGAGTGCAGGTTATGTATCAGAACAAATATAATCCTTGTGCTTATAAAATAAAACTTGGTCCTAGTAATAATATTAGAACTCTTAGCATTGTAAAGAGTTTAACTCAGCTTGATATTAAATTTCAATTGCTTAAAACCGAATTTCTCTAAAGATTTCGTTTTAAAATATTTTCTTCAATTGAATTTCTATATTTTTCAATATGTAAATTGAATTATTTCAACCCAATGTGCCTTATACTATACATAGTATTGAGTGAGCACAATTCGTACACATAGCACTGGATTGGGCCAGGTTAGGATAAGTTCTCGGAGGTGTGCCGTCGTTCTGGACAATTCGAAGTGGTGGAGCGGCAGATTGGGACTTAGTTAGTTACAGTGAAAAGCGACTAAGTGGCAGCGGAAGAGTTAAATTAGTGACAAAATTGGTGAGTGGATGGGGGGTAGCTCTCACATCAAAAGCCCCCAACTGGTCGATGGGAATAGTTCTCTTTTGATTAAAGCCAGTGCAAAGTCAAATGACTAAGTAATTATCTGATTAAGAGGCTTTCAGACTAGGTTGATTTGTCTTTTAAATAGACTTTTTATGTATATATTATAAAGGATAAACATAAGCCCAATGTAAGTCAATTCTGTTACCTCATAAGGTTGAGCTTTATTTAAGTTTCTTAAGTTCTTAAGTTCGAATAATTTTGATGCCTAAATACGAATTCTCAAATATTAATATTTGCTAAAATCTACTTTAATTTAAAAAGACATTATTTAAGTATAAAGTTTCCTGTAAATTTTAATTCGAAAACCTCTTCCAAAAGTATTTGATCTTAAGAACTGTACTTGGACTGCAGAAGTGCAGCAGCAAAGCGGAAGGACAGCACGAATCGCTTGACACGCTGGCCAAGTTGCTATTTGCCACTTGAATCCTTAAAGGAGTGCACGAAACGAAGAGGGCAAGGACTCGGCCTAGGCAGCCAAAAAAACGACTGGGTTCGCGTGCCTCTTGCAATAAATATACACATATATACAAATATAATAAACGTATATAGCACGATAAATATATACACAGGGCCTGGAAAAGCGCAGGCCGGGCGAGGGAAAATGGGGAAAGCACTCGCTGCGACGACAGAAATCAACAAGCAACAATTACAGAGACAGATGAGGAAAAGCGGGAAAGCGAAACAAAAACATCGTGATTGAGCTTCACTTTCCCTCGGCTCCTCCTCCTCAGCCCTCAGACCTTATCCCTTATCCTTCGGCTGACAAAGATCGAAGACGTTGACAATGGACGCGGGCTTCAGCAGCGATAAGTGCATTGCTCGATAATCGAAAATGAAGCAATAAAAACAAAAGCTCAAACAGGAAGCCAAAGTCAGGCATTGAGCCTGGCAGCGGGGCGGTGCGGTGGAGAAGCTGTGTGTGTGTGCCAAGGCAACAACAATTATTTTCCTTGCAGTGATTGGTGGGCGGGGGAAACTCCACTCCTCTCCAGTCACCCGCCATCCGTTTAAATCCGAAGTGCTGTGGAAAATTCTTTCCATCCCACCCTCCACGTTGCTCCCACCGCCTGTCCCCATCAGAACTTATCCATTCGGTCTCAGCCTCTCATGCATAAATAATAACGATGTGAGCAATGCGTCTGGTTACATGATATATTTTGTGGGATGGGCAGGTGAAGGATATTTTGGTTTACTAGAGCGTTAATGTCTAAACAGGTGGCAATGAGGAGAGATAGAACAACAGATGAGGTATCATTAGGTTATGACAGGATAACTATTCGGAGGTTAAAGGGAAAGCAGTAAGGATTGATCAAGTTTGAGAGTATACAGGATTTAACTTACAGGACTTTAAAAAGGAGGAAAGAGAGTATTAAAGATACCAGTTTCTTATATGTATTTAAATAATTTCCCAGATTTATTTCTTAAAAACCTTAACAAATGAATGTCAACCTTTCAGTGCGATCTTAAACCACAACGCTTTTCAGCTATCATCCATAAAAGCGTCGCTGATTTATTCACACACAATTTAAGCCCGGCACAGGGAAATTGCTTTTTTCTGGCTCCTTTCATTCCCTGGCACTTTATAAATTATGATTTAGCCCTGATAGCTAGCGAAGGCTCAAGTGTTGCCAACAAGTTGACAACAACACACTTGGGTCATACTCTGAGCGCTTCGCAACGTTGTTGTAGAAGACGCCTCATTTGGTTTATAAATGGGTAAAAGTAGGCGAAAAAAACAATGATCCTGGGGAGCAGGAAGGGCGGAGTTGTCGTATCTTGCGAAAATATCAATTACAATTAAATAGATTAAACCTTATCATGCAACAACTGTCGCAAAGTGTCCCGAACAAGGACGAGACCGAAGACAAGGACGACGACGACGACGGTGGCAAGTGGCGAGGCAGGAAACATGGAACCAAACTCTCACTCACGGTGGTGGAGGGGGAGGACGCAGGACATGCCAGGCTGAGACAAGCACAAACCAATATAAACATACATATAACACACACAAGCACATACACCAGCACAGGCGCAACAGTGGAGAACGCTTCACAAGATTAATGAACGTGCAAAAGTTTAGAGACAATGACGACGCCGGCGACAACAGACAAAAACAAGAACAAGCAACAACAAGAACAAGTCCAACAAAAGCCAGCAAACACCAGGACAAGCCCAGGACAACAACAACAACAGCAGCAACAACCAACAACGTGGGACAAGGACACCAACAACGTCCCGAATAGCGACAGAAAAAATGAGAGAGCAGGAATATATGGCATACACTTAGGCGCGCCAAGTCGGTAAGTCGTGCAAATTTATTTGGGCGTAAATTTCATTTCACTAATCGAATCGATTCTTATGCGTTTCATTTCATTTTCAGCTTACTGACTTTTCGCCCATCTGCCCTGGTTCAGTCCCCTCCATTGTTTGGTGTCCATCATGGGTCTGATAAAGTGTATTGGGCTAGGTCAGCGGACTGAAATATATGGGTGCGGGGTGATTTTGGCCGACACTTCATTGTCCAGGCCAAAAGACATTGAAGGATGCTCGAGGACTACGACGACGAGGAGCCAAAGAGAGGAGATTCAAATAGGGTTCGTTGGCTGGGTGATACAGGGGCGATCCTTTTTAGATGCTAATGAAATTGAGTATTGGATTCATAATTCAATTAATTTGGGACTATAGCTTATTTCAGGACCGTCAAACAAATATTAATGCGAAGCGTTGCTTAATTAGACCTTGTAATTGAAGTATTGAATTATATGTTAATTGCATTACTAGGGGTTCGAACTCTTTTATTAAAGGGAATTGATACATTTTAAAATAGATAGCTTTACACAGAATACATATGAAATATTTTACATACTTTTGGACACCTTTAAAGGAGCCTTTAAGTCTCTGTAATTTATATAGTCCTCGGCTTTAATAATAATTAAAAGTTTAACCAAAATCACAATCACAAAAAATAACTTTAACGATTTTGAGCAAGCAATTTGAATTAAGACGAAGAATAAACAATTATCGAAGTGATTTAGAAATTACTACATCGTTAAAAGGTACACTAAATTCAGTACCCCAAAATATCTATTGTATAAATTTAGATTAATTTTTAAGGATTTTTTAAACCTTAATGATTTCTGGGGACTCTAAAATAACTAATGAAAATGATATAATTGCTAAAAGTTCTCAATTTTTTTGACATTTCAAGTCATAGTCAAGTTTTCCCAGCTGAAACTGAACCAAAAGACAATGTTAAAGTGCCATAAAACTCGGACAGATAATGTATTTTTCAAAGGAAGCACTTAGTGGCATAAGACAGACTCATCAGTTTTGTGTCCTTTATGCACCCCGCTCATCTTATAATGTAAATGTCAAGCCAAGTATCTCCTGGAATTTGTGGAAAATAGAATAAATATTCTCGCTCCATATTTTCCGGTACCCATGAATTTCTTTCCCTTGCCATTGTTTCTGCCACTCGTGAAGCTTCCGCCTAAATTTCCGCTACAAAACGCACATACCCTGTACGTCGACCTTTTCACTTTCCCGGCAGCTTTTGCTTTCCTTCGGCAGCGTTTTTTCTTTGTTTTGTTTTTATTTTTGGCTTTGGCAATCTTCCGTTTAGTCGTTTCTGCTTATTAAATATTTATTGTGTTTCTGCAGAGCTTCCGCTTCAATTTGTTTTTTTTTGCCTTTCCGTTAAAATGTCACATTTTAGCCTCTTGGTTGACTTTGGTGCCTACTTAGGAGTATTTTGAATCCGTAACTGTTTAAATATCAATGGGGTAGTAATATTTTTGTAAGCGTAAAGGGGTACTAGCGACATTTTTATACCCTTGCAAGGGTATTGTAATTTTAGTCAGAAGCTTGTTATGCTGTGAGGGAGTCATTTCCGACCCTATAAATCATATATATTCTTGATCAGCATCAACAGACGAGTCGAAATAGCCATCACAGGCATAAAAATAAAATTTTTACATATTTTAACAATTTTATAAATATTTTTAAATATTTTAAAAATTTTCTAAGTAAATTTTATTGTAAATGAAGTATGCAGATTTATTAAGACAACAAAAACTAATATAGATAGCTTTATTTAGCTATATTTATTTAATTAAAATGGATCCTTTTTTGGCTTAGTGATAAGTTTTTTAAACTTTGATTTGTCAACAAAATTGTAATATACAAATATTGATAAATTTGGATTCAAAGAATACAAATACTTTAAGCTTCGTTATGATTAATTTTCGATATGATTCTATAATTTAATTGCAAATTTCCAGGGTATATAAAGTTCGGCTTCCCGTAATTAGTTTTCTTTTTAGTTATATCAATTTTTGAAATGTTATTGGATTTTGAAGTACCCCAAGGAATGCTTTTTAAAGATAATGGATATAATGGAATATATGCATGAAGACTGAGTTAAAGCACTGAATTATGAATGCTTAAATTCTACTCCAACTTTAAATAACCTTTAACTGACTGGAAAAAATATAAAAAATCACAAAATAAATAAAAAACACACAAACTAACACAATTTAAAGGAAAACCAAAATAGCATTCAGTTGGCTTTCCATAGAGACCATGAAACAATAACGAATGTACATCAGATCCTTAAACATTTAAGACCATAATGGGAAATAAGTGGCATTGCTCGGCATCAACACACACAATTTGAACAATCATTGTCCTAAATACCCATTTACACACACTCACACACACACACACACACATTAGAAATAAGCCAAATGAACGCACAGCATAGAAATAACAAAAACCTATACACAACGTCATAGAGAAAGCCAAAATGAAACTTTTTATACATACATCCAGTTATAACCTGCCCCTAATAGTCAACTCAATACTCACATGCACAAATAATAGCGCAATTTGTGGGAGCAACAAGAAAAATATATGGCCATGCATTTTTTATGATTTTTCCTGAAAACGACAAAAAAAAAAGAAGAGAAAAGCAATGGGAAAGCGTGGGAGGGTGGGAGGCTGGCGGCTGGTGGGAGCAAAGCGAAAACAATTTAAGTGTCCTTCGGTTGCCACGCTAAACGCCTTCAATTTAACGCCAGACACACGCCACAGGGCAGACACACGTCGGGAAAACCGTGAAGGGGAGAGGAGGTGGTGGTGCTGGTGGTTGGGGGGTCGGAAAAGCGGGGGTCGGCTGGGAGCGAGTGTGAATGTGTGAACTGACGCCGCAGTGCGTGTTGACCGCCTCCGATTTTGCCGCCACTTTAAAAATCTGAACGCATGTGAATGGCACCCAAAAGTGCGCTACAGCGAAAATCACTTAAGCGTTGAAAATTTGCTACTGCCAGCACACACACACATAAAAAAAAATCACAAAAAACAAAACACAAAAATGTAAAAAAAAAGTAAAAGGAAACCCCGAACCAAAGTGAAACTTTCCCGAAATGTTGATGAGGTGTAGGAAGCAACAACAACGACAATGTCTAGCGAGAAGGTAACAAAACTTTCATTGAAGAAAAACACAAACTTTCGCCCCACTGCCGGGCAAGGCTTTCACTCTTTATCAACCCCCCCCCCCACAACCTCTTACTCATTTATAGTATGGAAATGTTGAGTAGCTTTCTTCAGGCATGCGTTCATGTGTAGGGTAGTTTCTCATGCACAGCGAAAACTATCTTCACTTAAGTCTATTTATGTTTGTTTTCAAAATGTTTTCCAAACAGGAAACCACTTTTAAATAATGTCAAAGGTTCAATCTAATCTGACTTAGGTGTACGAAGTATGATATTTAACAAGGATACAAGGCTTTTCTTTACTTAAAATATTTAATTTTATTGAAAAAAGACTTCAAAGGTAGCTGTAAGAATATAACTATTACTTTTCCATACGTATTTATTATATTTCCAATTTGTATATTAATTTTTAACACATTTTTTCATACAAAATGTAGTTTCTTCTTAATTTAAAGTTTATTATGTAAACTATATTATCCAACTATTTTTCTCAATGTATGCCAACAGGGCTGATGCAAGTGCACTTTGCAATTATGATAACATGTGCACCCCTGCCGCCCGACCGCTCCGCTCCCCTCCAACCCCCTGGCTTGGTCCTTAGGGCAACTGCCTGCTGCCAACCAAACAAGTTAATAGTTTTTACGCAAAATTTTCTCAACAGGCAGCTGCCTTGTTTCAGGTTTTTGCGGCATGTTGTGCTCTGCTGGCAGCAGCTTCCACTGGTGAAAGTGCATTTGCTGCTTTGGTTTGCTGTCGAGCTCTTTTAAAATATACATATATATATATCTAGTATATATATACATATATTCTTTGTGGCAGAAGCTGTCGAGAATGTTGGAAAGCATGAGGGACAACCAATGTGGCATTGTTTTATTTGACAGCTTGTGAGACCGCTAAAAAAGGGAGCAAAGCCCCCAGAAGACACACATCTTCAGAGAAATGGGGGTTCCCATTAAAAATATTATTGGTTTGTCTATTTTTAAACAAAAGTTGGAGCAGTAAAAGCATTTATTTTTAGTTCCCTTTAGCACATGGCAATTGTCAAGGATTCCTGCAGATGTTTTGGAAGTGCCTTAGACACAAAGGTCGAATTTTAAATTGATTTTTCACTAATTAAAAAAGGAAAGTTCATAATTTAAACTATTACATTCTCTGAAAGTTACTAATATTATTATAAATATAAAGACAAAGTAATTATGCATAAATTTCTGTATTATTCAGCATATATTATAAATTGTAAATATTAACATGTCCTTATATACAAAATGCTTTTAGCTGGTTTAACAGCTTATGGTTAATGAAATTTACTTTAAGGGTATACATTTTTATTCAATATTTTAATTTGGCTTAAAGATTTATTCTTTTATCCATGCCCACGTGGTTAATTTTTAATATTTATCCCCTTATATTATTATTACAGCTTGAAAAGCCAATTCAAATTTAAATTTCCGCGGGCTCATTAATTCTCTCGTGATTAAATTTTACAGAATATAATAATGATTAATTTTTACTCAATTCAAAATGTCTGAAAAACTTAAAGCGGTCACAAATTAGCCGCAACTGTGAAAGCCTCACGAGCCATTGACCCCAATCATTTCCTACACTTGTTCACTTCGCCGCCTTGCAGGATGACTGCTTACCCCGGCTCGACCTCAGAGAAAATGTCGTCCCCTCTTTTGAAAAATACCAAAAAGTTGCTACACAAAAAAAGCCAAGCAAAACTGAACGAGAACTTCTGTGGAAACATTTCCCATTCAACTTCATTCGTTTGAAACTGAACAATCCCAAGGCTTTTTACAGCCACTTGTTGTGGTTGTTGTGGGTGGGGGGAAGGGGGAGGTGGAAATGGAAATGGGCTGATTTTGGGGCAGTGGTTTCAGCCAGGAACACATGTAGGCCACGCCCACAAATGCTGAACACCAGCCACGCTTTTTTTAGAGTAAAAAACGCCATGTCAAGCAAGCAAACAAAAAATTATTCAAATTTGAATTAATTTTTAACAAAAACTAAAGATTTCAAACACGAAAAAGTTGCAGTTACTACCATAAAGGCCTACCCCTCAGAAATAAGGATTTTGGTAGAAAATCAACCAGAAATAACAACAACCAAAAAGCAGTTAAAAAGTTTTTAAGTGCACAATTTATAGCTACCGATTTGTTGTCTGGTCCTGGACCCAATCCCCGGTACCTCCTCGAGCGTAAAGCCTGAACAAAATCAATATGGCCTGGAAAAGCGCATAATGAGAGTGCACTCGTATGTGTGTGTATGTGTGCGACTGCATTTTAGAAAATATGAAAAGTCAAGGAAAGTTTATGGCAAATGAGTAATGAGTGGCAGAGGCGGCTTGGCTCTTTGCCCCCCCTCTCGAAATATTAACCCGCTGCTCACTTTAGGTCGCAAATTCGAAAATGAAAGGAAAACTACCAGCCTCGAGTTGGGCACAAAAGTAAAGGAAAATCTATAAACGAAAAGCCAAAGCTACTTCAAACAATATACATAGGTTGGAAAAACTTCCATTTATTGGAAAATTAAATACTAGTTTGGCAAACCAATAAAGTTTTACTTAAATATGGAATTTTTGTAAAGCCTTGAACTTGTAACACTAATATTTTATTTTGTTATATTTTCAAACTCGAATTTTACATTTCCAACTTAAGGATGATATATATTTTTTGTTACAACATTTTCCCTCCACAACTCGATACAAAAAATAATATTACGAAATAATTTTTGTGCTGAAAACTGCTCGCCGGCACTTTAACATGCAGCAAGCTGCAATTGCTGGTTGGCTCTCTTTTTTTTTTTAATTAGTTGTTGTAGATTAAAGTTTGACAAGTACTTGGAAAACTTTTTTCCGCTTGACATTTAAATACACACATGTGTGTGTGTGTGTGTGTGGGCTGCCCTGGCTGTGTGTGTGCGCTTCGGTCGTGTGAATTAATTAATTAAATATGAGATGAGCTTGGCTTAATTGGAAGGCTGGGGGAACGAATTCAGTATTTACTCTGATTCGTTAAAATCAGTTAATGTCAAGAGTCAAACGGGCAAAAGTCCACGGATTTATATCAGCGCTAACTTAACTTAATTAATTTAAATATGATTGACGACGTAGCACATACAGATTTCACACACATCGAAAAATAAGATGAACGTCAGTGTTTTCAGAACCCAAAAGAGTTTTATTGTTTATTTAAACTTAATGGGCAAATGATTGATCGAATGATCTGTGTATGTATTTTATTTGATTAAATGGAAAGTAATTAAGCTTGGGTTTCCTTTAAATTCATCTGGAAATGAATACTATAAATAAATATTAAAGCAAATACTATATTATTCATATATGAAAGTTTACGTATTTCATAAGCTGGCACTTTATATATTACAAAACCCTTACTGAAGCTCTTAAAACCCTCCTCCTTAATCACATTGTCACTGCCTAAATTGACATTGTTTCAAACATGATCTCCCTCCCCATCCAGCAGACGTCTATAAATTATTATTACATTATGCAGAATAAATCAGATGGCAAACCAGCAACGGCATCAAGAAGTGACTTTGATGCCTTGGCCCGAGGTGGAATTTTTATGCGACTAAGCCCACACACACAGGATAAAAAATACTTGGAGGAGACGACCTGGGTTCAAGGAATCCAAAGCGATGGGAGGTCGAGAGTTAAAAATTGTTGATTACATTTGAATCCCCACTCATAACTGTCAAAAAGTTGCTGGGCTACAGTCTGGTCCTGCTACTGGCATGCCATCGGCACTACACGGCAACGTGGCGTATGTGTAATGTGTGCAGTGTGTGATGCCACCGATGATGCTCCTGCTACCGCTGCACAGGGTCCACGAATGAACTGGCTGTCATTATGTCATGAACATATGAGAATGCGAGATGTTTATACTTAAAAAGCGCTCATAATAAGGCTGCCTGTCAGTTCCTGGCTGAAGGCCAGCGATGGTAGACTCTGCGAGCCGATGCGATGCGATGCGATGCGGTGGAGCTGCCACCTGTCGGAGAGTTGGTTTTATGCCACCACATCACACCACATATTACATAATATTATCTGCTTAAATTTAAATACATTGCAGTGCTGATAATATGGACAAATTGTATCGCAATCTTGAGGTATGTGCCTTCCAAAAGATTTCCACAGATATAATTTAACCAAATTTTATTAATACCCTGTTACATTCATTGTACTATCCTTTCATATGAATATATATGTGCATATATCTTCTTTATATTCTGTGGGTTGGTTTACCGAACCTGTGGTTTTACTCTGCATAAGCGCCTAGTCTGCAGCGGTTGTCAATATTGTGCAGAATGTTGTAATTAAAATTGTTATCTTTTGAAATTGAAGCGCCCAGATCTATGTGTGTGTGTGTGTTGGTGTACCGGATATCCATGCAGGATGTCAACGATTTGCACTATGCTACGCGGCTGGCATACTAGTAATTTTACACCTGTCTCGGTGACGAGGATGCTTGATGCTGCCCGGCATCGTTGCCAACTAACCCTTCCTGATCTGTCCACATCCTCTCGGTTCCCTTACTCATGCTCTGATTGGGATTAAACGTTGAAAATCATTTTAGCTACAAAAACAACTAGTTTCAGTGTATGGCGTATGGCACACGGTGCTTGGGTCAATTACCGGGCTAGAATTTAAGCAATTTCTGGAATTTGCCAAAGGTTGGGTGTACTCTGGTAGAGTTAAAGAGGAAAGATCTCATGTGGAATAGAGTTTATGCCACAAAACTATCAACAATACAACTGTTAAACTGGAATTTAGAAAGAAAATAACCCTTTTTAACTCTTATAGTGTGTTAAAATTCTAACACAAACAATTACTTTGTCAAAATCCTGAAGGATACAAAAGCACTTCCACTACATCATGTTAACTTTGTCACATCGAGTGTCAATCTCTGCTAATATCTACTTCTTGCAGTCGTTCCAGGACCTTGGCATGAGAACAGAAGATGGTTTTCCCTAACGTGCTCATTTATTAAGTGCTAATAGACGAATGTACATGGCTCCAGTTTGGGCTAAACTAGCCACCCCAAGGCGAAAGCCGGAAAATATTCCAAGAATTCGGCACTGCAGCCACTAAGTGAGAGTTGACAAAACTTCCTGCCCAGAGTGTGGACTTGGGCGCCGCAACAATTTCATAAGAAATTCGTGCAAGTCCGTTGACGTCGCAACATATTACTCACCATATCCGTCGTGGGCCTTATCCTTGTTAGCCAAGGTTGGGCCTTGGCATATGTAAAACTTTTAACAAACATGACAACACACACACACATAGCCAAGTAATATCGCATGCCATAAATTACACTTAAGTATTTAACAGCTTTACGCCCCCAAAAACCAGAGCCAGCCAAGCAATAAAATAACGATGAAGGCCGATAGCCAAAAAAGGGGGCGGCAATCTAGACGGCTATATTCATGTATTCTCGCAACATATAGACTTGAAATTCATTTTAATCAAGACTTCGGGCTAGTCTCTGCAATCGCAGAGATGTTAAATCTCAGACCGATAAAGAGTTTAGCTTGCCAGAAGGAATTTAATTAAGTTTAATTTGCGATACAGTGGACATTGCTCTGGCAAACTATGAAGATCTTGTGTGCCAATCCTGCATATATTTACTAATACAAACTATTAAGCCATTCCAGTTTAGAATTGTGTACTCGTAATATCGTTTTTATTTATTCAATTTACAGGGTTTTGGCGGTGTCCAAGAGCCAGGCTCGGAGAGAGGCAACATCAGCATAGACGCCGGGGTAGCCAGTCCAGGCACAACCGTTGCCCCAGGAGACGACACCGACAAGTTCCCCATTGGCGACCAATGGACCACCGGAGTCACCCTGGCAGGCGTCCTTCTTCTCGCCGGTGGCACAGACCATAGTGTCCTGGATTTGATCGCCATAGTTGAAGGCTGAGGAACCGCAATCCTTTGCAACAAGCAGATCCACTACAACGCTCAGGAGCGTATCGGGGGAGCTGCAGAACAGGAAACAGGTGGTGCCCCAGCCGGAGACGACAGCCGAAGTGCCCGAAGGAGGGGTGACACTGGCCAGAGGAATGGCCCGGATCTTGGAGGTCTGGCGGACGGGAGTGCTCAGCTTGATGATGGCCACATCGTTGATCATCAGTTTGCTGTTGTAGCCCTCGTGGAACTTGAAGGCCCGCACGCTGACAACCTCGCCACCGCTGCTCCTAGATTTGGATCCCAGGCGCACCTGCAGTTCGTCGGCTCCATAGGACTGCATGCAATGGGCAGCGGTTACCACGGTGTCGTCATCGACCAAGCTACCGCCACAGAAGTGGGAGCCCTTGGTGGTCTGGATGGAGACCTGGTAGGGATGGGTCTCGATCTCGGCAGCGTCGCCGTTGACAATGCGCCCGAAGGGGAAGTCCATGTCCGGATGGGCCTGGGAGGCACAGGCACAGAAGGCGACCAGCGCCACCACACTCAAAATAACACGATTCATTGTCACAGCTCAATGATCACTGAACTCCACTCCGCTCCATGCCCATGTTTTATAGGCAGGGACCTTATCGTCCGTGCTCCTTCTGAGTTGTAAATCAGGGTGGCTCTATCAAAAGCCAAGTTTCCATGACGCTCTATAGATGTCTAATGATTAGACCATGCTATCGGCCATAAACGCGTGCCAATCCAAGACATTATCGCATGATAGTAAATCTATCTGACAAGAAACTGAAGACAATCGCACGAAAAGATTGGAATTTATGCGTTTTTAGATGGAAAACAAACAGCAAAGTTCATTGATATTGATCTCTGCTATTTTTGGGGCTACTCCAAATTAATGGGAATACCATAATAACTTTGTTTGCCATCCCAAATCAATTGCCTTTTCACATATACAAAACCATAAATAATGAAAGGCTACTCTGTGTGTGTTCAATTCAATTAGCAAATGCATCTTTAATGTAGATTTTAAGGCTGACCAATAAATTCTCTGGCAACTAATTTCGCCAGCAGGTTCATAATTCAATTCTGACAAATAACCCGTCTTTAGCCACTATAAACCATAACCTTGTGTTATTCAGTTATCTTGACTCGATGGGGAAACCTCAGAACGCATTCGCATGCCGGAGACAGCTGCAATCTGTTCCACCGACACAGGCAGTCACAAAGAACCGCGAACAGAATAAAGCTTTATCTTATCATGGTGGCTCTGAAGCCAGTCCGTAACTAACTTACAAAGAACGGACACGGATGGGTGGAGCAGCTCCAGGGCCACGAACAAGACAAACTGTACGGTATCCGAGTTGACCAGCCACGATGGAGTGCAGCAAAAAGTTAACATGACCATGAATTTGAGCTGCCAAAGTTCATTTTTAATTTAGCGTCCACACAAGCGAACCCGTGTTGGCCAAAGGGAAACGCATTCCGAGGAGAACAATCTATTAAACCCGCACACAGCACCCCAGCACCCAAACGAGTGAGTTTCGTGTTCTTCTTGTTCCGCAAAAGTTGTTGATATCTATTACCGAAGATTTGAAGCAGTTCGCCGGCATCCCAACTCAACTTAGCCGGGTCTTCGAAGGGGACAGGATGTCTTGTGGCAGGGACTTAAAGACTGTTGCCAGTTGAATGGAACTGACTGCAAGACTGGGACCACCCCCAGCCCCCATTCCCCACCACGTCCACATCCCCTCTCACACATGACATGACAGTTGGTTATGCCGGGGCCACAAGGCACGTAGCGCATTGCAGTTAAGATTTGGATTTCCTTCGCCGGGCGTATCAAAGGAAACAACGCAAAAAATCTAGAAAATACTACAAAACACTTATCTGGGTGACAAATAGAAAACGAACCGAACGAAAAGCCAGCGGAGGGAGGGGCAACAACATTGAAAGAAAAATGTCTCTGAGTAGATTAAAAAGAAAATAAAAAAATAGCAAAAAAGATGAAGAAGGGGATATAAACGAAACGAAGAGCGACTGGAAAATAGAGCTGCACAAAGCAGGGAAATGGCTCGCGTTGTCGTTATAATAAAGGCATGACAACACTCCATTGAACAGTGTTACAGAATCCAGGGATAAATGTAACTCAAATTGGAACAAGTTTAAATAAATATTTAAAAAATAAGAAGTAAATCAGCCTAATAAATTAGTCAAAAATGTAAGCCTTATTTAGTTAATAAAACGAATAGTAAAGCTGACAAAGAAACAATATTTTCTATTCAATACATAAGTTAGCTGTTCTGAATAGGAAAAACTTCCTGTGCAAACACGGACTGAAAAAAACTGAGATACTTACTATGAATATAATAGTATAATAAATAGTATAATAATAAGATGCATAACACCCTTAAATTTAATATGCCATATGTAAGCCAGTTAGAGAATTTTAAGATGGCTCGAAAATACGTGAGTGCAATAAATCGTTTGACATTATGCACCTTGTAATTATAAGACTCTTGGTTAGACATTTCCTTAATTGAAATTGAGAGCTAAGCAATTGAAAAGTTTAACTTTAATAGTTCTTTAACAACTTTGATATATAACATTGCCCACTGTTTGTGGCGATACGGTCGCTGGGCATGGTCATGGTTGCTCATATGTGTGTCGCTCTTGTCTCAA
Source organism: Drosophila serrata (assembly GCF_035046125.1). Taxonomy (NCBI): domain Eukaryota; kingdom Metazoa; phylum Arthropoda; class Insecta; order Diptera; family Drosophilidae; genus Drosophila; species Drosophila serrata. The sequence goes on from NW_028256998.1 coordinate 1,217,804, forward strand.
CTCCCGACCGCCTAGACAACCTCCGTGTGTTGTGCACTTTCTTCGTCTGCTGTTGCCATTTCTGTTTCGTATTTATTTTTTCTATCAACGTACGAGTTCCCTGTTGTTGTTAATATTTGCAAGACGCCTTTATCTTAACAAGATCGGGCCAAGGACTCGTGGGTGGATGCGTCTCTGCCGTTTCCTGTGTTATTTAAAATCATTTTGCAAGTTTTGAGCTGTCTGCGAGTTTGTCTTTCTATTCCCATCCCCCATCCATTGTTAGTCCATTCTTTCCGCACACAGAACTGGTGTACACGGATTTGTTTCGTTATCGTTGCTTAGAGTGTCAGAAAGGACAAGTACAGGACTCAGACCGATGTCAATTGCCGGGGAGGAATGGACTGGAGTTGGGGGGAAGGCAAAGGCAGTGCATACAAAGCCAGGGGCTCAGGCTCTGCGAGTGCCAAGTCCATCAACTTAGCAGGAAGATTTCCCCCTTTGATCCACTTCGATCCAGGTTGATTCGATTATTACTTTGGCTTGGTGCGGATGTGTGAGCTTCAGTTGTTTAGTTCCTACTGTACGTAGGAGCTCCACAACTAATCCCATTTCACATTTGGCATCCGAAAATTAACCCTAGGTACTCTCCTTATTTTATGCCTTTCCAACTTAGAGAGCATTTTTCATTTGGCCAATTTGAGCTGAATTAACTTTACCTTTTCCCGTCATGGCAGAATAATTTTCTGACCCACTCATAAACCACTTTCAACTCCCGGACGGACACTCTAATAAAACATAAAAAGAGACGAAAATATGATGTGTCCCAAGTCCATAAACCATTTGAGAAAAATCAACAAAAAGAGCGTCCCGCCATGGGGATGCAGACGCATTTTCACCGGCTTGGTCTCCATAAAAACTCTCTCCTGGCAGGACTCCCCCACTCCTGGCAGGCACCAGGACGCACCCACCATATGAGCCATAAAAAGAGTAACAACAAATACGGCATTTGTTATTTAATAACAACATAACGATATCTAATTCCAAAGGTCGGGGAGAGTAGGCTGATCATATTTAATAAATTTTGTTAGATAGGTTTGAGGGCGCGAGCAGGGAGGCAAAAGCGGAGGTCATAACCAGGCACTGCATATTTCTCCCGTGGGGTCCCATTGTGGCCCATTGTTGGCATGGCTGCCAGTTGGAGGCTTCTGCTCCTTCTCCTTCTCCGGCTCCGGCTGCGGCTCCACCCAGCGTCGGCCTATTAACCACATTTTAAGCATAATTGAATTTCGTGCATAAATTTCGGTTTATGGGTCGTCGCAGGGAGACCACGACCCGGCCAGATTATTACATTATTTACTGGGTGTGTGTGCCTGTGTGTGTGTTTCTGTGCACAACAGGGATAGGGCATTTTGGGGCAGCTCGAAAGCAAGAGAGAGGGAGACAGGCTGCGACAGTGGGGAGCAGCAGGCCAGGTGGTGCCACCAGACGACAGGGGCATCAATTTTATATGACGCTCAGCTCGGGCCGAATCTCTCGTTGTTTCATGCTTTTTTTTGCCCTTTGAAATGGTTCACTGCCTCCCGCTGCTGCTGCTGCTGCTGAAAGCCCCAAAATATTTATTAAATTTGGTTTTTACGATATAAACACAATCATACCACAAACACAAGCGACTGCTGAAACAAAGCGAGTATAAAGGCCAAGCAATTGGTTGCAGTAACATCTCTAATATGTTTTATGTATAGAGTTGTGGCAAGGTAAAAGTGGGTTGGGGGTCCTAGAGAGAGGCGAAGTAGTTCTACAGAATAATAGTATAATAACAAAAGTAAATCATTGTTTTGTTTATGAGATCACAGACATTGTAAGACATTTGAAACGTTTTTCTCCATAATTCTGCTTACTTCTTTTACGATCTATAACCTCATATACAAACCAATAAATTCTAATAAATTATGTTTAGGTATTATCTACCTTTGCTCTTAAACTACAATCAACTGTTATCAATGTATTCTTATCACAACCTTTTGCAAAGATTCTAGGAAGCCACAATTATCTACACAACTTGACATTTGAAATTATTTACCCCCTAACTATATTCTAGAAAGCATCCCCAGGCCTTTGAGTACTCCAATCTCCAACAATTTTCCAATTGAGATCAACCGAATCAGAAGCGGGGAAACTTCGGTGGCGGAACACACAAATCTTTGGCTCCCCAAAGCTAGCAAAACCAAAGTTTCCAAACAAACAATTGCCGCTCCATTTAACAGACTTTCCCTGCCACACACACATACAGCATACATATGGCCCAGTCATATGTTAAGCCCCAAAAACGTGGCAAAAAAAAAGGAAAATAGAAAGAGGGAACAGAAATTTCAAGTATGTACAGCGAAAGTTCATTGCCGCTTTTTAGGCGCCAACAGAAGCTTACTTTCCCAGACCGGAGTGGCCAAAAAAAATAAAGGCCTGACGCAAAAAAGCAGCCAAGAACAGAGGCAACACATCAACTTTTTATTAGCTGCAAAATAAACACACTGCGGCAGGAGGGGGAGGGGGGGGGGGAGGAGAAGGGTGTTTTGGGGGGCAGAAGGTGCAGAACTGGGCTAAGACGCAAACAAGAAAACAAACAGCCGACAACACAAAACGCAAACAGCGGCGGCAAGAGTTGAGTAACAAATATTTACAACGCGGTACGGACAGACTGCCCCAATGCCTTCTCTTTCCTTGCCTTTTCTCTTTCTTTCCCTTTTTTTAAGGATTTCATTTTTTTTTTGTTGGTTAAGACACTGCCAAGGACCAAGTCAATGTCGAGGCTCGCCGCGGTCCTTCGCGACTTAATAAATCTTATTAAAGTGCGCAGTGCGCACAGCCTCTAAAGTATGCTACGTTTTTATTTTTTGCGCGCGACCCACCCTCTCGGCATAGAATGCCTACTGAAAACGACGCGGGGGTCCTGTCTACCTTGTTTTCGCTTTACATAAATTTATTTCTCACTCCGCGAGTATTTGGCAAGAGAGACTGGAAGCGGGCCGACTTTAATGAACATCAATTTGGGCCTGATTGTTGGACCAATAACGGCGGGCTGGAGAGAAGACAACGACCAAGTTGTGAAGGGGATGGGAACAGATTATGCATAAAATTGTACTACACAATATGACTGCGATGAGGAATCGGTGGTAATGCTGAAAGTCAATTTCATTATTTATGGCCATTTTTGGTAGAAAACTGTCTGTGGTTTACAATATTATATAAATAGATATCAAACTGCATGGAAATATATAAATATCTTATCGAATAACTATGGAAAAACGGTGGACTTAAGTCTGGGGAAGTGGTAAAGTCCAAGAGATTTCATTTATATTATCTTTGCGCAACAGGAAATATTGGAAAGGAAATGATATATCACATTTCAGCCTAGATAGTCTGAGAGACCAAGTAGCATAAACTCTTTAAAAGCCATTTTATATACTCATCATTCCTCTCCATTACGATTGCAAACATCTTTGGCCAATGGACATTATTCTGGTCAACATTTGGTTCCATTCACGCGGCACCTTGGGGAATGGCATCGGCAGCTGGCGCCCATAAATTTGCGGTCTTAATTCAGTTTAGTGGCCTGCCCTCGATTTTGTTTTGTTTTTTGTTTTTTCTTCCTGCTCTCGCCTAATCGCGCTAAATTAGATATAAGCCATGGCCAAAAACGTGGGGATGTATATAAGTGTGCTGCTCGGCATCCAAACTGGCAAAGAAGTCTGCGGTGATTGCTTTTTTGCTCTTTGGCATATGGAACAAATTATCGAACTAGTTTGTTTTTGTGTGTGGCCAATTTTTATTAGCTGTTTAGCGCATTATTTGGTTAGGAAAATTGTTTTTCCCATTTGTTCTAGCTGTCCCACCCGCCGAGCGCTGACCAAAAACAAGTTAATTGTCTGGCAGTAAATTAGGTTTGCCCTTGCAGACAGCTGTGAAAAGTCTACGTAATTGACAATCGTCTTTGCCTTTGCCCGATTAAAAGCGGAATTCCCAAGGCCCTGTTTATCTTATCGATTTAACAGAAATGGTCGACTAAGTGCTTTCGTTATTTAGGAATTCCCCAAAACGAATTGGTCATATTTTTTGTGTGCCTGATTAGGAGTTAAAGATCGTGGTTTACGCAATAATCTTGGTTTAGTTTAGTTTAATTTTTGGATACATTTTCCATTTCATCTACAACATATAAATTGATTTCTTTTGGTTATTTATCCAAAAGAACGCTGCAAACGACGTCATCATCATGACTTGTATTACCTTTCGGGCAAACCATAATAATTGTGATAAGCATTGGCCGAGTGCAATCAATCATAGGGTATAGATGACGACCAGTCAGATTGATTGCCCCATTGTCGAAGGTGGGCCAGTGGGAATGGGGAGCAGGAATCGCTATTGACAGATACGGGGATATCATCTCGGCTCGAACTGTTGATTCAGTGCATGCCACATACGAATGCCTGCTTTTCAGCAAAATAAGTTTTCACACGTCAGGCCCATCCTCTTTCCCCTGCTGGCTTTTTTTTCCTCTGCTTTTATAAGGGCGCTTTTCGGGTTTTCCGTGCCCCGGACTCGGCGACTGAATAAACACTATGGGAGCTCCGGCTGACCAGTGAGCAGATTTCTTTTGTCGCGTCCCAGGCATCCGCGAGCCGCCATATATTTCTCACGGACCAGCTCGTATAGCTCCTGCTGGAAGTATCCGTGCTCCAGCCAGCGCGCATCCTTGTGGCCACGCCGTATTTGCTTATCCCTCAGCCGGAACTCGCGCCACAGCATCTGGAGTTGCAGGCATTTTTTGGCAATGAAGTCGAGCGTTTTTCGGTCGAACGGGGTCTTCTTGTAGTTGGAAATCGCATGGAAAATGAAATTTGCATTGATTTGTTGCTGCAGAGCCAATTGATCCAGGGCCAGCCAGCTTCCCTCCTCCTGGAGTCCTGCCAGTATGGGATAACTGGCGCTGAGCTTTAATGCGACAATGTTTCGCATAATTTCGTATTGTTTAATTTATCGATATTATAATTTATTTGTCACGCTATGAATTCTTAATGACTTTTAGTTAATTCTCTTTGTTTTCCGGGACTACACAGAGTTCTATCAACTTGCTTTGTCAACTAAATGCGTTCGATTGGATTGGTCATGTTTTTATAGCAGTTAGAAAATTGATATTGATAAAAATACCCATGAAAAAGTGTCGAAATGTGTGTGTTTTTATTAATACGTTTATTTCTGATAATGGTCAATGAGGTAATACGAGTGCAGGTGGGTTTTTAATGAAATATAGAGAGCGTTTCCCTATGATTTAGATTTAACTGCTTGATATATTTTTTTGCGTGGAGAAAATGCATTACTACTTAATTATTTATAAATATCCTATAGGGTAGAAGAACTTAAACTTATCATAAAATAAAAATAATCTTTATCAGCGAAACTGTCTGTCTGTCTATCTATACGAAAGTACCGATATCAGGGACTAAAATACCCAATTTCGCGAACACATTCGTATTTTTGGCATGATAAGGTGTTTCTAAATTTGGCTAAAGTCTTAACCTTCTTTGAAAGTTATAAGGTTATTAAATAGTTGTTATCTTAATATTAAAAACAATTCAGTTATTAAATTCTGAAATAAAATACACATTGTTTTTGCATTTAAATTCAGAATTCATTCAAAATTATATATAAAAGCCTTCAAATTAGTACCTTAATGCATTGACAATTGTTTAGAACCATTATACCATTATACCATACCATTATTTAAATCTTCCTTCATTTTAAATAATTTTCAAACGATTCATGCATCGATTAAACATTCTTTATATTTATGTAAAATAATCTGCTAATTACTCGATTATATGTCGTATAAATCGTATATTTCTTTCGATCTAGATTGGGGAATTACCTTCATATGTGATTTCCGAAAAATACCCTACATTTAATGATAACCGGGAGAGGGTGAAGCCAAAAGCCAAAATGCCAGTTATCAAATCACGCTCACGGAGCTAGCTACTGATTCATGGGGGCCAGTCGAATGTGCGCAATGCGCTATCAGGGAATTAATGCCCGATAAGCTAGATAAGCCCCAATCCGCACACATGCTTCGGGTGTGCGAACACTACACACTCCCAGAACGCCTCCGAGGGCGATAGGGAAAGGGCCGGGCCGGGACGGGCCTGGCACATTAGCCTACTCAACAAAATCGTAAGACCAAAGTCAATGAACAGAGCCGTTAAGCGTTACACTAGGCAACAAAATTTTATCGCCCCCTTGTGGGAGGGAGGAGGAGGTAATGTGTTGGAAAGAGATGACAGTTGTTGGGTTCGGAAGGGGCAGAGCGTGACAATGTTTGTCGTCAAGTGTCGCCGGCTCATCACTGATAATTGCTACGATTATCCACGCCCATGCCATCATCATCAACAACATCATCGTCATCATCATCATCATCATCATCAACATCATATACGAAAGGGGGACAGACCCACTCGTAATCGAGCATAAGTGAGTTTTTGGGCAAAAACCATTCGAACTATTCGTTATGTTCATGATTTAATTACGAGTTCTAGTGCAATTGTCAAGTGATGTTCAATTCATGACCAAAGAACCGCTTTTTGAACCGTGATTTATTGGAAAATAATAGCAAATAGGCAGAATTTACTAGACTGATATAATTTAATATATATATTTTTTTGTAGAAACTATTGCGGTTGATAGTTAACTTTTAAAGAGAGCTTAATTTTAAAGGCCAATTATCACTGCAACATACCTGAATTTATTTTTATAGGTAAGGAAAATAATAAAGCATTAAGCTAAATAACCAAACAAAAGATTGAAATCTTTTCAAATACATATTAATGAAATATTCCTGCTTATACGTTTTAAAAATTCCACCACACTTAAATAAATATATCCATAATGCTTAAAAATGCATAGCAAATAGTTCAAACTTAAAGGCAATAAGCTGTTTATAATATTTAGTTGTAGAATATACTATTTTTTTCTGATTTTGTTTATTTTTTCACTTTTATGTGTACCATTATCACAGTTTATTAATGATTAAAATCATGTTAGCTGCCAATTATTATTATTACTGCTCAATACTGCTCATTTAATTTAATTCCTTTTGTTGAAATGTAGTATTTCACTGTTTTACCATTAATTTTTATGTTCAGTTATTAAACTACGCTTAGCTTTAAGAACATACATGTGCACACATATTTATAAACTTTAAATGCGATAAAAATAGCTGTGTATGCATTTAAATTCATGCCATTTAAAAGCACAAACAGAAAAGCCAATAAAGCGAGAGTCAATTAAGAGTCTGGGGGGAAATTGAAAAAAAGTTATGGCCAAGTTTGATTTATAATAATGACTTTAGTCGAAATTGAATGGTTAGTGCATTTAAATTGGTTTATACATTCATATTAAGACAATTTCGATAACATTATTAAATCGGTTGCTTTTTGGGGGTTAAAGAATACAAACCATTATTTAATGGGCCCCGAGGCAAAATTTAAATTTCACTTTTAAACTTATTTTTACCTAAAGAGATGGTTAGGAAAAAGTTGTATTCATTTGTAATGAATATGTACATCAAGATAACATTTTAATTATCTATTTATTTAGCTTTTCAAAAGCCTTTTGTTGCTTCTTCTTTTGCTTTAGCAATTATCAAGTATTAATTTAATATATATACTGATATGGAAACCTTTGCGAAACCCACAATACAACTATAAGGCCTTCCCACAAAAAACCCCATGCCACATTAGACACGCTTCATTCCTTCGCACATTTCATTGGTCAATTGACTGTGAAAACCTGTAAAAACAAAAACTCAAGCACGGGTGGGGGAAAGCACAACATCCAAGGACCAACAAGCCAACAAGCCACGGAAAATTACTAATGCATTTCTAAAGAGTTTTTCATCAACTAGAGTCCCCAGCAGCAGCTGCTAACTGGATGTTACCTGTAACCTGACTCTCGCTGCCATTCTTTAAAGCAAATATCATTAGCATTATGATGCCACCACTTACCCTGTCGTCCCCACGTTCCCTCGTCCTTCGTCCCGTTCCCGTTGGCATGTTCTTCTCCTGGCAGCTGGGTCCCCGAGCTGCAGCCCCGCTTCGGTGGCTATCATCAGCCCGTTCCATATGCACATCCACACAAACAAGCTCTGAGAGGCCACTCCTTCGCACAACCAGCGGACATATCACCCAAAGTGGTGTATGGAAAAAAGCATAAAGGACCTCCGGACTCGACGGTGAAGTACCCATGATATATGAGTTAGGGATAAAGGAAATACCTTGCTTAAGGAAGAAGACATTTATATTCCAACTAACCGTGATTAAAATGAAGATATTTTAAAGTGTACCAATAATAGGTACATTTTATAGTATTTATAATAAAAAATTATTGAGAAAAAATACTACAAAAACTTAATACATAGAAATCTTCCTAACTTGTTAACATATTGTTCATAAACCATATTATAAGTATTTCTTTTTCCTTTGACATGAATAAGATATACCCATTTAAAAAGAGTACAGGGCATTGAATTAATTTATAAATATTACGAAACTTGCCAACATGAAAGAGTTCAGGGATCAATTTGGTCAATATAATATTAGCATTTGACCGCTTAGCTCTTTAGAGTGATTCGCTAATATTATATAAAAGGAGCTTATATACGAAAACTGAGTTTAAATTTAGTAAGAGCCAAGGTTTCCTATTATACATTAAGACAAATTATTATTATTATTATTTTATTTTAGCATAAATGTTAACTAAGATCCTTAGATGATCTTGGCGATAAATGATACCCATAGACACCATGGAAAAAAGAAATTCTGTAGGTCCTTTGGTGGTGGTACTCCCCGCACCTTGGCAGTATAAACAACAACGCCTAAGGGTGGGGTGGGGAACGCACTGTGAGTGAGAAAAATCATGTGCGCAAACATAAGGCAGATTGCAAAATCTATTGCCTACTTGTTGGCGCACTCTAGGCTCGGTGAGTGTGTATGGGTGCGTGGGAGAGATGTGTTCCTGTGTCAGTTGCTGGCTGTGTAAGTGTTGCAATCAGGTTTTTCCTGGCGCAACTTTTTGCCATTCCATATTACTTGAAAAGCAGGCGAGGCGAGCGATAAATATATACAGCATATTTCCATTTTCCGGATTGCATAAGCTAAAGGCAAAGCAAAAGCAAAAGCCACCTGGCCGTGTTTCAGCACTATGGCGGCGGTGTTAGTGGTTCTTCGGGCTTACTTATCCAGGCCATGCATTATTTTATTCAATTTTCGTCAATTTGTTGCCTGGATGCAGCTCTCGATCGAGCAGCCACCATCTCCCTGGCTGGCGATGCCCCTTTAGAATGCATTTAGGCCCAACACTGTTTACTTATTCCAGCTCAAAGGTACTCTGTCGGCAAAAATTTGTTATGAAATTCCAAACTCACTGCTATTATCCTTCCCAGCTCTGTGTAAAGTGCCCTGCTTGTATGACAAGTTGTTAGAGTTGTTATTGATGTTGTAGCCGATGTTATTGCTGTTATCAGGCATAGTCTGTCGTCGGCCTCCTCTTGAACTCTGGCTTAAGCCATTGATTGCATTCAGGCGGAGCATCGTTGATTTTTGACCTCTTCTGTCAAACCAGCTGCAGCAGCAGAACCAAAGTTTTTAAGTCTTTTCAAAAATGTTTCAACTCCACTTCAACTCGTCTCCTTCTCCAGGCCTTTATGCTTTATTTTGCGTGTAGATGAAGACCTAAGCTGAATGGATAGGCATTTTTGGTAGGCAGAAAAGGCTGCAAAAGATTGCTTTGTCTGCGGCAAAACCGAAAGTCGAAAATACAAATATCCTGCTGACTGTATCAGTTATTAGGAAAACTAAGTGCCTCTGCCTTATGAAGTGGAATAATATTGCTATATTCACTAAAAATGATGGTAAAGTGACTTTAAAATTAAAAAAGTTCTCTATCAATATTGCATATTTTCTTCCGTTTAAATAGTTTTACATTTTTATACATCCTTTTTCCGTACTCCGATTTTTTTCCAGGATTTTTCCCCTATCTCTTGGGAACCCTGCTCTACAGACAAGCAAAAGTTATAATTCGCCATATAGACACATGCATTAGGGATGCGTGGTTGCGGCGTGTGTAAATGGCGAGAGCAGGGGAACTTAATAGGGGTCCTGGGTGTGTGCGTCATGCTTTTGCACGCGAAATTGCTCGGAAGTAATTTTGTTTACCTTTTATTTTGCGGTAATTGTTTGCATATGCAGCTGGCGAAATTGTCCTCCAATGGATAACAAAAACACACAGCCGGGAAAGCGGCTGGCGGCTTATATGTGTGCAGGTGAAAACCCCCGCACCCACAATGGGCTAAATAAACGGCCTGGAGCGGAAGGAGTGTGACCCGCGGCAACTATGAACCCGTCTGTATCCAGGTTGCGGAGAACAAGAAACGGAAGTGCGTGCGCGTGCAAGGATGAGCCTTTCATCTCGTCATACCCTTATTCAAAGAGCACAGCCCACCTGGGCAATAAATTTGAAAATCTAATAAGTTACAGAACTTTGAGTTAATATTATTAAAATGCGGTTAATTCTAATTTGTTTTTTTTTTCATTGTTTCAGACATATTAATAATTGACATTTGACATCTTGTCATTTTACTTGATCTTCAGGCAAAGAGTAAATAGCTTGAGCTTGAATTGTACCATCTTTCTTTCATTAATAAATCCATGTATATAATTAAAAAATGTACTCTTTTAGAGCTTACACTCCCTGATAAAATTCATAAATACCCTACAGGCAGGGTAGGTGAAAAAGAATGCTTCTGGTAAGTCAAAATGGCGTTGGCGACCGCAGTTTGTTTTTAGCCTTGGCCTGGCCAGCGCTTTGATAAAGTGCAGTCCCGGCAGCATAAACAATGAGGATATGTGGCTAGGAGGAGCACTCTCTGGCCTCCAATGCCTCCATCCCTTTCACAACCGACTCCGGCATGGGGCGTTGCCGGGGCGGTAGCACGTGTTTTTGCTCGTGGAGTGCTTTCGGTGGCCGTTAATTGAAATGCATGTGGTGGGCTCCACAGCGGCTTGCTCCCACAGGGCAAAGAAGGCGTTGACTGTTTCTAAACAGAAACTAAAGGGTGTTATTGCCAAGACCAGGCCAAACAACCTGAGCTTTGCTGGCTGTAATACCCTTTGATTTAATGGATGTTAATAGAGATGTTTCTTAAAGATCATTTAATTAAGAGTTAATAGTTTATGCACTATATAGTGTACCAATAAAATATTTTGTAATATTGTTAACTAGAAGTAGAAGTAGTTAATAATGATTCGAACATTTTTAAAACCTGAAATCCTGATACTATAGGGTATTTCTAAATCCTTACAGATATTGAAACCCAGCTTACAATAAACAAACTCTTCTAGTGGTTACTCTTTCGGTTTTTCTAGCCTCTGTTCGACTTTCATCTCGGGGCGTTTTTGGGTGTTTTTGTCCCCGACCACCACTCAGTTCCGCCCATCTGCCACCACCAACAGCAGGAACAGAATCTTTTCTTGTGGCACTCCGTGTTTATTTTTGCACGCACATTCCGCTGGAGGCAACTCTAGATTCATTTTTGGCCGTGTAGTAACCAGGGGTAGGTGTGTGCGTGCCAGTATCTGTGTGTGTTCCGCTCAGTTATAACACGAACATCTCGCCTCGTATAGTTCAAGCAGTTTCTAATTTGCCTGCCGCTGGCTGTAGCAAATTCTAATTTATGTGCAAACTATGTAACGCATTCCCAGGAAAACCACCAGTCCACCACCTCCCCAGGTGTTCGGCTCCCCGAGCATGGGGCAATAGCAATGGCAACATCATAAGCAATGGCTCTGGCAAGGGCAAAAGTCGCAGCAGGAGCAGGTGTGTCTGCAGCGCGAGTTTTGGGGCAAAGCGTTGATTAAAATAACGCCAGAAAACATAGAAGCCGTGAGCTAACAACAAAAAAATAAAATATATAGCTATAAAGTTCAGCATCGCCAGGGATGTAATAATTATAAAAGGTGCTGAACATTCATTAAATAAAGTAGAACAGAATACAAATTTTTTTGGAAAAGGTAAAGGAAAGGTACAAATTATTTCACATAGATATAAATGTATACTTATATCTTTTGCATGATTTATCACTGTAATCATAGTAATTAAATTCATGCATCTTGCAAAGCAAAGCAAAACAGAGATAGGTCTGGTAAAATATAATATTTAGGTTATGGAATCCTCAACATTTGCTCAAGAAATTTGTATTTTATTTCTGAGCTTCTCATTTAAATTATACGAAAAGCATTGATCTGGCAAGAATTTCATAAGTTTGCTTGGCTTTCAGGGACTTCTTAGACATTTTAAGAGACTTTAATTTATTTTACTTAAGCTGTATGTTAAATTTGTAACTATTTTTACAATATATAACTTTGTTCTAAATTGCTTACACCTTCCTCAAGAACAGCAAAACTTTTCTTTTTCAATTCCCATTCGAACAATAGCTTTACAAAATTTCGCAATATAAATTTCTCTGTAATCAAGCATTATAGCTAGTGAATTGAGGACAAAAATATAAAAAACATCCTTGCAATGACATGAAGGTTAAAGTAATTAAAGGCTGACAGCCAATAACTAACAATAACTCAACAGCAATTAAATATTCTTGAAAAGTTCCTTTTTAAACCCACCATGCTGGCACAATTCATTTAATCGGCCTTCTAAATCTCATGCTTCTGGGCAATAATCTTAAGAGCATTGAAACAATTTCAAGCCATTAATTTATGCACTTAACACGCAAACTTTTGCTGCAAATATTGGCTCCATTTGATCCGGTGCAAGTCCGGTTCGCTCTGCCTCCATTTTACCTTCTCTATCTGGGAAATCTTGCTTGCGCACTTACACTTCCTTTTGCGGCAGCCCCAAGGCCCACCGCAACCACAAAGTATGCAATTATTATATGAAAAGAAATCAAGCGTCGAAAGTGGCTAGCCGAGAGGGAGGGAGAAAGAGTGTCGGGTTGTGTCGAGGAGAAAGCTTGAAGGGAGCTGCTCAAGTATAATTTCAATGGGGGCCGCAATCGACTTTAAAAAGCAATTGAAAGTTCCATTTTTCTCACACTTTCAATTACTGTTGTTCTTGTTGCTGCTTCTGGTTTTTGGTTCCTTTAATTGCCCCACACTCGACGGGACTTCAAATGCAGCTCACAGTTGGGCGCCATTATTATTTCCCTTGCATACTCGGCAGCGCCGGCTCCACCTCAGCCAGTAGTCCTTTTTGCCTTTTTCGGGCCAGGCCAATAAAATGTCTGAGTTCTGTCTCCCCATGCCTCCCACTGTGCATCTGGCTTTATCGTTCCCGGACTTTTCCGTAAGGCGTGAAAGGGTTGAAAGGCAGCAGGACGATGGAGAAGAAACGGTTGGGAATTAGGGGTATCAAGGAACCGCTTATCAGGCAAATTCTTTGCCTTGTGTTGGCGCGTATTATTGAGAAATTAAGAGCACAGCGTGTGCATTCACACACAACACGTACAGCACACAAACACACAATAACAATGAGACTTTTAGGTATTTTCCAGCCACACAGCGGAAGTGCCCGGCGTCGTCGTTACAAGTACAAAAGCATCTTCAGGTGTGGGGGGGTGGGGGCTAGACAAAAGTTGAGGTAAACTTTAAAGATAAAACTGGGTGTGAATGGGAGGTGGAAGCTAGTAGTATCCCCTAGGAATCGATGAAAGTTGTGCATTTAAATATAATAATTATATTTGCATAAACATTAAGCCCAATAGCAAAAGCTAAGTTTAAGTTTAGGAATTAAATTTCATATGTTAATGTCAACAAATGTCATATTTCTTCAACTTTAAGAGCAGTAGAACTAAACAGTAGTTTTCCAGATCTAAATTCCATACGAAATGGACCTAGTTTGGCCAATAATTTCCCCATATAAAGTAGCATTTAATATGCAATCAAGTGAACAGCAAATCTTGGTCGATTTTAAAGCCTACTTGCGGCAAACCACTCGAAAACCCAACAGTCACACCCGAACACCTCGCACACACACTCACCCGCTCATGGGACAAGGGAAATAAGTCACTGGGTACTTAACGAACGACCGAGGCAGTTGCAGCCGGGGTATATCGGTGGGGGGCGGGGTCCTAACAGGCTCTACAAACATAATCACAGGCTAAGCAATGGCCGGCGACGGCGACCGTCCAGGACGAGTGCAACTCGAAGCGCATCCACCCCAAAAAGTATGCAACAATTTATGCATGTTTACAAAGGCAATTTCTGCAACGGGCCCATCGAGAATGGTCGAGGGAGCGGGCAGCGGGAGCGGGGCTGGAACAGTAGCAGGAGGCAAACAAATGACCAGTGGCCATGGCCATGGCGCGTTGCATACTTTTTGGCCCGCCCAGGATTCTGGCACACCACAGAGCATAGACAAACATTGATCACTTACAGGAAACCAGGGAGGAGAACCGAAGGCAACTAGCCCATAAGCCAACTGGCCATTTTGTCAGCTGCGCTGAGTTGCAGCAGCCGTCGCATGTTAATATCAGACCCGGCATCCCAGTATCCCTGGATCCTGGACATCCAGGCAACCGGGCATCCTGGCATCCTGGCAGGTCGGACAGCCGAGTTCCGGCATCAGGGGAATAGCATTTGGCCGTGGTGCGTCTATTGGTCAATGGATTAAAGGCAAACGTGCACGTGGGAGAAGTTCAAAGCCAACGCGGCACTCTTGTTTTCTGGCCACGGTCTGCACAGCCATCGATAAAAACGGGTCCGACCGACCGAATATTTTTTCCCAACATTTTTCGTAAAACCCTTAGGGTCGACTGTATTAGTGGTTTTGCTAAATAAACAAACATATGTGAAGTGAAGTGAACTTTCATTATTGCCACGGCATCTGACTTCTGCTTACGATCCTTAGCAGGGTAGGATTATAAAATAATTGAAGGAACCAAGCTGCAACAGTGCATTTCCCAATAGTTGAATGGTTGTACTTTATTAATTTTCATTTTATGTGAAAGCGAATCGTTTATCTAATATATTTGACGAGTCCTAGACAAATAGATCACCTTAATTAGTTTGAAACTGAAAGCTAAACAAGCCCTTTTGGCAAGTCCAGACAAACCTAATTACTTGCTCACTCAACTCACGCGATCATGAACCAACAGTTTCCGTTCCCAATAATATTGGCAAACATTTTGGCACAGTGTCAATTAATTTGCCACACACACCCCTGCTCCCCTGCTCGCATTTCCTGCCAGGCCCCAGCTTCCCGCTGGCTTCCACTTCCACTTCCTCTTACCTCTCCCTCTAGCCTCTTCCTCTCCCTCTCTCACTCAACAACTAAACTGCAAAATGAAGTTGACGTTGGCATCGCGCCGCGGTTGCTGTCGACGTCGCTGTCAGGTGTTTGGCATTCGGGTGTCGATGTCACTTGACGCCTTCTGTGGCCCCTTGCCCACCCCACCCTCTTTTTGCCATGCCGTCAGTATGCCCTCACCACTTGGCCAAATGGGGACGACGGTCCAACGATTGCTATTTAGCTGATTGTGTGGTTTTGGCTTTAAACGTCTGCGTTTTAAGCCCCCACCAGCATCCAAATGAAGATGCGCCCCTAGCCGACTTCTGCCATAAAGTGCATGCATATAATTAATTGCATCGTTTTGTCTTGCCGCCTAAAGTGAATTAAATTGAGAAGCTCTTGTGCTGTATTAAGGAAGAGGGTATCAGGGGGCTAACAGGGTTGAGATATTACATTTACAAAGCAGCAGCAGCCAAAAGGAATCTAAAGCATTCTTTCCACTAATCACCATTAAGAAGATTAATGTATTAATATTCATTTAGTTTCAGTAAATATAAAATAAAGAATATCAATAAGGAAGGCTCTTAGTTTAAATGGTTAGACTATAGAATACCCTAAAAGAAATAGTAAGAGTGCTTGGAAGAATTAAAATCTTATAAATCTTGTTCAAACTGTCTATAGTGATATAAAAACAATCCCTAAACTCTGTAAATCTCTTTTTATTTCCTCTGATATTTAAAATTTAAAGAAAGTTTAAAGCTTTGGCTCAATATCACAATTTAAATTGATTTTCCTGGTTGATTTTAATTAATAGGGCAATCAATTTTTAAATTTCAAATTATCTTAACCGTAACTCAATAAAATTTTTGGTTTTCATCAACAAAGGATTTATATTTGCCTTTTCGATGGCCTCACATCTGCAGTAAAATGATTTTATTAAAGCAAATTGTTTACTAAGAGCTGAATAAATGTGGATATGTTGGAATGCAATTACTTCCGCTCGCAAATATATGATTGCATTCAGAGTACATATATTTACACGTACATGTGTGTCCTTTTTTTGTTGTTTTCCAGTAAACAGTTAACTCCACATTGTCTTTCATTTATTTAGATTTCTTTTCATTAACTTTACACTCGCTTTGCCATCTGTCTAACCAGTACGGGAATTTTTTTATTTTCGTATTTTTTACTTTTATGCCCCACTTCGGAAGGGGCGGAAAAAAGAGGTGGGGGTAGGAAAAACGAGGAGAGGACGACTCCGCACAGTTATGCAAATGTAATTAGTTGCATGACCGAAACCATAGAGCAATATTTATGGCACAGACTGTGCCGAGAAGTGAAAGCGGCCTCTCCGTCCGGTCATGTGCAACTGTTGTTGCTGTACGAGAGTATCTGTGAGATACTTTTAATTTTTTACGATTTTTGTGGGCAAGAGAGCTTTATGTTACCCTTTCCCCCCCCCCCCTCCCAGTCCTCCCTACGTTTTTTGTTGTTTTTCTTCCTTTTTTTTGTGCCGTTTAGAATACTTCTCCTGTCTGCCCTCCATGTTTTTGTTAATTTTTTATGGTGGCAGGGTCCGGTGCCTTTGCTGGGGGCAAGGGCATCGGAGAGGGGAGGGAAGGGAAAAGGCAAAGGGATTCGGTTTTATGGCGGAAATGGCAACGCTTGCCACAAAATAAAACAAAAGATATTTGCAGTGCGGTGTGTGCGACGATAAAGTAGACTAGGTCGAAATAAAGATAAAATAGGCGAACGTTTTGGCAGCCCCACAGCCACCGCCACCCTCGCATTCCGCTTGTAATTGCTGTGCAGCTGGAAATCTAACAGAGGGAACGCATTTAAAATTCTCCCAGCACTTTCAGGCAGGGTCTTTAAAAACCAATGGGCGGTAGTGGGAGGGGAGTGGCGCCGCCTAGGTAAAAGGAAAACAGTTGGAAAGGCAAGGAAAGCAGCTGAAAAACTTTTGCCAGCCATTTGCCGGTGAAAATTGAGATTTATGAGTGAGCCGGCCCAGAGAACTGGCGGTAGCATAGCAGAGAGCAGAGAGCGGAGAGGAGATGCAGACAAAGCCGACCTGCATCTATTTTTGCCGAGTTTGTTTTTGCCAAGTTGGAAGTTGGCATATTTCTCCATTACGAGCGGCGCTTGCAAATTGATTTGATTTGATTCGATTTCGAAGTCGATAAGCTCGCTCTTTCTGCCTGCATTACGTACACCCCCCTCATTGCCTCGCACCGGATTTCCCGGATCCTTCATTCTACTACTTGCATTTTCTGTTTTGCGCACACAGAGACTTGGAAGGAAATCCAAGGTAAGGGAATTTGTAACTTCTGCTGCTCTCGAGCGGTTGTAGTTTCCATCAGGCGGGCGATCCCCGCCCCCCCTTGATTGGCAGACACAAAGTGAAGCAGTGGGTCCGAGTGAAAGATGGAGATAAGCCAACAGACAAACGATTATGTAAATATCTGGCATCTGGCCGATGATAGTGGCTGGAAGATAGCTTTTCTTTCCAGCCATCTGCAGATTGCTTTTATTAATTAAAAACGCAGGGCACTTTTATGGCAGCTGAGCGCAAACCCACACTCACACGAGCTCACCACGAGCTGAGCAATAAATAAGGGAACCCATAGCGAGGACATTAAAGAAACAGGACTCAAAAATGTTAAGACCAAAATCAATTCGTCCCTGAGGAAAACGGATTTTATTTATTTTACCTGAGAGTAAATCGTGAGCAAACTGTATTTGTTATTTATGGGGTTGTGCAATGGTATTTTCATTGTTGTAAATTTTGCTTTTAATTTTCGTTTTATATGAATAATCGCACACGTATCACTTAGCTCTCAAATACCCTTGTTACTTTATACATTTTAATTTGGCAAATTTGTTTTTCACCTATTCCCGTCCTTTTCCCACCCCATCAGTCCTTCTCTTTCTCGCACAATGCTAACAATAGACCATGGCTAAATAGCGAAATGTGTTGCATACTTTGGCGCGGTGAACGAAAAATAGGCGCCAGACCACAAAATTGCTGGGCACACACACACACACACACATGTCAAGCAGTAACACCAACACCGACACCAACACCAACAAACATCTGCAAAACCAAAACACAAAGCTGGCAAATAAGTGCGAGCGAGATGGCCACCGAGGTTCCGCGGCTCGCGATAATTATGTATGAAGCAATTATTTCGCATGTCCAACAACAAAAACAACAATTACAACAATTACAACAACAACAACACCAACGGAGCAGACATGGCGGCAATAACTGTTTTGCTTTCACGTTTAAAAGCATTTGAGTGCGCGCGTACAGTGGAATTCCTCAACTGAACCGAATTACATTAAATGACCAATAATAGTTTTGTAATTGGAATTCAACACATAACTGAAAATCAGTGTGGTTGAGAGTAAAATATTTAAGGCCAGCATAACAAAGATTTCGATGAAGTCGTTGCAAAGTATGCAATGCAATTATTAATCATCATTATAGGGTTTTATATACCAATTATAGTTTGGAGAAGATATCACTCATTGTTTAGATATTTATTATATAAATCGATATGATTACCTTACGACATATATGTGCAATAAATCGATTTTGTTTCCTATTTATCAGGGTAAAATAATCAAATATGGAATAAATGGAAATTTTCCAAAAGTTTAAATTTTAATGCATAAAAGTTTGCAAAATGTTCAATGTTTGTTGCTTCATTAAAATGAATTTTCTTAGTTGAAAATGTTGGAATCATAATTGGAATTACAATCCGATGCTTTTTAATGTATAATTTATCTTATTAATATATAGTATTATTCAAATAGATTACAATCTTTATGAAATCCATATCTTTAACAGCAGATTTACCACTCAAAGTTCATAAAATAAAAGCTTGACTGTATGCGAATTTTCATTCCGTATCAGAGTTAGTACGTTTATGTATGTTGTTGGCTACTACGTGAGTTCCACACAAATTGAAACCGACCAGACCGGCAACCATTTCGCTGCTGCTTCTCAGTGTTCGCAGAAAACAACAACAATAGTAACAACAACAACAACAGTAACGAATACTGGTTAAATGCCTGACTGACGTCTATAATTATAAAGTGGACAACGCGTTGCAACGGCCCGGCAGCAGCAACAATAATAGCAATGGTCGCAGGGGTCAAAAAGAACAACAATTTATGCAACATTTAAGCGTTCCCTTTTATCCTTTCGCTCACACCCTTTTGAATTTCATTGAGCCAAATGGCCAAAAAAAATAGGTGGAAAATGTACATAATTAAGTCGCCATGCTGAAAGTATGAAATTAAAAAAAATAGGAGTAAAAATTGTGTGCAATACATTTGTTGTTGTTTACCTTATTTATAAATGGGTTTTCGTTTGTACATTTCCCGATATTTACTCTTTTGGGGATATTAATCGAGTTTCAAGAATAGAATAAATCGCTTTTATTTAATACATTTATTACGTATTATTTACAACTTGATTTATAAAGAAATTTGTAAACATTTTACAGATACTTTGAACTCGAGGGAGTACTAACTATTTGGGTAATTATATGTGAGGACAAGGACGATACATTTTTAGATGTAAGTAAATGGAAGTAAGGCAATTATAATAATTTAAAATGGTAGAGTGAAATTAATACTTGAGATTATATGAATACTTTAAGGTGGAGTATTCATTATCCATATCTCCACGTATAGGGTTACATTTAAGGATACCTTATGAGTAGCTTTAAAAACAGTATTTTAAGACTACACTCATTTGCAGCATTTGCAAGCTGTAACTTAAATAGTAAGTAACTCGAGCAATTAAAATACATTTGCCGACATTTCTGGACGTCTTCGTCCAGACGTCTATGGGCAACATTCTGTGAATGCCAGTCATAGCAGACGAGTCCTGGACTGAGAGGTGCGTACCCTGAGGCAGGACCACTACTGGCAGACCGAACGAGGGAGGCAACCGTTTAAATATGTAATAGAGCTCTGGGTCAGTTGGCAGCGCTCCCTGATGGTCAGGGTCGAAGGTGAAACACAGGAACCCACTCACACGGACTGGACTAATTAAGCTATTTATTAGGTTTGAGGTTAAGTTCAACATCAGTTAGTTGCAGTCGTTTCGTGGTCGGATCTGAGCTTCCATCCCGCACACACACACCCCTCCCCTGTCCATTGAG
The DNA here is from genome assembly GCF_035046125.1 of Drosophila serrata. Taxonomy (NCBI): domain Eukaryota; kingdom Metazoa; phylum Arthropoda; class Insecta; order Diptera; family Drosophilidae; genus Drosophila; species Drosophila serrata. The sequence goes on from NW_028256998.1 coordinate 1,238,308, forward strand.
GGTTTCCCCATGTCAGAATCTGAAAGTGGAGCAAAAATAAAAGTGCACCACGCTTTTGGCTTATGGCTTTAACTTTGTTGGCTGTCCCTTATGTAGGGCTTGTTGCCCTGCCCTTTGCGGTTGGCCCAAACCGCTCGCCCGAACAGTCAATCCGACCCGCAAACCCTTCGACGCTTCCTGCACTTCATTAAAGCTACATAAATCAAGCCAAGCGGAGTGAAACATAGCAACGACCATCCATCGACAAGAATGGTTGATTTTTGCTCTGCCATGACTGTTTCTGGTTAGTGTCTGAGATTATTGTTAAGGTGTTGATTACCGGAAATAAGTGGAATTTTAAGAGCAGCAGTTCAATGATATTTAACCAGGCCATATTCATTTCTAAGAGAAGGATTATATTGATTCACTATCCATGACACAGATCCAATTGTCTCTCTACAAACCCTGAGATAAGAAATGCGTAATACCAAAGTTAATGTTTGATATAGAAAAAAGAAAAGCATCAGGAAAAAAATATGTGACTGGAAGATACTAAAGGGGACACATTCAGCTCAGATTCACGCTATGTTGGTAGCATGTTTCAACATCGTTCGCTGTGTTTCTTATTTTTTGTTGCCGCCATTGTCCTCCAACAGGACAGAGCACAGAAATGACCCAACCATCGAAAGGACAACGTGCATACACAAAGAAAAGAATAAGGGGTACAATGAAATACTGAAAAATATATATATTTAATGAGATTGTGTTTGATAATATAACTATTCAAAACATGATAAATATTTTAATATGATTTTTAAACCTTAATCCTGTGCATCATATTATTGATACTTGAAAGATTATCTTATAGTATTATCCATCATTGGCCCTGAATTCCAATCTAATTAGGAGAATTTTTCCTACTAATAGTTTTTATAAAAAACCCGACTTATTCAGGATTTTTATTATAGTTATTTTTTGAATTTCTCAATATATTTCCCTTAATTAATTTTAATAAGTCTCTGACTTTTTGCATGGTGTAAAGTTTCTTCCCCTCTGGAGCTCTGCCGATTGCGCATGTAAATCTTTTCGCATTAATCCGCCAGCCTTAACAGTTGTTCATCTTCTCGTTGCTGCTACTTGGATTCACATAATGAAAAAGTGCGGAATCCCCAGGCAAGGACCTGCCTATCCACATATGTACGCTTGAACATGTATGTATGTACATATGTGCGTGTCCCGCATATGTCCTCGGCCGGCCGTTGCGAAAATAAAATTTAATATTAATGCACTTAACACATTTTTCACTTATGCAGTAAAAAGCTGTATATGCCGGCCCTGTGCGATATAATTTTTGTCACTTTTTTTTAAAGCTCACACATTTTCGCTGCACATAATTACAAATTGATTTTTTTAATGATAATGTTGGGCAGTTCTCCAGTTTTTATACCTTCTACCATAAGGGTCACTGCGTTCTAGAGATATTAGGCAAAAGAGAGTGGAGAATATGTTCTTAAATAGCATTATCAAACCATCTCAAGGCTGTGAACATTGTTATTACTTAAGGACTTTCTGATATCCCTTTTACAAATATATATTTGTACTTATAAGGTATATTATAGTCGAAGACTCTGATGGCCATCGTAGACGTTTTTGCTTTTTGTGTTGTAGTTGCGGTGCTCATTAAGGCCTTTTGGGCAAGTGATTAACACAAGCTGTTGCATACCCCGGGCGTGGGCGGGGAACCCCCGACAACAAACCCACACACACACACTACCACAGTAAAAAAAATTAAGTGTTGCCTGCCTTTGGGCTAGACCATTTGTATGGTGTTGGCAGCGAGGCGTTGGTGCATAAAGGGCAACATTTACATGTAAAAGACAATTGCCAAATGAGTGAGGGAGGAGATGAAACAAAAAACACCGAGTGCGAAATGAACAAATAGTTTGGCAACAGGAACCATAAATAGCCGTTGGCTATGAGCCCTGCTGTGCACTTACTCTCAGATGTTTTTATTTTTTGAGGGTAAGTAAGAGGTTAAACCAAAGCTGGACAGAGAAAATATCGTAGATATCTGTAGTACAAAATAAGCTTAAGAATTGTTAGTTCTGTTAAATTCTATCCATTAAACAAATGTTTGGGTATTATTTCTGTTTAAAACCAATTTTCCCAACGTCCCCAAAGAAACACGAAGGATAGACTCAGCTTCATTATTTATCAGTCTTTAGTTTGTTCTACAAGAAGTAAAATTTCCATTTAAAAATATATAGTTTTTTCATTGGCAATTTGCAATAAAATTCTTGCAGTTTATAATTAAATAATAGGATCGGAAATCGATCATAAATAAACTTAAAATATTTGCCTGAAAGGGTATAAGAAGGAAGAAAACTTAAGTGTCGGAATGTTGCTAGTCATATATGACAAAGAACATGTTGAGCAACATGTTGCAAAGGTTCAAAATAAAAGTACAAGAGTATATATGTACATACATACATATATCCGCGTAATATCAATAAAAATAATATTTATAAAAATATGAAAATAATATAAAGAATGAAAATATAAATATATAAACAAGGTAAATAAGTTTGAGATGTGCATAAAAATAATATATAAACAATTTATTATTAATGGGTTTTCATTTGTTTGCCTTCCTATTTACAAATAATTTCAACCCACTAGGACATTCTGTTCCCACCTGTGGATCGTATTTTGTGATCAAAATTTCGTGAGAGCGCTTTCGTTTTTTACTAATTTGCAGTCTACACATGTGGATCGTATTAAGGATCTACAGCCAGAGAGCGCTTTCACTTTGTTTACATTTAGTTTTCAAGTAAAAATATCCGAGACTCAAACCCTAAGAGCGAACCTCAACTAACTTTAAGGATGTGGGGAGGAGAAAAGTCAAGACAATGACAATAATACAACACCACAATAAAATAACGAGAAAAATAAAAGAGATCGTCACTCACCCTGTTTTTTGTTGCTAAAAGTTGAAACTGCGAAACCGCTTTTCCTCCGCCTAACTGAATTTGCATAACTTTTCACATAATTATTCACAAAAAAAAAATACACAAAAAATAATCACAAATAAATGCACAACAAAACAAACACCAAAAACAGATAAATAAATGCATATGTTGAACCACAAAAAAAGAAAATAAAAAAATAACTTTTCCCTCGCTTCACACTCACTCTTTAGATCGCTTCGCTTTTCTTTTTTTTCTTTTCAGAGACGGAAAATAGAGGGATTTAAATCACTGGCACCTTCGGAAATTTTCCGTTTCACTTGCACAACAAAAAAAAAGCAAAAAAAATAACGGCTTTACACTTCCCGCGCGTAAATTTTCCCGGCTTGTAATTTTCCCGATTTTCAGTGGTTCCGATGTTTTTTTCACGGCGAATTTCGTTTACGATCTCGATATTCCAGCTTGTTCCTCGTTTTGCCGCACTTTTTTGTTTCTTCATTCGCCCGTTATTCGTCCTCTTCCGCGCGTCACTCGACCGAAAATTGCAAATTGGAGTCTCTCTCCTCTCTTCACTACCTTTTTAGCACACAGCTGCAACCGTAATGGCGATCGTTGGCGTTGTGCATGTTTTTTAAGGATATTACTATACATTTTTAAGCACTAATTAATCACTTGTGCTACACTCAAAGTCCGCGGACCTGCTAATTTTGTTGAATTCTTATTGCACTTCACTTATGTATGTACATATGTATGCACGAATGGTGTTCTCCATTTATGCAGCTGCGACCTCGCCATCTCCTGCGATCCTTATTGCACAATAAGATATGTTCGAAACGCAGCGGTTGTGTTATCCAATTGGAAAATCGGGTTGTTCTTGTTACACTTGCTTTAAATTCACAATTGGATCAAGTTTTTCCCGGCAAATTGGATTTTTTTACGCAAATTTTTTCTCCGAAAACTTTCCGTGACATTGCGATGGCCAAAGACACGATAGTACTATCGATATATCGATGCTCGTATTTCAGGATAGAGTATCGTTAAGATATTTTCAATATCGATATATCGTTGCCACCACGTGCAATAAGTGCAACAATAGTTAATTATTTAATTTAATTAATATTTTAAGGGGGTTGTTTATAATAATTATGTTAATAACAACGAAGGTATACCTACTTTTGCAACATTCAGTTTCAGTGTTACAGTTACAGATTTACATTCACAGATTTGAATTGTCCTTTACTTTTAACGATCATTTCTATGACAGCTATATGATATAGTCGTTCGATCTTCATAATTACATCAAAAAATTTTAAATATATAAAAAGAAGCTACTTCTCTGGGTAGATACAAATATTTTGGTAAACAGCAGTACTTTTTTTTTTAATAATAAATTCTTGATCGTTCCCATGGCAGCTATATGAACGAATAGCATGTTGTTATTTAACATTTTACATCTTAAACGTCTATATATCGTTTGAATATATTCATTATTGGCATATCGTTGTCGTGACTTAAGTGCAAAATTATTAAGTTATGGAAATAAATGAATATTTCTTAAGGGAATTGATAAATATACATAGGTGGCATTGGTGGCCGAACTTTAGATATGAACAAATACTATTATTTTCATTCTACTGTTGTAATCTTACAAATATTCAAAAAATTAAAAAAAAAACTAGAAAATTGATATTAAGTATTAATTTAATTATGAAACTGTTATTTATTGACAATATTATTTTATATAAGCTTATTTACTTATTTGATTTCCATATGAAAAGAACTATATATTGTGATATAACGATGTTTTTTTTTTTTGTGTTTTTAGCAGAACGCGATCGTCTGTATCGATGTATCGTTATTTTCATTTTTATACCCTGGCAGGGTATTATAATTTCAATCAGAAGTTTGCAACGCAGTGAAGGAGGCACCTCCGACCATATAAAGTATATATATTCTTGATCAGGATCAACAGCCGATCCGATCTATCCATGTCCGTCTGTCCGTTTCTACGCAAACTAGTCTCTCAGTTTTAAAGCTATCTGAATGAAACTTTGTAGTTAGCCTTCTGTATACTCTCACTTGTATACATGTCGGAACGGGCCGGATCGGACGACTATATCATATAGTTGCCATAGGAATAATCGGACAATTTTTACAAAAAATTATAACATTTTCAGTTTTCAACAGAATTTGATAAAATTTAAGAAATACCATTTTTATATTACTCTACAATTTTGTGTAAAATTTTATGAAAATCGGACTACCATAACCTATAGCTCCCATCGGAACGATCGATAAATTAATACAATTAAATATTATAACATTTGCAGTTTTCAACGGAATTTGATCAAATTTGAGATATAGTCATTTTATATTATTTTACAATTTTAAGTGAAGTTTTATGAAAATCGGACTACTGTATCATATAGCTCTTATATGAACGATCGAGAAATTAATACAATTAAAAATTAGAACTTATTAAGTTTTTAACAGATTTTCATTAAATTTAAGGTATAGCCATGTCATATTTTTCTAAAATTTTTTGTAAGATTTTATGAAATTCGGACTACTATATCATATAGCTCCCATAGGAACGATCGATATATAAGAGGAAAAATGAAAATCTGCGAATATATATGAATGAAATGAAAGCAGGTATTACTTCATTGTTTTTAAACATAAATATATATCATTTAAATTGTATTGATTCCTAGTTATCGAAGTTTTATCTGCAATGGTATATAAACTTCGGAGGGCCGAAGTTAGCTTTCTTTCTTGTTAATTTTAAATTAAGGCCACCAACGCCACTAATGCATATATATCAACCTCCTCAGAAATATTAATTAAATTCCATAATTTAATAATTTTGCACTTAATTCATGAGGTGACAACGATACATCGAAACTGAAAATATTTAACGATACTCTTAAAATACGACCAGCGATATATCGATAATACTATCGTGTTTTTTCCACCGCAATTCCACCGAAAATTTTTGGAAAAAAATTGGCGTGAAAAAATCCAATTTGCCGGTGAAAACTTGATCCAATTGTGAATTTAAAGCAAGTGAAACAACAAGAACAACCCAATTTTCCAATTGGATAACACAACCGCTGCGTTTCGAACATATCTTATTGTGCAATAAGGATCGCAGGAGATGGCGAGGTCGCAGCTGCATAAATGGAGAACACCATTCGTGCATACATATGTACATACATAAGTGAAGTGCAATAAGAATTCAACAAAATTAGCAGGTCCGCGGACTTTGAGTGTAGCACAAGTGATTAATTAGTGCTTAAAAATGTATAGTAATATCCTTAAAAAACATGCACAACGCCAACGATCGCCATTACGGTTGCAGCTGTGTGCTAAAAAGGTAGTGAAGAGAGGAGAGAGACTCCAATTTGCAATTTTCGGTCGAGTGACGCGCGGGAGAAAAAGCGGAGGAAAAGCGGTTTCGCAGTTTCAACTTTTAGCAACAAAAAACAGGGTGAGTGACGATCTCTTTTATTTTTCTCGTTATTTTATTGTGGTGTTGTATTATTGTCATTGTCTTGACTTTTCTCCTCCCCACATCCTTAAAGTTCGTTGAGGTTCGCTCTTAGGGTTTGAGTCTCGGATATTTTTACTTGAAAACGAAATGTAAATAAAGTGAAAGCGCTCTCTGGCTGTAGATCCTTAATACGATCCACATGTGTAGACTGCAAATTAGTAAAAAACGAAAGCGCTCTCACGGAATTTTGATCACGAAATAAGATCCACAGTTGTGGACTGGAAGTCCTAGTGGGTGGAAATAATTTGTAAATAGAAACGCCAACAAATGATCACCCAATAATAATTAATTTTTTTATATTATTTGTAAACTTTTTTTATATTTATATTTACATTTTTTGTGTTAATTTTAGATATATTATATTTATTATTTGTCAGCAAAACTACCGAATAAGTCGTGCATAGCTTACATTCTGAAACTTAGCAACGTTGCTCAACATGTTCTTAGCCACTCCGACACTTAAGTTCTTTTACTTCTCATAACCTTAGCTGCGTGCAAACTTTACACTAAAATTATAAAACCCTGCAAGGGTATAAAAACTTAAGAATAAAATGAACAAAGTGTACTTGTTTTTTTTTTTTTTTTGCAGCCAGAACATGTGCGAAAACCACTTACAGAACCTAAAACCCATAAAACTACACTACAAGCAGAACAAGCAACCTGCTCCGAGAACCTGAGCTGAGCTCAGCTCGGGCTCAAGCTTTCAATTAAGCCCGATATGTACTTTCACTTCATCGCCTCGAATCACTTTGATCCGAGTCTAGTTTACTTTATTTTCGCCATTTTCCTTTCCTCCCCCGGTTTCGTAGGAAAAACCTTTGTTGCCACGAAAACGGAAATACCAACAACTACAATCCCGGAGCACTTAAATCCCCATGTAATTACTGGCATGAAGAGTCGCATGCCGGTCGGAAAAAAGAGAAGAAGATGTGAACTGAGCTTTCAATTCAGTGTTCCATTCATTGGGCTTTCAATCATATTTACCATTGGATTTTATTTGGTAGCCTTGTTCTTCTTCGTTGGCTGAGCAGTTCTCTCTTTCTCTGGCATATAACAAATGTTTGTGCAGTAAATCCTTTAGCCCCTAAAACTATCTTCTCATCCCCACGCCCAACTCCTTAACATCCTTTCTGCGCCCCTTTCATTGTTATAATTGTCCAAGTTACGCACATTAATGTCCGCATAACAATGATGGCCAAGTCGGAGCACAATTGAGGAAAAGCTGGAAAGAAACTTAACTTTGGCAAGAACCATAACACAAATTAGCAAGTTACAGATATTTCTTGGTATAAATTCACGTAATCAATCATTTTCATTTAACCTTTCTAAATGAAAACTATCAAGAATATCCTTTTAAATTCCTAATTAATTTATTTTAACCAACATCTAACTAATAATAATTTGACCTCAGCTGTAAACATATATCGTATATTACCCTCCCTTCTTGGTAATTCCACACCAGTATCCTTGCCACGCCTGCATCCATGGTGTCCTTTCGCCTGCCTCGCCTCATCCCTTTGCTGTTGTATTCTTTGTTGTTCGTGGCAAGTCAGCAGTCAAGTGGTTGTCTGTCTCCACTCAAGTGTCAGCAGGACTCAGGACTGTCCTCTGCCCGTCACACAGGACACACACTAGCACTGGGATACAAGCTGGCAGCGATCCAAGTGGCTAAAAAGGGAGACTTAGTTGGAGGACACTGCGTGTGCCATTTTCACTTCCACTTCCGCCCATACACACACACTCACACACACTAACACTCTTGTGCGCATAATACATACGAGCCTGCATATTATGCATGCACACATACATGCATATGCACGAGTCCTCCGCAATGTTGTCAGTATGCGAGTCCTGCGTCTAATCGTAAATATTCGTAGGCCCAGTTTTGCTGCTTGATCCCTGTGTGCCCGGCGCCGCCCCCTTCGGCCAGTTCCTCGGGTAAGTTGTGTAATTTTCCGGCTTGGAAACTTATCTCGTTTTCCACTGAAACATCGTCCTCTTTCCAGACTTCTTTGTCATGGGTGTAGTTTTGTTTAGCTTCTTCTAAGGCTGCCCGAGTTTATGAGAACTGAACAGAAACATAAAAGAAAGTGAAAGGCCAATAAATTGGGAAAAGTTTAATTTTTAAATGTAGGAAAAAAACGGAAGTGTATAAAAATTTAACGGAATATTTTTTTAGATTTAGAAAGTATTTAAGTAACCTAATTACAACATTTTAATCTTATAAATTATCTGGATTTTTTGTAGAATTTTTTTTCATACTTTATATTTATTTTTTGGTCATACAAGACTTGTATTACAAGTTTCCTTTCCGCACCTTATGAAAAAAAAAAGAAAGGAAAACTTCACTTACGTGAAATCGCACACTCAAACACGGGATTTCCCCGAGTAAAGAACTTTCCGAGAACACCTTACGATTCCTCTTAAATCTTTAAGGCAAAACTCTCGCCCAAAACTCGCTTAAAAACTTGCACTCGAAACTTCATCTGCCTCACAAAGAGCAAACACAACACCCAAAAGAAGATCTGGCGCCCGTCCAGGGGGAGTGCGGGCGGCGGGTAACATCGAGGAAAATGTGAAAAATCTGCGGGAACGGGCGGGCGGCTAAAGGGGATGAGGTGGAAAATGGTGAAGCGGCCACTTGTAAGCAAACTCAAAGCGGAGCCGTTTCCAGTTTCAAATATCAACGACGGCGTCTCTGAGTGCTTAAGCTCATCTATCAAAATATTTGTCGTAGCTTAAGCGAAGGAAAGTGTGTTAAAAGAAACTTGAAAAATATTGCCAGAGCAACACAACAACGGCAAACGGGAGAAGGCCCAAAGCAAAACGACAAAGGAAGTGAGACCCACCAAGATAGGTATTAAATAACATAAAGGGTTAATTGAAGATTAATGTCACCTAATTACTCTGCACACGTTATCCTTTTTTTTAGAGTTTGCCTTAGTTTTCCTTTTTGTTACATAAAATTAGGTACTCAAAAATATATACTCAATTTAAAGTGTTTATAAAAAAGATTGAGATGTGTACTTCACACAAATATATTAAGTACATACATATATTTGAAAGGTCATGTAAAAGAATAATTTACAAAAGAATTTTCTAAACCTTATTTGTACTTTTAAAAAAATAATACAATTTAAATAACATAAAGGGTTAATTGAAGATCAATGTCACCTAATTACTCTGCACACGTTATCCTTTTTTTTAGAGTTTGCCTTAGTTTTCCTTTTTGGTACATAAAAATAGGTACTCAAATATAAACTCAATTTAAAGTGTTTATAAAAAAGATTGAGATGTGTACTTCACACAAATATATTAAGTACATATATATGACAGGTCATGTAAAAGAATAATTTACAAACGAATTTTTTAAACCTTATTTGTACTTTTAAAAAAATAATACAATTTAAATAACATAAAGGGTTAATTGAAGATCAATGTCACCTAATTACTCTGCACACGTTATCCTTGTTTTTAGAGTTTGCCTTAGTTTTTCCTTTTAAGTACATACTAATAAAGGGTGTGGGTACATATTTAAGGTACAAAATATAAACTGCATATAAATTATATAAATTAAACTGTTTATAAAGAAAATTGAGTTGGTTAGTTCGCAAAAATATATTTATTATGTAAATCATGTAAACAATAAATTAAAAAAGCCTTTTTTACACCTTTATTTTTACTTTAAAAAAGAAATACAATTTTTCTAAAAAGTAAAGTATTCATCCCTTCCTTGCTTATATCTAGTGTTCAATACATTGCAATTTATTCGTATAATTGTAAGGATGGAGTTCAAAGACCCATACAAGGCTAAAATTATAATTAGATAAAACTAGAAATATCAATCTTTAAATACTTTTCTCTTTAAAAATGTATATTTTTTTAAATCCACATCCTAAAGCGGAAGTAGATTCTGTTCAAAATAGCGCCACCTACCGATGGGGCTAGTAACATTTGAAAATGGTGGAGCATAAAGCAGTTCAAAAAATGAAAGCAGTGTATATAAGCCTTCTGTAAGGCAGTACTACTTTTCCTACTTTTACAATTATTACACCTAAAAATAAAAAAATCTTACAAACAAACTTAATTAACTTTAATAAAACTTAATAAATCAAAGCATGATTCTGTTGCAAACAGCTTAAAATTAAGTGTTTTTTTTTTGTAAAACGTAATGTCGATAGAGCAGTGGAATCGATAGCAGCTTAAACTGAACTACCGATAGCTTCCGATAGCTTAGTGATATCGATATTTCAACAGGCTCTAGATTTCGCGCTATTTAGCGAACACAAATTTCACAAATTGAAAACAAAAACAGGAAAATGTCGCTTAAAAAGGCCCTGGACGATTGCCTAATTGACTTTGATCGGCGCGTGCTTGTAACCGATCTGCTCGAGGAATACAAGTTGTCCTACAAAGAGGTGCATGAGATACTGGAGGCCTACGTCGGTGCCCAAGAGCCGGCCACCAAATTTGACAAGAGATTCCTTGTCCACGGAAAGCGGAAGAGTGGCGGAGGTGGAGCCAGTGCCGACGACGAGCTATACTCCGTGGTTCGCGAAAGCCAGCTGCCGGATTGGCTGGCCAAGCTACAGGATGCCGAGTCGCAGTTGTACAGTGTGGAAATCGCTGGGGGCTCCAAATCGCCGGCCATGATCTTCAAGCCCATGCAACATTTGGAGGTGAAGCTGGCCAACGTGGAGCAGCGAGTGGGCAAGCCAGCTTCTGCCTCTGCTCGTACTACGAATGGTGTGCACAAAACCAATGGCGTGGCGCCCGAGACGTCCAAAAAGGCTGCCGTGAAATCTGAGCCTGCCAAAACTTCACCAATTAAAAATGAAAAACTCTCCGCCAGCAAAGATAAATCTCCTCAGGAAGCGAAGAATACCTCGCCCAAAGGCCAGGCCTCGAAAACCAAGACAGGATCATCTGGTGCAGCCAAAAAGGGAAGCATTAATAGCTTCTTTACAGCAGCTGCAGCTGGAAGTAAGCAGAACGATGTCAAGGCCACTCCCAGCAAGGCATCTACTAGCACCATGGACAATTTCTTCAAAAAGCAACAACCGGGAGTAAAGAAGTCACCACCAAAAGACTCCAAAAAGCCCACTTCCGCTCCTCTTAAAAAAGAGGAACCCTCCACTGTTACGGCTAAAAAGCAATCACCGGCAAACACTTCAGTGCAACTGTTCGAGGGCGAAAGTGGGGATTCATCCGACGAAGAGGAGAAGCTGGACAAGATCCGACGCAAGGTTATTGGTTCCGACAACGAGTCAGATCAGGAGAAGCCCAGCACCAATACCAAACGCCGGCGTATTGTGGATTCCGAGGACGAGGACGATGAGCAGCCACCCAAGAAAACTGCCGAAGAGCCCGCAGTCGTTGATGTCGAGGAAATGGAATCTGAGCCAGCCAACGAAACGTATCTGGACGATGAAGGTTTCGTCATCACCCAGCGAAAGCCAGTTAAAGCCGCCCCGCCACCAGCCAAGAAGAAGGTGTCTCCCAAGGCTACTGCACCGGCAAATAAAAAGAAATCTCCGCCTTCGACAGCAAAGGGGGCAGGCGATGGGACAAAGACAAAACAAGCCGGCATAATGAGTTTTTTTACCAAGAAATAATGTCGAGCATGAAGGGAAACAAGGAATTATAATTATATAACTAAGTTTTTCATTAGAAAATAAGTAAAAAATTAATAATAAACACCTTGGAATACAAAAAACATATTGGGTGAAAGCGTAGTTAAAAAATATATTTGGTTTGTTGTTAAAAAGAATTTTTATTGCAATTGTTTATAGCTGCTAGAAGTTTGTTTGAGTATTTTGTTTGTAATTTGTTGAATGTAATTTATTTAAATTTATTCGCGTGTCCGATTGTATGTGTGTGTGTGTGTGTTTGTCATTGTGTGTGTTTAGCCTGGCCTATGCTTTATCAGTGCGTTTTGTATTTGTTTTCAATTTGTGTCGTCGTTATAATTAGGGTATTTCTCAAAACACTTTCAAAAATTAAGGCGAGGTCTGAAAAACATTTCATTTCGTTCGTACAATCTGAATATTAATAAATTTAAATTTAAATTGTTCATTTATTTGTTTTGTCGTTTGTTTCTGCAGTGATTGCGTTTGATTCCTATCTGATTTTTAAGCATTAAAAGCTTACAGTCAGGCTGCCCGATGGGCAAGCAATTACATATGTATGTGATTAAGGAAGGGACTTGGGATTAAACAATTTTTCGTGTTACGACTCTCTTTTTAAACTGTAGCAAAACAATCGAGATCAGCGGCTAAGCTTAGGTAAAAGCTTCTCAGAAGCTAAATAATGGCTTACACTTAGATTGCGTCGATTATTGCAACGATTAAGGTCTCCCATTCGGATGGATCACCGTAAGACCAAAGATCACAAAATGACAAGATGAGTAACGCCATTTGTTGCACATGATCTGACTTCAATTCTCACACATTTTTACTTAGATAAATTTCTTGCATATGGCGTTGTGCACCTTCTTATTATCATAATAATGTCTTTGGTAAGACTCTGTTAGTTGTTAGATTAGAGTACAAGTAAGTACAGGTGACCCAATCCGAAGGAGTTTGCAATTGAAGCTTTTGTTAATTCATAAATATTGCTCGCCAAGCAAAATGAAAAGTCATTTGCTATATAATCATCAATCAGTTAATTAATATTTTCCTAGATGATATGAACATAATGTGCATGATATGACTCTCTACTAATATGATCGTTTTCTGATTCGTCTCTCCCTCGCACCGAATTGCATTGACTTAATCACCTAAATGAATGTAACATTCGTTTCGTACAATGTAATATCTCAGCACCATTTTTTTGAATAATAGCACAAAGTATGTATGTTAGGTAGGTTTCATAGGGGTCAACAATAGAATTTTCCTAGCTTTTTGTGTGTGTTTGTTATTTTGGATTCTCTACAGAGTAAAATAAATCTAAGTTAATTTAAGTTTGCTTGTTTGCTTGTTTCATTGTTTTTTGATTTCACTTTCTAAACTTGCGTATCTACGACACTGCCATAGGACTCTTCAGCAAATTTGGGCGCAATATAATCCTCATAGTAGTTAATGAATATATCCTTGAACTCATCGGCGATGAATTCCAAAGCGTTTAGCATTTGCATTAGCTCCCGGTCGTTGCACTTGTAGTTGCTCAGGGCCATCACGTCCCAGAAGTAGGCGAAGTACTTTACATATTCGATCGACTGCCCGCCATACTGGGCCATCACGCTGGGCAGAACGGAGCGCATGATGGAGCCAAGTTTGTTGAATTCCCAGTCGTCTAGCACGGTTGCCCCTTCTTAAGGTTGGTATCAAGAGATAGGACCAGAGAGCAGAGGGAGAAGATAGAAAATAGATCAAAAGTTATAGTTTATTAGGATAGAGATACATATGAAGGGGTCTATATAGGAAAGACTTAAATGGATAGATGGGGTTTAAATTTAAATATAGTATAAATATAGATGTATCTCGAGAGATGGATATTGTTCCCATATCGAAAATATCGTTAAGTTAAATCCCAATTTTAAATATCGGTAGATGTTGTAATTAACATTATAATATCGATATCGATTTGTCTTTGTTTCTTTCAAACAAATGTTTTAATATTTATTTTATACTAGGAGAGCTTAAGCAGAGTTTGGTTGCATTATTGGTACGATTCGAATAAATAAGCACTATATGGATTAATTATACAAACACTATATTATGGCATTTGATTCAAATTGGAAAAGAATTGAGAAATTTGTGAGCATTTAAGCCATTCTACTCTATAAAGAATGGGGATAGGCCTTGCAAAACGATTTTTGGAAATAGATCATTTCAAATCAATTTTCCAACCATAAGGCGATGCATACCCTATGCAATCATTACTTTCTTCATAGACATTTTAGATTCAGATTTGTCGTGAATTAAGTAGGAAATCTTAAGTATTGGGAAGGGTGCACAACCGAGCGCGACAGTGAGAGCTGGCAAATGAGTACAAAGCGAATAAATGATGCAGACTTCATCTCCACATATTTATGCATATTTTATGAACTTACCACGGTGCACCATAAGGCACTGCTCCAGCAGCAGCCTTGCCAGAGCCACCTTGCACTCATGAAGCTCCATTAGCTGATTCTCTGCCCGTTCAATGGCCGCATAAAGTTTGCATCGCTCCTCTATAAGTTCGCAGTCGATGAGTGCCGTGTTGAAGGCCCAAAACCATTCCAGTTTCTGGGGCTCACTGCAGTGGGGACACACGATCAACTCGGCGCCATTGTACTCCGGCTGGGTATACTCCTCGGACAGCCACCAGCGCAGGTTTGGGGCATGCGGCATCGAGTCGAGGGTAAAGATTTCCATGCACTTTGGGTTATCACAACGATAGCGATGGAATTTGTGCTGGAAGAAAGGTTAAGAAATTAGGTAGAGTTGTTAAATATAAGAGTACTCCCTTACAAATTGATCCTCCGTGTGTGAGAGCTGGCAGGCGGTGCAATGGCATCTAATGCCGCGCTCCTTGAGAAGTTTGCTACGCTCCTCTCGTCGCAATTGTTGGAAATTTCCACCGGCAAAGCAATTGTATATACCGGATCCCGCTGGCAGATCAAGCAGAGCTAGAGCAGTTATCTTTCGGCCCGAGAACTTGGTGCAGATCGTGGAGGAACAACTGTGACGACACAGACTCAGTGTTTCGGGGTAGACGGCATACGAAACCACTGCCACCTCGCCGGCCAGCAGATGGAGGTGACCCTCCTGCAGGCGCATGGGTGCTGCCCACAGCTGGAACTCATTGAGCGGCGAGAAGACATGCGGATCTGTGGGCAGGACGAAGGAACGGCACAGGGTCAGCGACCTGTGACGCAGCTGGCCAATGTGTCGCATCAACAATGCGGCACAGAGCAGCTCCCATTCCGCGCTAGACATTCGGGACGCCGTTGGCAGGCTCTTCTCCAGTTTCTCAAAGAATGTGGTGCACTTGCTCAGGTAAATGGCCAGTATGTGCGAGGTTAGGGCCAGCGTAATCACAGTCTCCGAGGCCTGCTCCTCCCTTAGGTGTTCCAAACGCAGCACAGCACTGTAGGCGATGTCCTGCCTCTCCACAAGTCCACCATTGATTGCCGACCACAGCTTACTCAGCGTGGGTTTCTTTCGACAATGGACCAGCAGCTCCGGCAGTCCCGTGATCAGCATCCGAAAGGCGAGCTGCAGCAGACGTGGCATCCCAAAGATGTCGCCAAACGACTCGAACAACTCGATCTGGTGGCCAAAACACTCCACGGCATGGATCGCAGCATGTTTGAAGCGGCACTGACGTGAACAGTAGACCACCAGGCGGTTGGAACAGTAAATGCAGGGAAACGGAATAAATTGGGTGATTCCGCAGTAGTCGCACACGCGGCAGGTTCCACTCGGCACCATCGCCATCGCTTCGGACTCGAAGATCAGAGCGTTCTTGGCCACAGCTCGGGTGGTGTGCAGCGACGAGGAGTTGTCCAACCAGGCACTGTCGTAAAAATATGTAATAAGTAATGAAATTGTATCTGCGTGTAGGCAAAGAGATTCCTTTTTACTTACATTTCAAATGGTTTCGAATCGTTGGTATCCAGATCATCTCCCGTTTGCACTGCCATCTCGAATCGCTCCACCTTGAGCACCTCACATTGGTGCCAGAGCTCGTGGGTGCGTGTTTCAAAGACCTGGTTCAGTTCAATGTGAAGGAGCTCGTGCAAATGCTCCTCACAGAGCGCAAAGTTACGCATTTTTAAGGCACAGGCGGCTTGGCGCAGCTTAATCAATGGCAAATACTCTTCCGGATAACCTAAATCCAGGGCGCATAGGCAGTCGTCATAGGATTCCTAAAGAAACAGGATATATTAAATATAAAAAGAAAATCTAATGTATAAATTTAAAACAGTTTATATAATAAAATAATTATGATATAATAAGTTACTCCAAACAAAAAGCGTATAGCAAAGTTTCCATTACAAATTTCCATCTAAAACATGCTGGAAATGAGCTGTCGCTAATATAATTGCTGTAAATGAGTATTGACTTGGCCAACGTGATGGCCAATTGTCTGATTTGTTCCACATATGTCAAATATGATAAGCAGGGGGGGAAATGGGTTTAGTGGAGGAGAAGAACTTACCGCATATAGGCCACAGTCGTACAGGACCAGGGAGCGATTGGCATGGGCCAGAGCGGCTGCCAGTGTATTCCGGGCCGGGGCCAGGAATATGGCCTCCGTGAACAGATCGCTGGCTTTGAGCGGATGCCTCTCCTTGCGGTACGAATCGTTGCCAGCCTCCCGGAGGCGACGCGACTCCTCCTCCGACTTGAAGTGGCCCGTTTGGTGGCGCAGATGTTGAAACCATTTGAGTACGTGTGTTCTATGTGGTCGGGTCCGGGAGAAAGTGTTGTTGGTTAATTATTCACGACAATGTCCAAACGAAATGAAATGACCCGAATACCGAGTTCGACAGCGAACAATGCTGCTGCTTAACTTAAACGTACGAATGCATGCAATCAAAACATACAAGGGGCGGTCAGGGGTGCAAAATAAGCGACCATCCACCCATCCATACACCCACCCACCACCTGAGAATGTTACAAAACCAATTTTCTGAGCCAGATTGGCAGATTAGCAAAGCCGCACAAATTAAATTAATTTCATGGGGCAATTATGGATTTGCATAATGGCCTGGCTGGTCACCTTTTCTGCTACTAAACACATTTTGAGCCGACTCGTGAAATTGGCTTTTGACATATTTTTTTCGCCTCGTACGACAAGGTTAACAGGTACAAAATTTATAAGATCGAATCAGGCAGCGTACAAAGTATAAATTATGTTGCCATTCCCCTTATTAAAGGTAACCAGTAAATGAAATTATAGAGCGTTGCTTAAGTACTCTTTAATTACATTAAATTATAATATAATAAAGAAAAAGAAAGTTAAGGAAAGTAATGTTTAACATCACCTAGGTCCCAGACGGGTCATATATTCATCTTTCTACAAACCCTACTTTTACTTTATAGTCTTGCCATACAGTTTTCTAGTTTAAATCGAAAGCAAACTGCTTCCCCTGAAGTATTAAGTGGGCTAAACTACCATCCCGCTCAAATAAAAACCTCAATTGTACATATAACCACCGTTTTGTCACCTAAAATCCAGCAGTGGTTCCTTGGTCGTGGTTGTTGCTGGTGCATTCGGGGACGAAATACTCAAACCGCCCACAGCTCCAATCAGGTCATCATCCTCCTCGGCATTCTCCGGACGGGAAAGTGGCGCCGTCGAGGTGCTGGCCCCTATATCGCCATCCAAGTCCAAGTCTCGGCTGAGCCTCCGGCGTTGCACGGGGGTTAAGAGCAGAACCAGCTGCAGCTCATCCTTGTATAGCAAATCCTCCGGATTAAGCTGCTTCAGTTGCTGGCCAATCAGGTCGCTGAGTGACACAACTGGTGGAGCGGAAGGAGGAGGTGGAGCAGTAGTAGTAGCGGCAGCGGGAGCGGTAGCGGTAGCGGGAGCGGGAGCAGGAGCTGACGATGAAGAGGAAGCAGGACCCGTGGCACCTTTGTTGTTTCCACGCGCAGAGGAAGAGGAAGAAGCCATCACTTGGTGCCTTGCTGATGCTTCGGACAGGCGTTTTTCTGATTTCGCACACGCGTTCCGTTTAGTTGGCCATTTTGTCACTGCGGCGGCAGTCCCGGCGAGTTAATGGCTTTCAATCCGAGTGCACAACGCCCCGACATCGTTGACTAATAACGGATGCTAAACTTTAACGAATTCCCGCACGTTGTGGCCATCGTATTGATTTTTTAAACATTGCCTACGTGTTAGTGATGCGCCATTTGTAACGAATAAATATCGCATAGGGTTGGAAAGCCGGAAATCAAGTTACCGTTATTTGCGAGGGATGAACAGTTATTTCTGCTGACACTACAAGGAGTTCATGTGCTTTTGGTATTTATTTTTTTAATTAATCTAACAACATTATCCGTAATGTGTATTATATTTCTCAATACGGCTGAATTGGAGAATTATACCATATTAAATCTAGTCTTTCCAGAACTGGAATTAAAGTTAATTCTTACCTTTGTATTTTTTTAATTTATGCCAAGGCCAGATTTGGTCTAATATCAAACGGAAGATTAAATATCTCTACAGCGAAACATACATTTTTAAAACTTTATAAACTATAAAGTTTTAAGATAATTAATAAACATGCAAATTTTCTTATACAAACTTTTAGAAATAAAATTACTAAAGTGAATATTAAAAATAAAAAAATTGATTTATGGATCACCTTAATCCTTAAAAATTTAGAACAGAAAGTCTTTAGATAAAGAAGATTTTAAATCGCTGCATATAGTTTGTAATATAACATAACCTTATTTGATCCGTACAAAATATAACTTAAAAGTATCCGCTTTAGTAATTAATATTCTCTATACCAGCTTTTTGTTTTAAATAAACTAAATGAACCACTAAAAACTTCCAACACATATGTAAATTATACATTGTGCGGTATGTAAATACCAGAAATATACCAAGCTCAACCTACTTTCACCCATCTGGCAACCCTAGCCTAACCGCTAAACTTCAAACTGATGCTAGCTCTTATTAGTTTGCAAGTTGATTCCACCTTTATCCATTGACTTGATAGACCTGCCTGTTGGAGGTAAACAGATCCCGTTTTCTTAGCGCACGTTACCATCGTCGAACGGAGCGCAAGC
The DNA here is from genome assembly GCF_035046125.1 of Drosophila serrata. Classification (NCBI taxonomy): domain Eukaryota; kingdom Metazoa; phylum Arthropoda; class Insecta; order Diptera; family Drosophilidae; genus Drosophila; species Drosophila serrata. The sequence goes on from NW_028256998.1 coordinate 1,257,537, forward strand.
AGCCCGTGTGCTTTGTATATACACATACTTGATATTGCCCGCTGATAAGATTTGATCCACTTCTTCTCTCGCACCAAGAACAAGAACAACAACACAGGCCTTGCACTGGGCTCTCTTCGGTCCGAGAGTTGTAAGTCTTATCGGGGCTTATCTACATATTTGCTTGGATCTTATCTCTCGCAGCTTCCCGAGCCCGGAGCAGTCATGTATATGGAATCGTATATGATACACTCGATGGTCAGAGTTTCTGCTTGTATCATTGGCTCGCCACCTGTGCGCTTGTGTTAAATTGTTAAATTTTGTTAATTGTTTTGGATATAACCAGAAAAAGAAATGTCGAAAAACGAGGATACACCGATTGCCAAGTAAGTGGGGAAAGGATGGGTGATGGGTTTATCGTCCGTCTGACTTCCTACGAAAAGTTCCGGCGAGCAAAAGTTCGCCGAAAATAAAATCTCATTTGGGTGAAATTAACATAAAGCGCCAAATGAGCTGCTGATTTGTTAAATAGGCGTAAAAGCGGACCGCGTGGGAGCGGCGACAACTGGTGACGGTTTCCCGGGGTCTCAGGACACTCTAGGTGCGCAGCAAGGCCACCCCAAGAGAAGTTGGATATAAAAAAAAGCGACGGGCAACGTATTTGGATGTGTTTTTTTTATATTTCATCTTCTTCTTCCTGCCGAGTTTTTTTCCTTTGTGCAATTGCGTTGGAAAGTTGCAGAGCAAGTAGTTTAGCGCCATTTACACTTTTCGTAGTAAAAATTACGCGCACTTGCACTGGCTCACACCCACACATGGGCGGGAAACTTATCAACGGGCACATCACACGCACACACCAACACACACACACACACACGTGCTGCTGATGAAGGCGCAGAGGGCGTTGTGGCAGTGGGCGTGGCCTTTAAGTAGTCATCGTAGTTTGCGTTAAGTAACAAAACTTCAAATTGAATTTTTCGCTGCACTTTTCATTTTAGCACCTATCAAAAAAACCCTTTTTTCCAGCGTTTCTCTGCTTTCCAAAGCATCAGCTCATTACAGTGCGACCTGGGAGGGGAAGGACGAGGATTTTCCTGGGAAGGAAAGGCAAAGGCGAAGGGGAAGGCGTGGTTTTCCGTGGGCGTAGCAGTACATTGTGTCTGCTTAAATGCCGCAGTGTTGTGTTGGCACCGGCAACGCTGCGTTTTTCGAGTTGAAGCTTTTCCAAAAAAAGTTTTCGTGTTGCTTCTGCTCCTGTGGCTGCAGTTACTTTTCATTTTCCCCTCACCACCCCTGTACTTCCTGCTTTTGTTTACGGTGGAAAACAAGCACATTTCTATAGAAACTTGGTTGCAAAAATGTCTAACGAAATGTCACCATTTAATTATACAATTAGTCCGGGTATTTACGTGACATTACAAAGCGCAATCAACCTGAGTAACAAAGACAAGATCTTTACCTTTTTCCACTTTTATTGCCTTTTATATTTGTTTATATATAGGAAAGGTCACTTCAATTTTTATTAACAGCACATAAAATATTTAAAAATGGAGTTTAAGTCTATACAAATTATGGTTAACTATAATAATGTAGTGGCTATTTATCTAGAAGATCTTCTAACATAGATAATTAATTTTAAACTTAGCCGTTGAAAAATTAATGTTAGAATCTTCTTATACAACAAAATATATACAGAAAGGAGCGAAATACTCAACATAAGTTATTCTAAAATCAATGTTTAATTTGTTAATGGTTAAATTGAAAAGACACACTTTCCTTTCAAATATTTAATCCTGCAAAAGCCTTCACATATGTTTGTGCTATTTCAATTCTAGCCGTAATTCCAATAAGTGAATTATATAAAAAACAATCTACATTTTTTAAGCAATCTACATATTTTATATTACCAAACATATGTGTATTAATTTACTCTAAAACTGAGAAGCTAAAAACTAACTAACTCCCATAGTTTTGATCAGCATTTATGCTTTTTATTGTGAGATATATATTTTAACTCCATTTTTTGTTGATTAATTAATTTTTTTTCGGCTTTAAATTGTTGTATTTATTGTGCTTACTCTCTGGAAAAGTCCCCCTGCTAAGTCATCTTTGTTTTCTTTTGCAGACGCAACTCAGATCGGTCGCGGCGCAGTAACTATGGCACGGCTCCGTCGTTCCACCTGCTGGAGCAGGGACAGGCAGGTGCCAATGGAGGCGCTGGCAATGGCAACAACAATCACCCGGCAACGCCCTCAACACCTGCACAAATTTTTTGTTTACACGGGCGGTCCAACAACGTGGAAGGTAAGCCGGCAAAAGGGGTTAAACGCGGAGCGGGTGCTGCGACAAACGGCAACGGAGGAGGCCTTCCGTGTCGCTTTCAATCAGGGCGGACTCCCTCCGAGCAATTTGCAGTCATTCATAAATTATCAAGAAAACGCAGCAGGCAGTGACATTTTGCACTAAAAGTCAAATGCAAACAAATCAAAATCGACAGCGAAAAAAGTCAACAAAATTAGTTTTCACATTGTTATTTTCACGATATTATTATTTTTTCTTCTTGTGTATGTGTATAGTGTGTACTAGTGTAGTTGCTTGATTGTTCTTAAGTGTTTGTTGTTTTTTTTTTTCTTACTTTAATCGAAAATCGGAAAACAGTGCGCTGCCTGCCGGCTGTGTGTGTTCAGTGAGAGGAGCTGTAATATCGGATAAATGCTCGCTAATTGGCAGCCGGCACGGAAATCGTCGGAAATGAATGATGCCCGGCTGTGCCGGAAAGCGGCGAGTTCGCTGGATAAATGCCGCATGGAAATGCTTCACGAATATGGTGAGAAACAACTTGCCACCTCCCCGAATTCGGTTCCGCCATCAATCAGCCGATGATTCTCGAGAATGGCCAACCAAATTATGGCGGACCTGAACCACTTCAGCACACCACCCACAACCCATGACTTCCCTCTCACAGCATCTCTGAGCTATAATCAAAATTTATGCTCTTTGCCGACACACCGCTCCTGGGAGCAGACCGCATCCCACCACGGACATACATATGTCATAAATCGCAACGTAACGTAAGGCTTGGTCCCATAATTTACGTACGACATCGTCGATGAACCAAATAAATGTTTGCCTCATTTTTTCTTGTCCCCTACTCCAAGGAGTACGTCTCCGAATGTTCCAATACCTAGAGATCGATGTGGCTATGCCATCAAGTTTATATTTTAATTTCCTTTGCAGCGTCTGCAAGTTGTTACATTATTTGTACCCCGCTTTTTTGAGAAGTATATTGGGCTGGAGAAAATGTATGCAATAGTAAAGCATGATTGGTTCTGTCAAGACAAATTTAAATATAATATAAAAATGCGGTAAAAGGATCATTTTTTAATTTAAAAGAAACATTAATCTTTAGATCCATTTTTGTTTCTTTGAAGTAAAGAATTTTCTGCAATTTAATAGGTTATTCTTCTTGCTTCGTTATCAAAGTTTAAATAATAGTATAAACTCTGGCAATCTTGTCAATCTTTTCCTGATAGATACTCTTCCAAAATGTCCAAGACAGTTTTATGTTTAATAATGTTTTCTTCGTTCTTCGTACTCATAAAATTAAACTCAAAAACATCTTGGGAAATGTGGATACATATATGTAAATTTTTCTATTCCATTTAATATCCTTCTAATCTATACTATATAAAAACGATACAACAATTATATAAAAATTTTCCAATTGATTTTCCAACGGGTTCTATGTTTCTGACATAATTTAAAAGAAATTCTTAAAACACTGCATTTTTAATTAAAAACAACGACGTTATAATATTTTATACTGAAAGTATACAGAACTTTCCGATTATTCCTATTACATCAATATGGTATACCTTTTTTTTTAAATATTTAAATGTATCTAGTGAGTTAATGTTGGAAAAATATTCAAGTTATATTGATTTCTATTATTTAGGTTCCTTTTAGATCAGCTAAATGATATAGGTGTCTACTTTTTATAGAATATCAACCTTATTTATATAATTATAAAATGTGAAAACAGTCATATTTCGGAATAATTAAAAATATCATCTCTACTTTTATAGTTTCCTTAAGCCCCCTTTTTATTACCTCTTAATTATTTCGATCTTTATTGTGTTGAGAGATATTTTAACTGATAAAATTTAAACCCTAAACTACTGGGCATTTAATAGTCGCTAAAACTAAACAAGTATATCCCCGTTTTTTGATGATTCGATTTATTGGCAGACGAACGAGTTCTGAAATGAAATTAACTTGTGTCTAGACAAGGTGGATCCGCCGTTGAGCTCCGAAATGCACATACCTTGTATACTTTATAGTCAGCTCACATGAATATTATATAAGCGTCTTGGGGCGCTCGGTGCATTCAATCATTGTACGAGCCACTAGCTCCCCATTAGATACTTGTGCAGCTGGATGCAGCTGCTTTGATTTGCGCTGGCCCGTAGTTAGTCGTTCGTTAAACGCGGTCCAGATGCGACCATTTGCAAATGCCGGAATACTAAGCAGCTGCAGCCACAGAGGTCCGTGCATTGTTCCCATGAGTAGTAGTAGGAGTGTGGATCTATTGTTATCGAAGATTTCTTCGATTTTGGGCAATGGATAACAAGCTTAAGGAGGCGGAAACAAGACCAGGTAACTTGCTAATGAGCAAGGATAAAGGGATAACTACAATGGGAATATATACTTTTAGTTACAAGTTAGAATGGAGAGAAGCAGCAAATCAAGGGAATAAGGGAGCTTTAAGTTTACAAAAACACTTGACTCTGTTTGAGATGTTTAATAATTGAATTTCAAACTATGAGTAATATATTTGATAAATACTAGAAAATAGTAATAGTTATGGGACACTAATATGGAAAGCAATACATATTGATTAGCTATTACTAGCCTTTTTAGGGCTTTAACTACTGCTACTAGTTTTTGTTTTAGTAAATTCATAAATAAATGCAAATTGTTGTGTTATAACACCCTTTGGACGAACCTTGGATCACCTTTAACTGTCCCAACGTTCCAGACAAGTTCTGTGTGATATTTGCACATAATGGAACGCCTTCTTTTCGCGAATTCTATTCAATTCAATTAATGGTGGTGACCCAGCAGCACTTGGTTCGTCGCCATCCCATTCCCCACTGGCATCGATCCCCCATTCTGCATTAATTATTTATGAATACAAGTACTCTGTACAATTGTTGCCATGGCATGGAGGAAGCAAAGGAGGAAACGGGCACCGAGCACGTTGTGAATGCCAAGGCAACCATGTGTCCCAACCTCACGGGGACCTCAACATACTTTCCGCAGTGCGCAAACAAACAAGACGAACGTTACGGAACGGAACGGTCCAAGGCGACCAATTAAAGATGCAGATGGATCGGAGTTGTTTAAATTGCAAGTACGACGATTCTTATGCATCAGCGTGCTGCTGTTGCTTGGAGCGGAGCCGGATGCGGGTCTAATAGGTGAAATTTCCACATGCTCTCGCAGTTGCAGCGACTTCGCCAGTACCGGGTGGGCCTTGGTTATGCACAGGAATTTAATTTCGCTGCCGGCCTTGTTACTGCCATTGTGTGTGTGTGGAGTGTGTGGCGAGCATGGGGAGGCGAAGGCTGCGAAGGATGTGCAGGAAGTGGAGGTGGCAGGAGCAGGAGCAGAAGGAGCAGAAGGAGCAGGAGCAGGAGCAGGAAGCGGTCGCCGGCAGACGGAGGCCACGCGTCGGTGGCCTTGTGCTGGATTCAAATGAAGAAACTGCGCTCACAAAGCCACCACATCAGCGATGAGCGGGGCTCCTTATGTCAACTGCCACGTAGGAAAAACAACAAGTTATTTTAACATATACAGAACGACCCGAAAACATTGATTTTCTTTAATATTTTGTACCATTTATGGAAGTATAGCAATCAGATAGAGGAGAACAGATCTACTTTTACAGGAAATGATCATTAAAGTGTAACAAATTTTAACCAAGTCATTCAATAGTTGCTGTGACTGTAAGATCTCAGAGTAATAATTCCACAATGTTAATATAGTTCATAGAAGAAGGAAGCTAGGGACAAGTATATCTAAGTAGTAGATTGTAGATAAATATATACAAGTGAAACCCATAATTAGAAGATCTTGTAATACTCGGTTCAGATCGGTTTATTACTTTTAATGAGTTAATCTTGAACTTGATTAAAATTCAAAGAGAGATGGGAAAATCACGAGCTCACCTCTATGCATCCCGTTTCCAAAAGAAGGCAGCCCAGCTCAGTCAGCGAAGCATATGCACATGTAGAGAAATCCACCGTCCCCACCGAACATTCTTGCAGCCTTTCCCGCTGCGAACAATGAGCTCCTGGTAGGGAGTGAGAGAGAAAAGCTGAGGAAAATTGAGGAGTGGGAGAAAGTAGGAGCGACCAGAGCAAGTGCAAAGAAAATGCAGCGGAAATGACAAAGCATGAAATACGGCTGCGACAAATGCAATAAAGTATTTAATAGACTGCTCCTAGCCGACCAACCAACCAACCAAGCAGCGAACCAAACCGAGCCAAGCAACTACCAACTTTCGCCTGTCACTGACACCCCAAAAGGAGAATAAAACCAAAAAAGGGGAAAAATACCATAAAAACAAGCGCAGAAACTCTCGGAAATGGGCCATATAGCGTATCCATATGGGAGGGGCGTGGCAGTTGGGAGCAGCACCAGGAGCTGGAGCAGCATTGGCGGTCATTATTCACGTACCATGTTAAATAAATTTAAATGCCTGTTTTGTAAATATGTATTGCATGCTCAACGGCATAACGGATGGTCGAAGGGAAAACGAATTCCCCACTCCCGGGACTCAATGCGCTTCACATGTGTGCAATGGCACATTGTTAATTTAACACTTAAAAAATCATTTAAATATCCTTAAGCAGGCCTTAAGGAAAACTATTGGGTTACTTTTCAAAACAATATTCTATTTACATTGTTGAATAAATACAATTTTAGCAATGAGTTCTTGTAGAAGCAAACATTGCATATGTAATAAGTTGGTTAAATATAAATAGAAAGGTGCCTTGATTTGAATTGAATTAAATTAAATAAAACTCTTATGTTAACAGAACCTTACTAATTTATTAAATAAGTTGCAAGTTAAGAAATGTATGTAGAAACCGAAGGATAAACTTCTACACTAATTGCAAAGAAAGTCTAAGGTTGATTCGCTAATGATAACCTTTATAGTCTTGTAAATTAACTACGAATATAAAACACTATACCATATTTTATTCAATATTTTTGTTTAATTTTGTACTAATATATTTTATAAATCTATTTCAGTCCGGGATCATTGCCATCGTGCCCGGAGCGAGGGAGTTGATATTAAGGCGCGACGAAAGCTGATCATAGCCAGTATCTTGTGTTTGGTCTTTATGATTGCCGAGATTGTGGGTGAGTTTTGGGAGTTAATACTCATAGAATGAATATTCCCTTCTTAATGGTCTCTGTGAACTCTCCTACCTGTTATATATACTATACAACCTGACAAAGAAGTCTTTTTCTTTATATTCACGTCTGTTGTTGATCTTTTTTTTGCGCTGCTTTTCAATTCCCAAACTAATTTTGCTCACCTCCAAGAATCCTGAGCCAACAAATATATACAAAAAAAAAAAAGTAAAAAAGGGAAAAGCGAAAAGAGTCAAACAATGCGGAAAGCAAAAAAGAAAAGAGTATAAAAGAAACAAAAAGGAAAAAAAAGGGACTCGAAGGAGACGTCGACGAGACGATTAAAAACTGAGAACCGGAAGTGCAACAATATGGCGACCGGAAGGGCTTACTGTCTGCTGTCAACCGTCCTCCGTTTATGACGGCCCAGGGGCGCCTGAAAGGGGATGCGCTGGCGGTGGTTATACAATAAACATTTAATTTTCGAGGGACGGCAATGTCGTTGGGGCTTCGACGGCTGCCGTCGTTAATCGTTTCGCAATTACCTACAATGTTCCATTCCGCACGAGGGTGGGGCAGGAAAGAGGATTTCTTTTTTGTCCCACCTCGCTTTGCACTTTTCTTTCTTTCTCTCGCTTTCAAATCGAAATTGTTTTTCCGATTGTGCAAAATAGACAGAGTGCCTGGGACCAGTTGAGAGCTCCTCCTTTTTACTGTTTTTCAACGAGAGCCAGCGGCTTGTAACCCTCGTCCCCGCATACGCATACCTTCAACCCCTTTTTGGCCCCAAATATCAACGTCCGCAATTCCCACAGATTGTCGAGTTAATTTTTTGCACATTTATTTATTCCCAAATCCGACCTGGAACAGGTGGCGTCCTATCGAACAGCCTGGCCATCGCAACAGACGCCGCACATTTGCTCACCGATTTCGCCAGTTTTATGATCTCGTTGTTTGCCATCTGGATTGCCGGGCGACCGTCTACGCAACGGTAAGTACTTTCCAACTCCCAACTCCGTCAAATAAAGACACTGCCAAAAGTCATTCCTACAGGGGGGAAGGGAAATCAATAAAACGTAAACTTTCAATCTTTTCTGCATTTCTTTTTTTGTTCTTTGTCGCTGGCTGGTGCTTTGTGTGCGAACCTGGTGACTTTCAGACCTTGGTCTGGGAAATCCATAGAAATTACTTTAATACCTTTTACTTGCAAGGTATATTCGTATTCGTGGAGATGATATTAAGAACTAGAAGAGCTTAGATGTTTTATTAAGAAGATACCTTCTATATAGGGTAAGGGGTTTTGTAAAAATAGTTATGTTTAAAGATTCTGAAAGCCTTGGGAAATGTATATGTTATGTATGTTAGGTAGACATAAATTTTGATCTATAATTTTGGGTTTGTTTTAGAAAAGCTCCTTATCTCTTATTCAGGAGACAAGGATTCCAAAGAGGACACAAACTTTTATATAATAACTGTAACAAAATATCGTTTACAGAGTATAAAGTACTTAATATAAACATGAACATAAAATACTCTAAATACCCTGCTAGTTTAAGTTTTCTTTTCGTATATTTACTCGACTATTTTGATGTTGTCGACCATTCTGTTTTATTTTATTAATATATTCCAGCAAAATAATGTATCTGCATTGCCCTGCAATTCATATTCCACTTCTATGCGCTTACGCTGCCACCATAATTTCTGTCGCTTGGCTGGGCCATTATCTTTCTGTCTGTGTCTCTGTATTTCCCCATTCGCCATCGTCTAATTAGGCGAAAAGCCTGTTTCAAAATTTCCCATGCTTTTCCTGTGGCATCTCTGGCCGATTTTGTTGCCATTGCAACTAGGACTGCCAATTTGTTCTTTTTTCAGACAGATGAGATGTTTCTTAAGCGGAGATAATAGTTTTCAATGTTCTATAATAAAATATTATACTTTTATTTACTAAAAATGTACTATTGATTTCTTGAATTCATTTTAGCATAGTATACTTTTATAATGTGCACTTTAAGTGTTTCGTATTTCTAAGAAGAGTTACAGTTGCTTTCATTAATTTTGTAGTCAAACTCTTTCAAGTGACCTTGATCTTTTTAATTCCAAAGTATAATTTTAATATTTATATATCTTCTTGCTTAACGATTTCCTCATCAAAATTATCTTCTATATCGAAACCCTTCAATGCGAGTTATCTATCTTATTTTCAAAATGAGCTTGTTTGCCAACACTGACTGCTGCTGGTTGCTGCTGCGCACTGTAGTTTCGGCCGTTGCACATTTTTCAATTGGTCCTTGGGACCGTTCCCTCCTGGCCGCCACTCCATTGCATCCGTCTTGTGGCAGACTAGGAGGGAGGCAAGCGGCACGTTCGGCTCATTCATGCAAAAATCTCACTCACTCGACGACTCGACTGCAGCCACAAAGTGAATAATGAAAAACTTTTGCAATTTCAAGCGTGTTGCATGGTAATTTTGTAAATTTCGCTGCTGCCACCAGACTCAGACTTGGTCTTCTACGCCCCTTGTGCGTTGATGTTGCTGCTGTTCCTGTTTCTGTTTCTGTTCCAGTGGCTCTTGTTCCCTCTGGTTGCTGATGCTGCATGCTGCATGTCTGCTGCTGCTGCTGCTGCATGTTGCAGCCACAGCCTCAGCCTCAGCCTTAGTCTGGCTGAATGCTTTTCGTTTTGGCAGGGTTTGGGCTCCAGTGTGCGGCTCGCCCTTCTACCTTCTTTTGGGTCTGGGGCCCGCACCACCCTAGAGCTCTAGAGCTGGCGTTGCCGAGTTGACAAGCCTAATTTATCAAAACAAAACACATTTGCACAATTGCAAAGGAGAACGCAGAAAACGAAATGGCAAAACGAACGAAAACTAAGCACGGTACAGTGGAATGACTCGATTAGATCCTGCGGTATTTCACGGGGTAATTAGAGTGACATTTTGTGCATGTTCTACCTTTTGGTGTGGTATTATTTATTGAGGGAGTACCGAGAACATGCAACTGGGAAAAGCATTAGAATTTCTTTTAAAACAATAATTAAATTAAAACATAGGTAAGCTAGCTAAAAAGATGTTATGTGATTCTTTTGTTATAGTCATCATAGAGTTATAAATAGGAAGAAGTTGTTCAGCAAAGTTCTTTCATTTAATTTATTGTTTTTTAGGGTAATTATTTGATGACGCGTTTAAAGTAATTACCATAAAATCTTACACTCATACTTGTTAGTTCTAAATACGATCAACTAGATGCACTAGATCATTTTTAATAGCATTTTAAAATTTATATAAATGAATGTTCAAATGCTTTTTGAACGTGGCTTGTTTAACTTGATATTTACAAATAATTTCTAGTAAGGAAACAATATTATTGATATTGAAAATTGAGGGATTCAATATATTTTTATAGGAATTGTCGAAAAGAAAAATTTTTATAATGTATTTCATATTTCAAATTCTTGATCTAAGAAATCTAAGATATACCACCCATAAATTAAGTATCATACTATTTTAATATCTCAATTTAAATATATCAACAATTAATTATGTTTATTTTAAGATTAAAAGATTTTGTTTTGTAAAGATATTTCAGTTGACAATGAGAACTTTTCATATTAAAGGTATATGTATATATAATATTATTAAGAGTCTATTAATTATATTTTTCTTGAGTGCAAGTGCATGCTATCTCTGAAAATTATATACGTAGTTCTATAATCAATGATACATTTAATGACTCAAATTCTTCATTTTAAGTTTAGAATTTTACTAAAAATTCCTAATTTTCTTCTCTATATTTTAAACGGTTGCCCAATGATCCATTTTGTTGGCTGCCAAAAAGTTTCGCTGGCACTACGTACAGCGCCATATTTTATTATCGCTAATCCCAATTAAGTGTATTTGGGTACTTTCTTTTAATTATCGCACCAGTGTACTCCCGTTGCTCCGCCATTGAGGTAGCGATGTTTCTCTGCTCCGCCATTGGGGTTGCAGGCGGACGAAGGACGAAGGACGAGGGACGAAGGACGACAGCAGCAGGCGGTCATTAAGCAAATGGCTGCACTTGCAACGCCAACTGCAAGGGCCTGGCTTACATATATATTTGTACACACACACAGAGAGAGAGAAAGCCCCGCAATACATTGACACTGGAAGAGGTGGAAGAGGGGGGCACAGGACGGATGTTTGCTGGAAATTAAATTGTATTATTATGGCGAGACATTCGTTGCTGTAGCTGCCTGCTGCCTTCTGGCATCACATTAGTTAGCAGGCTGGCAAAATTGTTGCCTTTTGCCATTATTTCAATTTTATAACGAGAGTGGTTGGCCCTCACACCGCCTCTTCCTGCGCCTGTTGGTGGGTTGGTTGGTTGGTTGGTTACCTGGTCTGGCCAGGCTCTGGTTTTGGCTCGCTCTGATGTGGCTCTGTGGCTGGTTTGCTTTCTGGTCTGGGTTGGGCTTTAATTGAACGACCCTCGACCTGGTCTCCGGCGTCGTTCAGGTGTTGACTTTGACCTAACCAAAAAATAATATACGAAAAGAAGTAAAGGGACGCACATGCAAAACGCTCATTACATTAGGGAAATACTGGAGCAGTCCCAATTCTCTGCCGAACATTATCATCTGGGCGGAGCACCACGCCCCTCTTAAAAAAAGAACAAGCCCATGGGACTCGGAATTAAAATAGCATTTGACAAATTTTGGCCACATTTATCATAACGTGTTCAGTTTTAAATAGGCCACCGTTTATATCATAGAGGTGGGATAAGGATAATAATCCTTCAAGTTATCTTATGTTCATAAGAAATTCTTTAAGTAAGTTTTAAGTCATCAAAATTTCAAGATATATTTTAGATACCAAAGAATGTGGTCCAGTATAAGACTTAGGCAGATCCCGCTTTCCAATTTTTATGTTTAGACCTTCACTTCACTTATCTTCTCTTTGAAAATATATCTTAAAACATACTTCCTGTTTTGTCTTCCACAGAATGTCCTTTGGGTGGTATCGTGCCGAGGTTATTGGCGCCATGGCCTCTGTATTTATGATCTGGGTCATCACAGGAATCCTAGTTTGGTTGGCCATTGGACGCCTCATCAATGGAGACTACGAGGTGAACGCCAAGATCATGCTCATCACTTCGGGTCTAGCCATATTGGTCAATGTCATGTAAGTATTCCTCTCGATATGCAGATCTTTGATTGCAGCTGTCTGGCATGTCTACTGACTGCTCTGTCTGATTCCCGCGTGCCTGCAAAAGTTTTTCTTGTTTTCCCCTGGGCAGTTTTCCAATTGCAATTGCCGCAATCAACTTGTCCAGGGCATGGGGCAGCAAATGGGTCAACTTTGTGCTGCCAATGTCTTCATGCCCATTCCCATTCCCATTCCGGCTTTTGGCTGGCATTCCCTTACGTATCCGCCAGTTGTTGCGGCAACTTTCTCCACATTTTAGCGACAACTTTTTCCACAAGTTTAGAATTTCTTTTCGTTTCGTTTCGTTTTTTTATTTTTCTGTCAGCGTTAACAAAGGCCAAAAGCGATGGCAACGAGAGGAGTTGCTTGTGTTTGTGTTGGCTATCCGCAAAGGTGGAGAATTCTCTAGGCGGTACGGGGTAACTCGCCAGCGTGGAGGGTTTTAATATTGTTCGAATTGGTGGTGCCGTGCCATTGGGGTTTTCCCCCTAAACGTTGGATTTAATTTCACTTTGTGAGGCTAAAAATAAATCGACACTGGTGAATTTAACGCCTTATTAAATTCAATTTTGCTTGTACAAGGAACTCAATATTTCCTCTTGTTTTAAAGCATTTGCTGCAAAGGTAAAGAATTTAGAATAAGCCTTAAATGAAGATCAAATTAAGTATTCATTTGCCTAATTAAAACCTTACATTTCACTGGTTTCGAGTAGAGCATTCCCTGTTCACCTTCTAAATTTTCCTAATCGCTGCTCTTGTTTTGATTTCGTTGAGTGCAGCACCTGCAAACATCTGCCCCCCGCTCTTCTCCGCCAGTCCCTGCTCCCATGTCCCCATTGATGCTCATTCATGTGGCTGTCGAAGCATAGTTTTTGGCGCATAAATCGCAACGTTCAATGCCGAGCTCACACACACAAGTTTTTCCCCAAAACGTTACCTAGCGTTACCCCCGTTTTTCACCTCTTTCCCGGTGCTTGTGTGTGGCATGGCTCTTGTTGTTGGCAGCTAAGCGGGTAGAGCAGAATTTTCCAGTTGACGTTGGCATTTTCAGTGTTTGCCACTTGAATTGTTTGATTACGTGAATTGATTGTGAAAAACGTGCAGCAGAAGCAACTCTCCAGGCTTAGAGCTCTGGCCAAGCCAGGGGAGAAAATGGCCAGTAGGAGACGGGCAGGTAAACAAGAAGAGGACCGCGGCTAGGGCCATCTTCGGAAGCTGCCATAAAAGTGGGAAGTTAAGTCAAGTCAATGCTCCCGGTTACTATTTGGACTTGTAAGTCTGCCATACACTTGAAATCATATTATAAAACCGATGAAATCATTCTTCAATCGTTGCTTTGCCTAATTAATATAAGGTTCTTTCTGGCTTGAAATAATATCATAAGAAAATATTTGATTTTAATCGGGTTTCGTAAAGTTTGATAACAGAACCTGATTTTTATTTTCGTGTAACAATTACCTGTGATCGAACAATAGAATAAAATGGTCACCTTTTGCCTGCTATGCTTTTGGGCGAACGACTTTGCAGTCATTTTGAACTATTTTGCTTATTGAAGGCTTTTTACTTAGTTTCATTTAGTTGTTGAGCTCTCTCTCTCTGGGTATTTAATTTATATTTATATTTTTATTTTTTGCCAGTTTTTAGTTCAATTAGCACAATGCCAAAAATAGCACAGAAACACACTCAAACACATGCGCACGCACAGAAGTTTCCGGCTCGCTTTTTTTTGTGCTTCTGTAGTTGTTGCTGGGTTAACTTTTGAGTGGCGGCAACGACGTCCGTCGACTTCACATCGTTAAAGCGCCCATTAGAGCAGTGCCAAAGCAGCGGCGAAGCAAATGGAACAAGATCAGGGGGAAAATGGTAGGGGCCAAGGGGGTGGGAGTTAAATAACCAGTAAAAGTACAGGGAAACATCATCCAATGAATATAGATTCTAATCGGTAGTCTACGTGATCATCTTTGAGAGCATTATGTTTTGAAAATAGATTAGAAACCTTTAATTTTAAAGTTCATTATTAATAACTGACCGAAACAGAAAAATATCTGAAATTCATCGAAACAAAAACAAACTAATAGAATGTTGTTGAGCACCTAAAAAACCCAAAATGAATTATTCCCAGTAATTCCAAACTTACCTATTTCTTTATTTGACTATTCTGAAACCAGATCTTATCTTGGAGATCTGAAAATGAATTGACATACAGTCTAGGTTCCTGTTAATTTTAGATGTTGATTGATATTGACACGGTAAACAACAAATTTTTCACAGCATGGTATTTTTCAGTCCGTAAAATTTGTAAACCGAGGTTAGAAACTGGTACTCAGATGCGAGTTACTCAAAATATTATATAGTCTCCCGAAAATGCTACCCATATAACAGTTCCCAGTCTTTTCATTGATAAATGTTGCTTCACAATCGGATGCAACATTTTTATGGTTCGAGAAGATTCTAAAATTGTATAAAGAAACAACTTAAATACCTTTGCTTTAAATATAAATTAAATTCTATATTAAAATGTATCTTTAACAGAAAGCATAAATATCACATTATAATAGATTTATAGATTATAATAAAAATCATCAAAAATCAAAGCAATTAGTCATGAAGTGAAGTTTTTACTGTATACGAAACATACACTCGAACTCTGGAAAAGCCTGACCTTAAACTGCAAATGGGACATTAGCGAGAGTAAATGCCAGTGAAATATGAGAGGTTTATTCTGGTGGGGAAGCAGTTTTTGGGGCCGAGAGGTGCTAAAGCAATTACAACCAGAATGTGGAGATGGAAAAGCTTAGCAAAGGGAATGAAAATGGCAGAAAACGACAGATGGATGAATGCACAGCGGATTTTTTTTCTTTAAAGCTATCATATAAATTTGGCTCAGAGAAAGGTATAGCAAATGAAAATTCTTCAATCTGTAATTGAAAAGTTTAAGAAAGTTTGGGGATAGTACTTAATTTAGGGAAAATGAAGAGTAAAATATCAGTATGCTTTCAGTTAGAAATAATATTTCTATATGTAGGCTTCAAAATGATTTTTGGATTGTAAATATTAAATCGATTTTTGCTGATTGTTTAAATTTCTTTGAGGTGGTTAAGTTTCCTAAACTTCTCTTCTATGCATATTGTTTCACCGGAAAATATATTTTGATACTTGCCTGTGTTTACTGCTTACTGTTCGCCTCTGCTCAGTGTCCTTTCTATCCACCATCCTCTTGAGGCCAAAACTGGCCAAAAGCTTGTTAGGCGAGCAACTCAATTTCATTTTCAATTCCTTCAGACCCCACTGTGATGGCCTAGCCGGTTTCAGCCGGGAGAAAGCTACCAGGCCAAATGTGGCCATAATTTGTCAAACAGCAAAAAACAGGAGACGTCAGAAAATAAACACAAGGAGCGAATAAATATGAACGGGAATGAATGGAGGAGGACGCGATGCCAGTGCCTGCTGTAGCTTCGTGTGGAGCACAACGCGTTGATGGTCCACTAAATAAATTGTAGGGAGCAGCAGAAAGATCTTGCTACATTCGTGGGGGAGATAGTGATGCACAATCAGCTTTTTCTTCTTACTTGGCCACTGCTGTACTCATAGGTGTCTCGATATTGCTTCAAAAATGGCCAAAATATATTCGAAAAATATTCAGAAGATGATATGTCGATTTCTAGTGGGATTCTCTGGGGTGATTTGTGATTCTATTTAATATTAGTAGCATTAGCACATTAAATAAAATCAATGTTTGGGAACAGTATTAATATTTTATATTTTATACATATGGTATATCATTTCTCTTCAGCCAATATTATCCCCCTTCTTTCCTTAATATCTAAAAATGTTTGCCAAAATTTTAGTAGCATTTCTACCTCGGTCTTTATCACGACCCACCAACCCACCATGGTGGTCAGTGCTGGGTGGTGATACACGTTGGTTCCAGGGATTCCATGCAGAGCACATACGCTTTTTGACTTTGAACATCCGATTGCGGAGGCATTACCCCTGGCCACGGCCACTTTGCCCATTCCCATTCCCAATCCCAATCCCCTTCACTTCTGGTGGCTCGCCTGCCATGGGCTTGTGTGTCCTCGAGCGCAAAAAATGCCAATGTGAGCGACATTCCCCCACCACCACCAGCAGCAGCAACAGCAGCGATTCTCCGCAGGATTCTTCTTCCCCCCCTGCCCGCTAACCCGGCATTGTTGTTCCAACTGCGTCGCTGTAATTTGTAGCGCGCAATGAAGCATTTCCCCTTGATTTTGCGGCATCTTTACTCGCCTCGTTAGTGGCCAACAAACGACAGCAGCCATGACAACACCAGCACTCTGGATACAGGACACAGGGACACAGGGACGCAGGATCCATGACCCGGGACCTAGGAGGTGGGAAACCCAGCAGCGAGCCAAGGAACTGGCGGCAAGTTCGTAGCTTCTCCTCCTGGCAGCGTATATGCCATGTCCTGATTTAATTGACAGGAACATAAATATTAGCGCATATCTTGACTCAGCTCGCCTTGGCGTGGCTTTAGCTTTTGGTCGCGTATGTGACTGTTGCCAGGATTTGCAGCCACTAAGGACGTCTCGGGTCATGCCTGTAGCTCTTGGTCCTGGACGCGCTCTGTTCCCTCCTGTCGCCCGGATGAGCAGCTCGTTAAGCTGTCGGGGATGGAGAGCAGGACCATCGCCAAAGTCCTGGGCTAAGGACAAGGAGGCACGTTTATTGCGCTCATCTTAACGCGCGTTTTACAACCGACTGTTGGTATTTATTTGACGGGCGGTGTGTCTAAATCATTTACTAAAGAGGGTAAAGGATGAAAGTCCAACAAAATGTGGTTTTTTAAGTGTACTGACTGATTTAACTTTGGTCGGTGAGACAATATAATTAAGGTTTTATTTCAAAAACAGTTCTTGTTCATTAAAGAGTTGAGTATCTATTAGATAATCTCTTGGTTAGAACAAAGAAATAATACTTTTAGTGACCTGTAATTGTTATATTTTATGATATTTTCACTATTGATTCCTGAAACCAAACCATAACGACACTGAGAACGTCAAAATGGCTTTGGCTGAACAGCTGACACTCTGTCAATTAGCGTCAAATCGACTTTGGTTGCAGGATACTTTCATGGAGGACTCCGGTCCGATCCCAACGGATGGTTAACTGGAACGTTCCGCGGCTGCTCACTTGGCGCTTTGTGTTTGGCCTGCCAATGGTTGTGCGTAATTTATGCGACTTTATTTATTGATGCCCGGCAGTGCATTGTTTCCACAAAAATCCGGCTAAGTGCAGCCGGCGGCGACGGAGGAGGAGGAGGCGGAGGAGCAGTCGTTTATGGAGCCCCCGTGCGTTGGCATGTCGACGTTGGCCGACGACCATGGCCCTTTTTCGACCCAAAATAGAAAACCCATAAATCTGCAATGTCGGAGCATTTAAAATGAATAAAAAGTCAATGTGCCGAGCTATTAACTGCCTGATGCATGCCGTGGGCCCAGAGGCGGTCTGTTTTTGGGGGCGGCCTGGTCAACTGGTTGCCATTTTCGACAATACATTTGTATATTTGCATGCGGCAATGGGTCCGGACGTACTGAACTGGAGCAGCCCAGATGGGCATAGGGTCGGAATCGGACAGGAGCGGTTAGTTTGGATGGTCGGTCTGCTCGGAGGATCCCTGGCATATACACCTTCCGGTGTGCACAGAGCAGCAAAACGGTGAGCACGGAGGCACCAGGAGCAGCAGGACGAGGAGCTGGTGTCCTGCCAGAATTGTGGTGGAGAGTACACACACACACACACACACACTGGGCAGTGCTTAAAAATATTTATTTTTGGGGGAAAAAAATAAAATAAATATGTAGTTGATTTATGGTAATGACTGCTTAACCTATAGAGTCTAGTTAAACAGTTGTATTTATTTTAAGCAATCAGTTTGTGTTGCACACTTGGTTAGTTGGGTTTTTAAAGTAATTACTAAAACATTTTTCAAAGATTTTAGAGCTTTAACAATGAGAATTCAATATAAAGCTGGAATGCCAAATATATCTCACCTATAATATCTTTAATTTTAAAGCTTTGGTCCCTGTTTGTTCTTTACAAGATGAAGTATCAAAATGTTCTCCAATATATATATTTTTCTTAACTTTAATATCCTTGTTTCCTTGGAATATCAAGTATATATTAGACAAATCTTAATAGATAATCTTAGCTAGCTTTATTTCGAGCTTTACCTTCAAACTCTCCCTTACTTTCGAGGGTTTAAATTTCCGCACTTTATTTGGTTTACGATTTTTTGCACATCTCCGGACCCACTGCTGCTCGGGTGTGACCTGAGTGTGTTTGTTTGACTGTGCGGTGCGACTGTTGTTGGGCATTAAAATGCTGAAATAAAATGCCAAACAATGCAAAAGCGTTGCCCGCATTCCGCTGCAGCCCCGCTTTTGCCGGCAAATAAAGCAGCCGAAAAAGCATTCGGGTGCGTTTTTGTTTTCATGCTGTGGCCGGGCTAACGTGGCCCAGACAGGGACGGGGATTTTTGGGAGTTGTTGGCCGGCACAACATAGCTTGCAACATTTTCAAGCATATTAAATATTTGTGATAGCGTTTTCAATTCCTCTCTTCCGCTCTCTCTCTCTCTCTCTCTCTCTCCACAACAGAATGGGCGTTCAACTGCAACACGGCCACTCGCATGGCCTGGGTGGAGGGCATGGACACAGTCACGGTGGCTCGGCCAAGAGCAAGGAGCAGAAGGGAAAGAAGAAGTCCACCGGCCTGCAGTCCCATGCCCATGCCACATCCACGCCCTGCTCCGCCTCGCCCACCCAGCGCATTGAGGGCGGCGTGGCCTTCGCCCCGGAGGACGCCGAATTGCCCGGCAGCGGATTGCCAACGTATTCCTACCAGAATGCCAAGCTGGTAGATCCAACGCTGGATTTGGAAATTGCAGCCGTGCTGGCCGAGACCGCACCGGGCTCCCATCACCACGGAGGGTCGGCGGGTCGCGAGGCCGTCAACATGAACGTCCGCGCGGCCCTCATCCATGTGATTGGCGATGTCATCCAGAGTGTGGGTGTCTTTGTTGCCGCCGGTGTGATCTACTTCTGGCCGGAATATGCCATTGTTGATCCCATTTGCACCTTTGTGTTCTCCATCATCGTCCTGTTTACTACTTTTACGATCATGAAGGATGCGCTTTTGGTGAGTGAAGAAAATGGGAAGAGAAATGCTATTTAAATTGCATGTAATTAATTATATTTAATTCAAAATCAATAGTCTTAAGCTTAGCCATCATTTACTTAGGGATTTCAGTTGAATTAATGCAACATTTCACTCCCACTAATCATTGGTCCTTTTAGCAGTAAGCATACTTTATTTTCAGTACCAAAATAACTCCTTTTAGCTTGTTAACTTTTGGAAATATTATCTAATGTATGTTTGTTTGCACAAATAATTATTTATAATTGATTTGATATAATTTCAAAGCTGACCAATCGCTAAAACCGCGCATAATTTTAGCAAATCAGTTTAATTACATTCCGCTCTCTCTCTCTCTCGCAGGTCCTGATGGAGGGGACTCCCAACTACATGCATTACACCGAAGTCCTTCAGATATTCCAAGGCATCGAGGGCGTCGAGCGGGTGCACAACCTGCGGATCTGGGCGCTGAGCATTAATAAAGTGGCGCTATCTGCGCATTTGGCCATTGGTAAGTAGCGCCTCAGGGCTTCAACCAGGACCAGGCCAAGCCGAATCAGACCAGAAAGGTCGTGTTGGGTGGCCTATGCACTTAGAAAATATAGATCGCTTTCAATCTAGAAATTTAATTTGAAATCTTAATATATGATTTTTATATAAATGTAAAAGATCTACATTTGATAGAAAAGCAATTAGGAAATTGTACGCTTCTAAAAATAGAAAATTACTTTCCTAACCTAATGGCAAATAGTATTTTGGGCAAGTTTAAGATTAATTTACATAACTTCCTAGTTTTTTAGAATTTTCCCAAAATTTAGGGATTAAATTTCTAAACTTAGCCTCATTTGTTTCGAGTGTGTCCTGATGCATGTGTTTTCCAGGGCTTTGTGTCTATATGTGTGTGTGTGCGAGTGTGTTTGGGCGCGCTTTTGGGCATGGATGGTAATTATCCCAATGGATTTGTTGTTGTTTTAAGCTGTTTTCCCACTGCGCTGCTGGCCCTGCTCCGTGGCCATGTCCATGGGCAGACAGTGAGCAATTAGCTTAATTATTTTTGAAATGGCTTTTTAAGCGTGGACAATTTTGATAGAGCGAGAGCCAGAGAGAGAAGGAGGGAGCAGTGGAGTTTGGCTTGGCTCCGTGGCCCCCATTAATGTTATCCTTCTGATACCGCTTAATCGTTTCCTTCTCCCTCTCCTTTTCCCCTCACAGCTGCTAATGCCAATCCGAAGCAAATCCTGGACGCAGCCACCTCGGCGGTTCACTTGCGTTACAACTTCTTTGAGACGACCATTCAGATTGAGGATTACACGGCCCAGATGGAGAGCTGCCAGCAGTGCAATGTGCCCGAGAAGTGAGGGTCCTGAAAAAAGCGCACAAAATACTATAATATTACTTCAATATATTCAGTGTTTTGATTTGTCATTTAAAACAGAGATAAAGACATCCTAATTGGTAAACAAATTCATGATGCTGGCTAGACCAGATAAACAAATCAACTACAAAATATATATATTATTAAAATTAGAGTTTATGTTTATGTTTCTTCTTAGTGTCTCTATCAGAGCACCACAAATCCCGGGGGCTGGTTAAATAAATAGCCTATAATAGGCAACCATCACAGCGAACGTTGGTTTACATATGACAGCATCATACTTTGCACTTCATCATAACTTGGTGGCTCTGTGTGTGTGGTGCGGCGGTTGATAAATAACATCCAAAGTGTAATCTGAATAATGCGGAATACACGACAATTTTTATACTCAGCCCCGGGAGATGTAAGAACTAGGAGGGATAAATCTCCAGTGTGGGTTTTGGACTGTTTGTGATCAAAGCGATTGGTTCTGCCGATGGGTATATAATTTTTAATCGGATTTCCCGCTTGCAATCTCTTTACCTGAACCTAACTCATCCACTTTTTAAACCACCAGAATTTTTTTTCCAGAATTTTTCATACGAATTTTCCCATCAAATTTCGCTGCAGGAGTGACATGCAAACACGCGTAAAAGTTATTAGGCTGCCGATGGCTGCCATCGGCGACACTGCACACAAAAATGCCCATCGTGCCCAAAAACTAATGCCAATTTATGGGGGGACGCGTCGCGGCTTACCTGGGACCCACTCGAACCCCCACCACCCCCTCTACCCACTCTGCCCCATTATGCATAATTTGGATGTGGGGCCATTGCGTAAGCGACGCTTATGTCGAGGTCGACGCATTGCGTGTGGAACGGAGCAACGCTTTCAAATTATGTCTAAATTGTTGACCGACAAACTGGCCGTCTGGCTTTTGACATGCTCTCCCACCAGCCAAGGGCTGGTGCCCAGGCCACCTGCCACCATGGGAGTGCCACTGTCCCACTGTCTGGGAGCGAACAGTTGGCGCCTAATCGACGCCAATTTGTTGACAGATTTGCATGCTTCCACCGAGCAAGACGCCGTCGCCATCAACTTGGACAAATTCCGTAACTTTCAGCGAAACGACGACCAAATACGCGGCTCAGCACCTGGTGGTTTGGGCCCAAAAGTGCAGTAATACTTGTCTCCCTGCCCCAAAGGTTTCGCCACACCACCCCTTGCTCTCTGCGCATGCGCAGCACTGAGTGTGCTAAACTGCTAAACAGCAAAAGAGCAGCCGCCGAGCAGCGAGCGGAGAGGTTTGTTTAGGCCATGTGCTTGGATTGCGGTTTTTTGCCATTTTATTATATATTAATTTATGCTACAGTCAATCCCAAAATTTTAACTACTTGTCTTTTAATTTTTAAATTTCGAGATAGCAAGTCTATAAACAGAATGTAAACAATGCACCATCACTTTATATATTTATATAGCAATATTTTTTTTGATGTTTTCTTATGCATTGTCAAAAATATTTGCTATATTTCTTCTCAAAACTATACATTATTTTACACCCTTCCAGAATATTATAATTTCAGTGAAAAACATGCAACGCATTGAAGAAGTCATTTCCGACCCTATAAATCATATATATTCTTGATGAGCATCAACAGCAGAGTAGATCTACCTATATCTGACAAAAATTATTTTTTTTTTTGAAAATTTTAAAAGGGGTTACATCGTTAAAATTTTTAAACTTTTTATGCAGATTTGTTAACCTAATAACAACCAGCATATAAACCTTTTCCGATTGAAAATTAATGCATTTTTTACTTAGTTATGAGTTTTTTAGGCTTTGATTTGTGGGAAAAAGTATTATTATTACAATATAGATGATTATCGGCTTAAAGAATGGATTATAATTTTAGTCAGAAACTTGTAAACTTAATACTTCAAACTTGAATTTATTATACAGTTATGTTAAACTATAAAAACTATCATAGAACAATTTTTAGATTACAAATTAATGCATTTTTGGCATAGTTATAATTGATTTTTAGAGCAATGGTAAGGAAATTTAGGATTCTCAAAATTAGCTTTTTATATGTAATGTTCTATTATATTTTTAATATACATTTCTTTAAAGATTATGTATTCCTGTTATTTACCACATTAAGGATATTTCTGAACTTATTCTTAATATTCAAATACCTTAGCTCTTAATAAGTTTAAAATTCTCTCCTAATTTCACATCACAATTTTGTGACTTCAACTATGTTTTTTCTATTAGCCAGGACTGCGATATCCTTTGTGTCACTTCACTTGATCACGCTTTTCAAAGTCACTGGCTACAAAAATAATTGGATAAGCTTCTGATTAAAATATATATACAATTTCTTTGACAAACTTAAAGCTTTTGATAATTGTTTGGTGCCGCCGCGCTTTAAGCCACCCAACTCGCTGTCACGATTTCACTCCGACATTTCGCTGCAATGCACAACAAATTTCAGCTAGAAAATTTTGCGTGCAATTCGCTGATGGAGGGGGGAGGGAGGAGGAAGGCTAAGACGATGACGTCCAACGTCGTTGCTCATTAAAAACTTTTAGCCAGTTCGAACTTTTCAAGCCGGGAGAGATAAACAACAAGAAAAACAAGTCGGGGGTGACGGGGGAGTGTAAATTATAAATGCACAAAGTAAACGAAAAGGGCGCGAGATATTTTGGAAACATGAAACTGGAGCAGAATGGCGAAAACTTATTGAGGCAATAAGACTTGCTGATTTATTTGAAAAATATAAGAATATAAATTTATTTAAGAGCTCGCGCCCTGCAAGCAAATAAACTCCAGTTACCATTAAGCGAATTTAAGCCAGCGAAGATGGGACCAAGTATTACTCCGTAGGATATCCCCGGTGGAAAACAAGTGCATTGCATATTTTAATCAAGCGAAAATTGTATTGAAAAATATTGTTAACAATAACGGGCAGCGGCGGCGTTTTTAAATGACCCCAGCCATACAGGCCAACATGTGACAGCCGTGGCGGCGACAATTAAAACTTTTTACTAGCATTCAAATTTTTCAATATAAGCCGAACGGGTTCTCCGCGGCCATCGGCCACGGAACAGGAACAGGAGCTGGAACAGGACCAGGAGCAGGAGCTGGAGCTGGACTACTGTGAAAATAACAACACACACAAAAAGCACTATAATAAAAAAATCAGTAGAAATAAGAGCAGACGAAAGCAAAAGCCGCGACATTTTCATGCTGTGTAAAGAGGGGCCTGCCAAAGGGGTGAAACACACACACACAGGACACCACACTATACTATACTACACCCTCCTTCATGTATGGAGGTCCTGGCTCCTGGCTCCTGGCTCCACGGATCGTTGAAAGCGGCGTTAAAAAATACGTGCCCGTGCATGGGGAAAGTGCAGAAGGTTCGCCACAGGGCATCTGGCTGTGTGCAATATTTGTCTATGGAAGGAAGCCGGTACAACTGAATGGGAAGCAGGCGGGTAGATTGCATTGCCAATATAATGCCACAGCGGACGCGTTGCAGTTGCTTAATAAAGCCTATATACAACAGCAACATACAACACAAAAAACAAAAAAATGAAAGAGAAACAGGCATCCGCAGACATGCATGTACTCCGAGCCGAACAGGAAAAATATTCAATTGATGGATGAGACTGAAAAGAGAAGATATTTAAAAAATATATAGGGAGGGGTGTTAAGGTATGTTTTTTAACAATGCATTTTAATGGAAAAGCTTTTCTTGGGAAATCCATTTAGGAAGTAAACTAGTTTAAGCGGGTTTTTAATGGCAGCAATAACTTGGTTATACTATACGATTCTATACGAAACGATATTACTTATCGAAGAAATAGAAATGGAAACAAACAATATAATGCAGTTTATACAAGTAGGATCTTAACCCATTGACTATATTCCTACCATTTGAAGGATATTTATTGGGAGTCCTGAAGATTTAACAGATAATTAAAGTCGCCATTAAGTTTATTGATTTTATCTGGGTATCTCCTTAAGGTTATTCATGGGTAGTTTTAATGGAATATGAATAAATGGATTTCAAACTTATTATAGCCCTTAAAAAGACTCCCTTTCTGTGGTTTATATCTTCTAATTCAATTATCATACTCTCCTCTGCAAGCTTTTATTGTAAATATTATTCGTTAAATTAAAAACCTTGTCAAAAATATAGAATTTTCAGCCACAGCTCGACTCATCTAAAAGACTTGGATACCATTAAAGTCCAGATTCATTCAGCATTCTTTTCTGCCTTGAAGAAGTGTCTTGAATTATGTAGAACTTAATCCTAAAGCTTTTGCGGAATGGATCGATGTTGCTCGGTGTCCGCAGAGGGGCCTTGAAGATGCATTTTTAGTTTTTTTCCTGGTTTTTTTTTTGGCCAGCAAACAACGGAGGCATACCAGTAAAAGCAGCGGCTACAACAAATTGTTGCCAAGTTTTCTAGCGCAGAGAGTCTAGGACAGAGAAGCATAGAAAATGGCACAATAAACACTGAACGCATATAAAGGACATTCGAGTTCATTTGTTCGGCGCGTTTGTGGCAGGCAATGGTTACTGGGGGGGCTGGGGGGCTAGCAATGGGCGTGTCCCTTTCGGCCCGGGTCGACTGGTGCATTGTAGTGGTCGTCGTTGTTTTTGTTTTGTTAAAAACAATACCACGACGGCGGCACCGAAAAATAGCTGCAACAAACTTTTGCAAACTATACAATTGCATAAAATCGTAAAAAATTTATAGGGAATACATGCGCTCTAGGGGAGAAATGGGAAACAACTACACAAGTGCTGCAACAACAATTGTTGCCATTGCAATGGAGAAGTTGAAAAACGAGAAAATATCTGAAAAAAAAGAAACAAAAAATAAAATAAAATAAAACGGTTTAACAACATAGGCGGCTGTGTAATTGCGCTGCACAAACAAAAGCATCAAAAGCCACCCAAAGGGCCTACCAATAACATTAAAGTCAATAAAGGGGTAAAAGGATACAAGGACGTAATAAGAAAAAGAATTAAATGTATAGGTATGAATATAATATGAATAACCTATATAATAAAGTAATATTATTTTGATTGGTATATTTTTATAAACCGAAATGAGTGTTAAATTAATCGACATTGAGCAATTCTCCATATATTTTATTGTTTATATTCACTTGCTCTAAAACTTACTTATAAAATTATGTAAGCTCAGCTTAGAAACTGCTGCTCAAGTTTATTATAAACGCTTTTCGGATACTCCCTCTTTTTTTTGGGTATTTGTTTCAATAATATATAGAGAACTTATGTTTATTTTATAGTCTCTTAGTTAATCTCTCACTGTATTTGCATTTAGGCTTTTTATGTCTTGTCAGAGTGCCATGACTTTAGGATAGACATAAACATATTTTTTTGTACAATACTGCTTTTGTCCTTATTTTTCACAAAACCCCCGAGCTGGCTTACATATTGGCTTTGGAACTGCTTGGATTGTGAATCATTCATCACTCTGAGGTAGCTTCATTCATAACTTTTTGCTCCTGTTTGCGTATCCCCCAAGCCGAAACATAATTTGAGTTGTACCTGGGCCCTGGCTCAGCGGAGAAAAACTGCAAATGAACTTGGATGCCACCAAAAGAACGACAGTGGTGTCGGTTTTTTTTCGGTTTGGTGGAAATTGAGGTGGCGAAATCGCTGTGGGATTTTGCTCTTTTCACCAGGGGACTTTTTCTATTTTTCAATACGTTTTCTTTTTTTTTTTTTTTGTTTTGGATTTTTTTTTGTCCATGCAAGCCGCAAATATAACACCCCGGCACGAAATACCAATATTTTGCGGCTGAGAAAAGTTATTCGAAGTGGTGTGGTCACTTTTTTTTGTTATTGTATTTTTTCACGGTTCTTGCTAAGTTAGTTAAATGAAAAAACAATTTGTTAAAGCCAGAGAAAAAAATTAAAACACTCGGAATATAAATAAATTTAAAGGCAAATGTGTTCTTGCCGGAATTAAAGGAGTAAGCTTAGGGTATCCCAAAGATCTTTGTCCAACAAATACTATATATCTCATTATAACTCACTGAATGTTGTGTCTTATGGAATGTTTCTACCTTAATTTAGTTTTGAAATATTATACAAAAAACAAATACATACAGAAATATAAACCCTACTAAACTGGCTAGGAAACCATATTAAGTTTAAGGAAATTCAATCAAATAAGGATCATGAAGAGGCCTCACTCAAGTTAAGTCTTAGGTTCCCCTTATTACCTAAACATTTCATAAAAATCAATTAAAATTACATTAAAATTCACGCTAGAATACTGTTAGTGTATTTATCTATTTGAAAAAGCCCACTTAATTTAAATTGATGCCATTAACGAGTAAAATGAACTCGGAATTGTCTAAGTAGAAAGTGGAAAGGTAGGTAGGTAAGTATTCCCGATTTGGACGCTTGGCTGCTGCCGTCTGCGCTCGTTGAGCTAAATGAATAAACTTTTTGCGCTGCACACTCTTTTGGGCGGTAAATAGTTTTAAACTTCACACATTTGATTTGTTTTTTTCCACCAAATACCCTAGCAGAGAGTAGGTCAATTTTGGTCAGTCGATTGGTATGAAAGGGGTTTCAAAACCTTATACGTTTGGTAAATATTACTGAAATATTCCTATTGGTAATATTTATGTGATACTCTCATTGTTAATTGATTTAATTATCATTAAAAGCTATATATAATCTTTAAGTCGATCTTATTAATTGTGTCTAAATTGCGCAGTAGCTGTATCAATTTGAATTAGGAATATGACTCGTGCGATTTCTAAAATTAAAAAACTTCAAGCCGTGAAATGTCTACTTGCTTTTCTTTACTGTAATCATTATGCTTTTTCCATATTAATGCTTTTGAATATTTATTTATGCAGTGATTTAAATGGTAGATTTTTAGCTAAGCACTAATATTTTAATTGTATTCAAATTAATTTTGATTGTTTAATCCAATGAAGTAAAGTCCGAAATACATGTTCAACAAAATATGTACTGATGATAATGCAAGGTAATTTAATTTGCAAACAAGTGAGCAAATTTTATATCATTATCATAGTGAAAGAAATGCCTTGTTTTATATATTATTTTTATAGATAGTAATGGAACATTCTTTTGGCAAATAAAGTGCATCAAAGAAGAAGTGTGAACTCTACATATCTAGTACCTTAATCCATTTATCTTATAAATATAATTATTAGTTTGAATGTTTAATATATTTAAAAAAAAATTAAAATGCTTTGAAACCCATGATATTATGTAGAGTATTGTCAAATTCGAGGGGCATGTACTCATCTCTGTTTCACGTTTTTTATATAATTTTTTTCCGCTTTTCTACTTGCCAACGAACCGCTCTCCACCTCCTCCATTCACATTCACTTGACTGTGTTGACTGTTTTTTAGCATTCACAAATTTTTTGACAACATTTGTTCCTCGCAAAATAGTTTTTCCATTATGGCGTTATATGTATAGATGGCATGGGTTGCGGGGGGCAGGGTGGCAGGGTGGCACAGACACACACACACACACAACAAACACACATTCGCGCTTATAAAGTAGCCGAAGCAACAAAAGTGTAAATTAGCTTTTGGCTGTTGTTGACGTTGTTGGGTTTTCTGGGCTCCCTCTCTCTCTGTCTCTCTCTGTGGCAGTGGAAGCGCCGGCTTCTGTTTAAGGGAAAACTTTGTCATTTGGTTTTAATAAAAACACTTGCACAATCACACTCGCTCGCACACACCAGCAAACACTCGCCCAAAATGCACTTACACCCACACCAACACTCGCATTTGCTCATGTGGCACTTCATTTACGCTGCAAGTAGGAAAAGTTCAGTTCAAGGGTTTTCTGGGGTTATTTTTCGGCTTTATTTAGATTGGAAGGCTGTGTGATGGCCCGAATTGGGATGGGGAATTCTGGCGGCAGACCTGCTCTTGACGCGGCAAAACACCACTGAGAGAAGCTTCTGAAAACCGCAGGGTTTATTTAGAAATTAAAAATGTTTTCAGCCTTCTTAAAGGATCGTCAATTTTAATTAAATGGAAGAAAAATTCCTTTATTTCTCAGCTGGATTTACTATTTTCAAACCAAGCTATGCTTAAAAGTGAAATTTATTACTGAATAGGAATGAACGTTAGGTTTTCAATACTTACAAAACAAAAATTACGTATACGCAACCGTCACAAGCTTCAATTTCATTTAAATGAAATTCATGTTAATTTAGAAATGGAATTGAGTGATAATATTAAGAATTAAAGAATAAATTTCTAAATTTTTAAGGATTTTATAATGTTGATTCTCTTCTGAAGACGGTGGTAATAAAAATTACGTATACGCAACCGTCACATATAAAATTAGGAAATCTTATTGAGTGATAACATTAGGGTTTAAAGAACAAATTTCTTAATTTTTAATGATTCTTAAACATTGATTCCTTCCTGGACCCAGTGACGTATACGTAATATGAATGTAATAGTTTCAATACAAATTACGTATACGCAACCGTAACCACTCTGAATTTTAAATATATAAAATTGACATCATATTAAGAAAGCTAATTCAGTGATCAGATAATATTAATATAATAATATGTACCAAAATAAACAAGAAAGGAAGCTAACTTCGGCACCCCGAAATGAAAACTGAAAACGTTATAATTTTTAATTGTATTAATTTCGCGATCGTTCCTATGGGAGCTATATGATATAGTAGCAACGGACAGACGGACAGAAGGACAGACGGCTGTTGATCCTAATCAAGAATATATATACTTTATATGGTCGGAGGTGATTCCTTCACTACGTTGCAAACTTCTTTCTGAAATTATAATACCCTGCAAGGGTATAAAAACTTGGTCCGTTAATAACGATTTTATTTAGTAACGGCTTTTGAATACGCAAAAATCTCGATATAGTTAATATTTTCAAGTTAGCTTCATTTCTTGTTAATAACTCTAATTCTCACTCTAACAAAATAAAGACAGACCTAATCTGCGCTTCTCAAAAAATGTTAAAATGTATATGCCTTTCTTTTACTCTCTTTCAAATAAGATCCCTTCTCAGCGCTTCTCAAAAATAATAACTTTCTCTATTTCACTCTCTCTCTAAAAAGTGCCCTCCTCGGCGCTTCTCAACCTGTGTACTTAAGCACCTTGGCAAACACAATTTTTTTGTTCTTCTTCTTTTTCCGTTTTAAAGTTTTAAATCAAGCCCTACGCTATCATAAAATCTGTACAAAATCAAATGTTCCAATCCCAATTACTGATAAAAAAAAAAAAGTAATAATAAATACTGGAAAAACAGAAGCAAACTTGTGGCCTTGTTTTTATTTTCCATTAATTTTATTTATTATAGTTAATATTGTCAAGCAACACAAGGTAATCCGGTGTTTGCAAGAAAACCTTTTTCCTAAAAACCCTAAAATAATTTCTTACATTATTGTTAATCCGACAATGATGAATCTGTTTAAAATGTATGATATTGATTAAGTCTAAGTTTTCTTATGAATAATATATTGGTATTTTTAAACATAAACATATGTAGCTTGGTAATGTAGGAAACGAAAACTAAGACTACCTATAACTTGACCTAACATAATATTAACAAGAAGGGAAGCTAACTTCGGCACGCCGAAGTTTATATAACCTTGCAGATAGAACTTCTATGACTAGGAATCCATACAATATAAATTATATATATTTGTGCTAAAAAAACAATGAAGTAATTCCTGCTTTCATTTCATTCAATTATACGTATTATATTTGTAGTTTCACATTCACAGATTTGAATTTTTCCTCTACATCAAACGATTGTTTGATTTTGGACAGACGGACATAGCTAGATCGACTCGGCTGTTGATCCTGATCAAGAATATATATACTTTATATGGTCGGAGGTACCTCCTTCACTGCGTTGCAATCTTCTGAATGAAATTAGAATACGCTGCAAGGGTATAAAAAAAATTACGTATACGCTACCGTCATCAGTTTGATTTTCATTTAAATAAAATTCATTAAGAAATCTAATTGAGTGATAAGATTAGGAATTTAAGAACATATTTCTAAATTTTTAAGGATTTCATTACCCTGATTCTTAACTGGAGACGGTGGCGTATATGTAATATTCATTTACTATTTTCAATAAAAATTTCGTATACGCAACCGTCACCAGTTCGAATTTTATTTGAATAAAATTAATATAAAATTAAGAAATCTGAAAGTAGTAGGTTTTTTTTTTTAATTTTAAGAACCAGGGTAAAGAGATTATCACATATATGTAATATTCACGTAATAGTTTCAATAAAAATTTCGTATACGCAACCGTCACCAGTTTGAATTTTATTTAAATAAAATTCACATAAAATTAAAAAATCTAATTGAGCAATAATAATAGGATTTTAAGAATAGATTTATTTATTTTTTATAAATTTAAATTAAAGTGTTTCTCTGGAACCGGTGGCGTATACGTAATATTACGGTTATATGTGATAAAAACCGAAATGTATTTGATAGACCAAAGCTGTTTAATGTAATCAACTAATAAATTAGTTATTTTAAAGACTATATAGTATAGTATTGGAGAAGAATACTACAAGTACTCAAAGAAGACTAATAAAATCCTCTGTTTTATATATTTTTCTGGTGTGGAAATGCTCTAAAAACTTAAGAAGAAAGCAATAGAAAATATATCTGCCTGGATAAAACAAATTGTTGTAATCTTTATCCCAGACTAAAGTTCCAATTCCGATGCTATTAAGAACTGTCTGGGTCACAGAGGGCCCGTTGAGACCTATCACCTCAGCTGGATGGCCAGCGGGCAAATTGATTGAATTGCCACTGCGGCGGTAAGGCATTGTGTGTGTGCCACACGGCACGGCTGTTGTTTTTGTTAGTATTTACAAAATGCAATCAAGATCCGATTGATGGGGGCGCAGGGGGGTGCATGTGGTCAGCCGGCTGAATTGGAAATGTCGCGCCCTTTGGGCCCCCTCCTTTTTCCAGCCCGATTCCACTGCGTCCTTATGCCAAATAAAATTCCACGATTTGTTGGTGCGTAAATCTGCAACCAAAGCAGCAACGCTTAAAACAACAAAGGTACCCGGCGACAACAACCATATGACTCTGCCCCCAAAAGCAGCTGTTCGTGTGCTGGCTCAAAGGATTTGTGCGGGGATTTTGGCATAACGACAAAAACGAAGCGCCGCGAATAACAAAAAAAAAAAAGAAAAGCGACAAGAAAATGGAATAACAAAAGTGGAACTTTTTGGAAATTAAATTTAACCCGGAGTGGGAGCAGCTCACTGAAGTGCCTGGCTTAGCGAATTTTACCCAGGCAAACAAGTTGAGCAAGTGCCGCTCCAGCTCCAGCTCCAGCTACTTTATTCTTTTTTCAAAGCCTTCGAAATTCGAAGAGTCTTAAATTAAAAATAGCGAATATTTGGTATCTAACAGTACCAACAACAAAATTTTATCAATATAAATTGTTGACTAGTGAAAAACATTTTGAAATTCACACCATTTCGTATCTTTCACACAAGCTTTCCTTCGGTAGTTTTGAAAAAAATGCAAAATGATCTTCATTCGGGAAACCATTAATGATTCGTTCTTTATTTTTATACATAAATAAAATATAAACAATTTCTGACTAGTTATAATTGATTTCCAATTTAATCATACTATCCAATTGCAACCAAAAGTATAGTAATAAGGATATAGCTTACCGTATTTGCTTACCTAAGTTAGCTTCCTTTCTTGCTTAAAAGTACCTTTAATATTTATTATACCAATATCTCTAAAACACCTTGAAAAGATTCGAATTATACCTCTAAATATTCCAGAAGCAGAATCAAATCGATTCCCTTTTAATCGTGCATCTTTGACCCAAAAAATAAGCCTTAGAAATTCTTTACCTAAAATAGCATTACAGATTTATGTCTATATCATAGATTGTATAAAATACGAAAATTTTTCTTTGATTAGGAGAAAGAGTCTTAAAAACACTCACTGTCTCTCACTTGATTTAGATGAAATAATTTGAATCCGTTGAGAATGTTGTGTACTTAACCTTTTGCAAAGACGTAACACTCACAATTTAGTTGGGGCACTAATCCTGCACACCTGGCAAAGGACTCGCCCTACCTCCTGCCTCCCTTCTGTCTGTCACCTTTAAACCTAACCCTATCCACCGCCCCTTTAGTCTGGACTATTTCGATTTGGGCTCCCAAGCGATCCCAGTGATAGATGTACACAATTTTGCCCATTTGCATACGCAGTCGAACCGAAGCGGAGCGAAACGCATGGTGCTGGGCGGGAAATTTAAATGTGAGGGAGGACGTGGGGCGGGGGACTCTGCAAAAGATAAGTTGAAACCAGCAAAATGATTTTCATTTCAATTATTTATTGATTGATTTGCAATTTGTAACCGACCAAAAAGCTGCACACCTGCACATATGTACATATCAATCGACTTTCCAAGGATTGATGGCATGGCTGTGGGGGCGGGAGAGAGGGGATTTTCCCTCTGTGGGCGTCTCGGAAAAATCCTCGTGCGCATACGGGTGGCGCCATTGTGGGTGGCGATTTGTGCAGCTGTGTTTGCCGAAACTGCGCATATTTAATTGAAAATGTTACCGCATTTATGAAATTGTCAATATGCAATACAAACACACACCCAGTGCCACACACAAACATGCAGGTGTTGACGACACACATTTGACATATTTACATACAATTAGTTTGTGAAATTTTTGCGCAAAAACGAAAATGTAAATTCTCACACACGCATAAAACACACACAAACGCAAAGCAACAACCGCAAACAAAAAAGAGGGAAAAATGGAAACACAAAAAAGAAACCAACAAATAAATTGAAATGGCAAAAGCGGCGGCAGCAGAGCAACTTTTATGGTTTACTCCTGGCAAATGTGCGGCGACACCAATAAAAGAAAAACAAAATTTCGGAAAAATGCATAAATAATATATGTATTAGCATAGATTGGTAGGCATTCAATTAGCGTGTGTAATAATAATTGGATTGTTCCCAGCCCAGAGAATCAACTGAAACTGTGTGCATTGCTTGACATTTCTATACATTTTTGAAAGCTATTCAGTTCTTAAATTATTATTATGTAAAAATATAAAGAATTACTGATTACCTAACTAGAACGAGCTACCATTGTACAATTTTCTTTCTTCTTAAGATGCCATATAATTGCAGAATATGCTCCAGTTTGTTTGCATTGAAAAATTCCTTGAAATGACCTGGCCTTTTCATGAGCTCAAAAAATACTCTGTGCACTTGAGAGAACTCTCTGCCTCATTCAGAGCTCTGGGATTGTTTAATTGACTTTCTTGCACCCTGTCTTGCCCCATGCCACAACAAATCTCTGGGCAGTCAGTTCTCAGACTCCTTTTCTGGCGGCCTTATTAAATTTACAATTGCATGGATTATGTCAGAACTCTGGCAGCGTTAAGCAGCTCAGCTGAGGCTCAATGTAGTCACTCCACTTCGATTTTTGCTGTCCGCCCCCGCGGCCCTTCGACCATCCTTCGATTCGACGGATGCCATGAAGAGCTCCCCTAAAGAGCTTTAAATGCCAATCAGGACTTTGCTGTGATTGTCTGTGCGGATTGAGAGCTCTCCCAACCCTCGTTCCACTCCGGATCGAGTGGCATCTACAACATCTACAATCCCAACCCCAGACAGTTGATAATTAATAAATTTCTAGCTACAGTCTTAAGCTCACAGAGTGCCTTCGATGTGTGTATTGCGTGTTTATACTCCATACCCTTGGATTAAAAGAGTCTTATAAGTTGAAAAATGTGAGTAAAATGTCCAGTCAAGAATATTCCTAAGCACATCGCCAGGCGAGCTGATTTAGCCTTGCATTTCTATAAATGAAACAATCGATCTCAGAGATTACATCGAGATATCAATATAAAATATATATAAACAAAAACAATTAACAAAATTGCAGAGTATCGGTTCATGCTCGACTTAATGTCTTTTCAATTTGAGTTCATGTCCTGCTTTTTATTTGTACACGTCTCCTTTTGAGGCTCTCGCATAACACACATTATGGCAGCGCTTGTCATTTGTCTCACGTTTCTTAATTAGCTGCAGGATAATGGGCTTCGTGCACATGACGCAGGTGAATAAAAGGAAAATTCGAAGCCACTGAGCACGGACTGGCTGGCGACGCGACACCTCGAATATGCAGTGGAAAATGTTTTCCCAATTAATCGCAAAGTAATTGAAATATTTCATTAAAATCGGAGCGTGGCGAGGAAAGGCAGAACTCTCGCCAAAGACACTCTAAGGCGCCCCAAAGGAAACCCGAGACAGGTTTATAAATCAATTTGGCCAAGCCGACCGAAAAGTAACAAGCGTTTGCAGGAAGAAAAACATAATCGAAAGGAAAAAAGAAAAGTGAGGCGAAAAAGTTTGCCCAGAAAAATCGAGTTTAAGCGGATTTTCATTCCCTTCCTTTTCCCATCGAATATTTTATATATAGGACGCAATATATATTCCAATATGTACAATACACATACATACATAAGTCTCTTGGTTTAGGCGTTGCTGATTTGTTTTGCTTGCCATTAGGCTCCCTCTTCCTTTTGGCTATTGAATTTCATTGTCCTGTTCCCGATGCCGTAATAAATTTAATATGGGTCATTTGTATGACATTGTATATGCCATCCCGCTTTCCCCCATTTCGATGCTTTCCACCCTCCTTTTGTTTTCCCTTTGCCACCCACCTATATAGCCTTTTCCCTCCCTTGGTGTTTTTTTTTTTTAGGTGGTCATTTCCCATCGTCTATCACACTGTATATATTTTTGCGGTGACCATCGCAGGTCGCTTTGAAAATTGCTTGCAAGGAGTTGAAAGTCAACTTTGGACTTTTGATTTATGGAGATTATTGTATTGTTTTTTGTTTTATTTTTAGTTAAATTAAGACATGTTTTTGTAGAAGAATAGCAACTTAAACTAAGGGGGGGACATATTAAAATTGCCTTTAAAATGCAACCTTTATAGGGGATGAAACTATAAAACAAATAGGAAAATATTCTACTTATTCTTTTGATTTATGTGGACTTCTGTTCAATATTTTGTTATTAGTTGTGTTTTTTATTTAATTTGTTTAATGGATTGAATATTTCTTTAATGACAAATGTAATTGAATGTCAAAATAAGTGCAGATAAATTAGTAATCTATATTTAAAAATAAGAAATCAGCTTGAAAAACTCAAAAATGACAAAAACTTTTTAGCGACGATAGATTAAGTTAAAGCTTGCTTTAAAATAAGTCTTAGAAATCAAAATTATTTACGTTTTCTTTTTGAATAATCCGCTTGTAATGGTTCAAACTCCTCGGTAGCCCCTCGCAGGACATTTCGGCCGTGTCTTGTTTTGCCTGCCTTCATCTTGTGTTCTTCCCTTCGCTGTCGTCGGCGTTGCTGCTAATTCTGTTTTTGCTTGGGTTATTTGGCCAAAGCGCAAAAAAGGAGCCAGAGCCAGGGCCAAAACCGAGGGACAGAGCCAGAGCCAGAGAAGTCCGAACAAAGGACGCAACAAAGCGTATACGCTGACGGGGGGCGGCGGCACGGGGCGTGGCAAGGTGAAGGAGGCTCGTCCCCCGCGTCCGCTCCTCCTTCTGCTCGCCGTTCTGCCAATGACATGTTGCAAATTAAAAAAGGGTATATGCCTGAACAATCTTGGTTGCGGTTGCCCTCTGTCGACACAGAAGAGAGCTCCGGGTCAAGCGTCCGGGCCAGGCCCAGGGTGTGCGGAGTGTGCCGGTAACAGTATTTTAATGATGACCATTTTTTTTGTTTCGGCCAGAAGAGAAGAAGTTGGCTAGCCAAAAGACAACGGCGGCCGCAACAATCGGCATACACATAATTTTGATGACCAACAATTCCTGGCACAAGTTGCGTCTTCTTTTTAAAGTTATTGCCGGCAAAAGCTTTTTGAAGTTTTCCCTGTCATTGCTGGCAGTTTCTGGAAAGAGATGAAAAGGCATGGGAAATATGCCAGCGAAAGCATCAACAGCAGCTAAAACTTCGTAGTTAGCTTTCCTGCTTTCCTGCTGCTTTTACTCGAGAATTTCCCCGTCCGTTGGCTGAGGCTGAGGAAGACCTGCTGGAAGTTAAGTGGTATTTAATAAATGCTCCCCTTTTTAACTTTACCTAACATTACTTTGAAGTTATTCCTTGGTTTCGTCGGCAAAAACAGGGCTGTAAACAGTCCCAAAATGTTGAGGCGGAAAATCTGTCAACGACTTGAGGTCTAAGGACCATCCAAACAGTCCTTCATCTATTTATTATACCTTATTAGGAGAAGAAAACATTAGATCTGGGTGGCGGGTTTATTTATTGCCATAAGTGATTCCGGGAAAACGATAATAAATTTTGTCATTCAACTCAGCTCTTTTAAAAATTATCGAAAACCCACGCAAAATTGATAAATGCCAAA
Source organism: Drosophila serrata (assembly GCF_035046125.1). Taxonomy (NCBI): domain Eukaryota; kingdom Metazoa; phylum Arthropoda; class Insecta; order Diptera; family Drosophilidae; genus Drosophila; species Drosophila serrata. The sequence continues at coordinate 1,295,164 of NW_028256998.1, forward strand.
AATATATTATTATTAAATTAAAGCATTCTGATAAGTCTTCCTGAGGTTAAAACCTCATATTCTCTGGACAGATTGAGATAAATCCAGGAGAGTGAAATTCTTTAAAACCGGAACTCCTAGATAAAAAAAGGCCTGAATCCCTAGCTATCCCTTGACAATAATGCTTAGATCCAACCGGAAGTTACCCCCCCTCAAGCTGTCATCGGCTGCAGTCCTTGACCCGTACTGCCTTCGATTATGCCATTTAGCAGTGCAAATAAATACAATTGCCGCACTGCTGGCCGGGTGTCTCAATTTCAAATCGAGTGGGTAAATGAGGGCGTAGGTACAACTAAGACAAACAATTGCCGAGCGAACGGAAGGAAGCAACTTGGCTGGCAAGCAAGAGAAACTCACGACGTGCTTTTGTTATTTTTAACAGCAATTTCCAAGAAAAACAAGCAGCAGCAGCATCAGTCTAAGCAAGGAGCAACAGAGATCCCTGCTATTGCCATCCTGCTGGCTGTTGTTGCAGCTGAGCAAAAATATATTTGCCGCCATATTTTGAGACAATATCCTTCGCGTTTGGGGAGCTTACACCGAGGAGCTGCTCGCTCCTTATGTGGGCCCTTGGCGGGATGTGGGCGGAAGTGTGTGTATGAGCGCGTGTGTGTGTGTGCTACAGAAGCTACGCATTGTGCTTCCGTTTCCGCTTTGTTGAATTCCACTTGTTTACTCGATTTAAGGAAATATTACCGGCACAAACAAACAAAGTGCAACGGCAGAAGCAGCAACGGAGGCAAGAACAACATCAAGGTCTGTTACCGACAGACAAAGCGGATATAGATCTCCCCACCGCGTCTTCCAGGTCAGTTTTTCCCAACTTACACTCATACATATATGAATGTATGTCGGTGCGCGTCCAATAGACAAGTCATAAGTTTTTACGGTTCGTTGCAGACAAGTAGTAAGAAATTTTTATGCTTCCAAACTTGCTATAATAACTCGAACACAAAATGGTAGACGGGGGAAATTGGCAAAGCCAAATTGTAGGAGAGTCGAGGGATGAATGCTCTCCGTGAATGAATAAATTAACTATGCATATATAACCATATAATTTAAAAAAAAAATTAAAATAATAAATGAATATTCAATGGCGAAAGCGAATTAATGTCAGTTTTAGGCCTGCAGCTGTATTAAATTGATTTTAAGCAGTAATATGTTGTAGAGTATAAATAATAGACTGAGAAGAGTGAACTTTTTCTTTTTGTATATTAACATATTAGTATTTATTGAAAACAGATACCCTTGAAATTCTCTGAATTACATTACTACGATCTGTGCTAAGAAAACCTAAAACCTTAAGAAATATTAGTAACTTTGAAACAGTTATTTCTAAGTATTATATTATATATTTCAATTTTAATCTATGTAATCATACATATCTATCAATAAACTAAGGTCTAGCTCAAGGACCTTCACAGAAAACCCAAGTAACTTAGGGTAGATCCTTACCAGCTATAAGGCAATAGAAGAAGAAAACTTGAATGGGGGTAAACTGCTACTGAAACGATGGAGAAAATGAATGGAAGGATGCTAAGGAAACTGGGCGGCTGGGGCAGACACGTGCTCATGCATATGGAAAAACGAGGAGCGGAGGCACCGGAGCAGGTGCCTCATAAGTTGCAGCTGAGCGGATATTTTGTACTCAAGTCGGGCTGCAGAAGGCACGAACCTACGCTCCGATTGAGTGCTGGCGAGGGTGCAAAGCTGCAAACAGACTGAGGGAAATTAAGTGGCAAATAAACAGAATCTTACTTGCCTTATTCCTTTGGTTTTTCCCGCTGCTCATGCTTACTTTTTTCCGCTGGCTCGGCCCTTTGAGGCGGCATTAAAAATGCATAACGAGCTTTAAAGTGGTTCGGTGTTTTCAAAAATTTGAACGCTTTCCCCGCCGCTCTCTAACTCTGCGTATAAACATAAAAAATTCGCTTTATTGTCAATTTTAATACGTTTTTGCATTTTATGCGATTTGCTTGAGAGGAGTTAGGTACATAATCCTTTTGCTTTTTGTCATAAAAACAAAAAAAAAAGGGAAGAAAGGATGGGTGACTTTACGAGCTTCGGCTTTTGCCCTTTTGACATGACAGATTTACGTGCGCTCGTGCCTAATTTAAGGATAAAGCAGCGCATCAGGATGCGCAGGATGTCAGAGTCAGAGAGTTTTGTTCTTAACCTTTCCGGCATTTAATCGAATTTTATGCATAAAATAGCAAGTCCCTGCCACGCCTCTCTCAACCTCTCATCGCTTCATTGCCCTGATCCACTCAACTTGTCGCATTTCATCCTTCCGCTCAGTGGCAGCCACTTAAAGGGATTAAAAACTTTTCAATACAATAATGTCATTTTAAATTGACAGTGAAATCAACTGACGAAGCTGTAACACTGAAATATTTGTGTTCGCACAGTCGCTGCGAACCCATTTTCAGTTGAAAGGCTCTCACCCAATCGCTCATATATGAGGACACCCGTCTAAGCCGCTTACGCATTACGAAAACTTAACTTTTGAGCCATTTAAATCAGTGTTTCGCAGGAGATCGAGTGGAAGGGCGTGCTTTCGAGGGTTCTGGCATCAATTACAGCGACAAGCAGCGCCAGTTGGCCTAATAATGCAGAAAATGCCAAACAAAGTGTTTAACGTTGTCAATTTAACAACCTCGAGCGCTTTTTTATGGGCATTTCCCAGCCCCTCCCCGGCCCGGCCGTCGTATCTGGATGTGATCCTCCTCCCTCCTCTCTCCCAGAATCCTGGTATCTGTCCGCTTTTCCAACTGCTAACCAAAACAAAACAACAACAAGGGCAGCAACAAGCAGCGGCAAGGAGCAAAGTTAAACAAAGGCCATAAATGCACAGTGGTCGGGGAAAATACTAAGGGTTTGTCGCAAATCAGGATATAAAAATAGGTATATATTCCTAGAGCCAAATCTTCGAGATGGATTGCAGAGAGCATACTACCAAAGTTATCTTATTGGTAAGATGGAAAACATTTGACATATAAATTGGACTGGGAAAATAATGGGAAAATAGGTATTTATTATTTGTATCATGTTATTTTTAGCCCAGTCTCTATTGGAAGTCTCTAAGAAATATTTCACTTTCTTACATTTATTTCTATTGCTTTTGAATATTACATTAAGTTCTTATATATGTGAGTCAGTTAATCTATGTTACTTCACCTTCCAAGCAATAGATTATGCCATTACCCAACCTTTTAACAACAAACCCTATTATCATTTTAATAAATAAATCATTATTTTGCAAATTTGAATATGTATTCGATTTTCCAATGAATTTGCCTCACTGTTCGGCACACACAAAAGCGATTTAGCCGCGGTGCGGAGCATAAGTCGGATGGCGAGCTGGGAGGAGAGATTTCTCCGGCTCCGGTTCGAGTTTCAGATCCCAGACCCTGGGTTCCTGGCACGCCGCAGATGCTCAGCCGCCCACACGCACACACAGCCGGCAAGGTCCTTTCACCCCGCAACCCCACCACACACACGCAACCCACCACAGAGACACGCGCTTCCAGACAACATACATGTTAACATAAACGTCAAACACACAAAGGCCATCCGCGAAACGAATGCGGGGGAGGAAGGTCCTGGCAAAGGAGTATTAGCAACAGAGGTGGAGTGCGGCAGTGGCATTAGGCTCTACGTCGAAGGCGGGCTCAGGGAAAGCCGTGTCCATGGTCTCGTGTCGATGGTACTGGTGCTGCTGGTGCTACCGTCTAAATGGCCCACTGAGCATAAGCGGGCCATTCTAGTTGCGATTATCTTTCTCGGATGAGTACAGTGTGCTCTTGCTATAACAAGAATAAATAGGAGAGCTAAGGTCACCTTTTAACTTTTAAAGGTTCTTTATACATAGATTCAAGGTTCTAATTACTCCTCGACTAAAAAGGTTAAATGAATAATGTTCAAAAAATACAAATTTATGCACACTTTGGTATATCTAAGAAGTAAGAAAGCCAAAGAATTACAAAAAGTAACTTTACTTCTAGTGCTCACTGTGCACAACGAGCTGGGGAGCAGCGAATCGTTAAGACGGTTCTATTTTGGCGATTGATTGCCGTTTTTCTTCGACGGGGAAATTTCTCCCCTGTGTATAGGTATAGCTGGGCAAGAAGTGGTTGCTCCCTGTGAGTGTGTGCGAATCGTGATTGGTATCTATATCTATGGCTACGCCAACGTTATTGTTCTGGCTGATGACCAGCACCGGCAGCAGGCAGCAGCCCGTCTGTGAGAGGCACCTGCTCCTGTGTGGAGGCGTGGTCTAGCACTAGGGTATCCGTACAGTACATTAAGCTAACTAATGATGCATGCCAAGGACAACAACAACAAACTGGGCAACAATGTGGAGAACAACAACGCGAACAACTTAAGTAGAGCAGATAAAAAATTATGAACGCAAATCCTCTCATCCACAGCTCGGCTCGGGCCAGGATAGCTCTGGATATCGCAGGACACGGCAGAGCAGAGTTAATTGAAGTCATAAAAAAAGCAAAAGACACAAACAGAAGCAGCCAGAAAACATCTTTATCAGCTTTCCTTCTGCATTGTGTTTGTTGCGGGTGCGTGCGAATGACTCCCCTGGTTTTGTATGTTTATATGACCAGCGATAAGGACGATTTGTCATGGAACTGCTCTCAGAGCAGAACAACGCTCAGAGATTAAGCCACATAGTCTTTATATACTTGCTGGGGCCGTACCAACTTTTTTCCTTTATGGTCGGTCCATTATAAGCTATCGACAACTGCATAAAATTTAAGTGTCGCACATAAATTGAATTGACCTGAAGATAATCCAGTGACTAAGAGATGAATAAACTAAACGAGTATTCAGTTTGGACGCTGCAAGGATCTGAAACGATCTAAGAACTATGTGTGATATGGTCAAGCAACTCTTCAGTACACACTCCCTTGGGGGATGATACAAGTTAATGAAAACATTGTTGAAATAAATAAACTCTAACAATCGTTCATATGTTTATATGTTTAAAATTACATTAATATTAACTTAAGTTGGGCAACTGTATATAGTTTACAATTTAAATGGAAGTGAATCAACATTTCTGAGCTTTAAAGTTGCACAATTTATACCAAAAGGATATGCATGTTCATAACCTCCGGTGGGGGGTGAGTGACACCAGTAAGTGGTTTTACTCTTAAGTTGGGTCAACAACATCAATGGGGAAACAAACATTTTGAGTGTTATTAATTATTCAAAGGCCTCAAATGGAATAGCGTGTTCTTCACAAGTATGTCCTCCATATTTTCGGTTCAACTGCATTATACGAGAGTGTCCTGCACACTCTCACATACACACACCCACAGTTGGCAAGGAGGTGTATGAAAAAAATTGCTATTTGATGTTGCTGTTTGACTGCCTCCACGTGTTCTCACATCACTTTATGTGGGCGGTGACCAAACACTAACATTGCATGCACAAAGCGAAAAATTACCCACACCAATGTGGCAACAACAATGGCCAATGTGTGGCATGCCCGGCCCATGGGGAAATTATGGGACACATTCGATTTCAGATAATTTTTGATCGGTAGTTCAATAGCTTTCGAACTCGGTTATAGGATTAGATACCTATATTTTATAATATGTAATTATAATTCCTGTGGATGATCTTTAGATAGTTCTAAACAATACCTTTATAAGGGAATATAACATTACATTTTGTTAAAAATTTGTTTATAAATCATGTAACTAATAGGTATATAACAAGCTGCATCGATGTTAATTTTTTGTTTATTTTTCATTATTTCAATTGTTTATGCAAACATGAGCTGGTAAAACATGAAAAGCAGCTTTGTGCTTGCGATTTTTATATTTAATCATTGGGTTAGCAAACCTGTAAAACAATAATGCTAATAGTGCTTAGAATAATTTTCAATGGTCCTCTACAAAGTCAGGCGCCGTAAAATTTACAAACTCTTAACATTTACTGAAGCAAAAGATAAAGGGAAGTGCACTTAAAGCTGTGTTTAACAAGCAAAACAGTGACATGATAGACTTATGATTGAGTGGGTAATAAATAAGGAAACTGAACTATCTATTAAGATTTTAAAATGCCAGAATGCATTGACATATGCTTTTATAATTCTTTCGGAACTTATATAATTGAAAATCTTCAACTCTTCCTAGTCTTTTTGATATTGTTTTCTCTGTATTTACTTCACCCAAAACAATAATAATCCCCATTTACCCATATCGTGTCCTTCCTGGCATCGCCCTCCCCCATATCTGTCTGGCTGGTTGAGCAGGAACAACATGTCCCCAGACAATTGTTGTCCATCTGTTTGCGAGTGTGCGAGCTTACGAGTATCTGTGTGTCAATTGATGCAACAGTAACTGGCCAAAAACGTCGGACGTCTTTTAGGCTGTCTATTTAGCCCAGTGATTTAACCCCACTCCCTCCACCCTCCAGCCTCCAGCCTCCCCCCAGATCATCTCACACTCGTTCCCCAGCTCAGAGACAAGACAGACTCGGACCGGAGTTTGACCCGAAGCGGCCTCATTTCCGTCCCGGCTGCGCTTTATGCCGTTTCCCCTTCCGGTTCCGTTTGGTTATTCAACTAATTGGCTGCTTAACAACAACAGAGGACAGAGGCAGCACAACTGTCCAATCTGACTGGTAAGTGTCTGAGACCACAAACGATTGTGCAATTTCAATTAAGATTATCACATGCAATTAATAAGGCACTTAATACACTTATCAAACACCATGTGCGTATAGATAGGAATCGATTTGAGTGCAAAATCGTATTGTTTGGCAATCCTTATATAACGATTTATAATTTAAGCAGTATTTATACACATAGAATATACGTGTAATTAAAACTAAGTAATTGCCATTTAAAGTTATCCTCTTTAAAGAATCAGAAACTTGTAGAAAAATATAATATTTTGAGCTAAAGTTCTAAACAAGTTTAGCAAATATAATATATATTTATCCTTCCAGATCACTACAATCACGTCTCATAAAATATAGTCGCTTAAGACTAATTAATAATGCCTTAGTACCCCTTAATTATAAATGATTAGCACAATTTATCCCATTTAATAACGCATAATTAAATTTAGAATCTAAGCAATTTACATGTGTCTGAGTTGTTACTTTCAAGTAGTTTTTATTTCATTGTTTTCAGGGGATGCATTGTTTGTAATTTAATAAAGTGGTAAAACAGCAGTTATTCGGCAAACATGATATGCCATGCCCCACAACCCTCGAAAATCAATTGCGGTTGGTCGTGTAACTATTTGGTTCAGTGGCCACCACTCTTTGATGAAGCGGGACTCGGTGGCATGGGTGGCGGCACGAGTGGCGAGTTGCGAGTTGCGAGTTGCGAGTTGCAAGTGGAGTTGACCAGCAGTGCCAGGAGCCAGGAGCTGCAGGTCGAGAGGAGCACGTGGTGGCACTTCATGCAATTCACATGAGCGGTCCACAGCTGCTGGCCGTTGGGCAGTGCGGGTGCAAGGGGGGTGTGATGTGAGGGGCAGGATAGCTGCATGTCCTTCTGCGTTGTATGTAAATGAGATATTTTGCGGTCGAGTGGCGGCGGGGAAGGAAAAGCGTGAGAGAGCGACGTGGCACGTACACATTCAAATGCGGTTGAAATCTGCATTAACTATTGCAATTAGTGCAAAATTTTGTATAAATTATGTAAAGAATAGTTTTTGGCACCGAGCTTTCTATGAACTTCGGCATGAGTGTGTGTGTACTGCTGCTGGTTAGATTTTGTGTTGGAAAAGTATTTTAGGAAAATGGTTTGTCCATTTGTCCGTCCAACTGCCTAAAGTGTACATATTTGTAGGCGTGGCCTGGTGGTTTTTTGCCATTTGCAAAATGAAATTGAATTTAAAAGGCCAATAATAGCTAGAACGATACCTTTTAGTGATGCTCAATGCTACATTTTTCCTTAGATGGTAATGAGTTGAAGATGTATATTATCATATATGGCTTAATAATATTAAAACCGATTCTGTTATTATTTTCAAAAATGAAGTCTTATTCGAAATCAAGACTTACTTCTTGTACACCACTGCGTATGCGTGATATTTGATGATACCAATTGATTATGCAAAAGGATCCATCTTTCCTTGCTTGTCGTGGTTTCAAAATATATACATATTTAAATAAAAGGAGTAATAAAGAAATGTTGTTCCTAAGCAAATATATAATACATATATGATTGATTCTCCTTTAGCTTTCGATAATCGTAACATTGTATTTATTTCCTACTATTTTAGTTTATGTATTTATTTATTTTTCTACTTCGATTTCAACTCACTACGGAATATATAATTATATGACTATTTTTTTGCTGTCAATCACGCTCGGTTCATTATGCTTGAACACCGGTGCGTATGCGTGATATTTGGCTGTCTATCTTGTGCCCATTCGCTCATTGAGCTCTCTTGTTTGTTTGTCTGAGTGGGTGGGTCCTCCTCTCCTGATTGTTGTAAATTTCGTTTAGATGTGCAATTAAATTTTAATTAGCCTGCCTCTTCTATTTCTATTCATACCAACGCATGCGGAGGGGAACCAATCGAGGGTTTTGCCGATGATATTTCTGCTATATATATATGTAATGTATATAGAAAAATACCTTTAATTAGGAAAAGTTCATTTCGGGGCTTTCATGCTATTATACCCTTGATGTGTGCGCTTTAGTTTCATCGACTGTTTGTTCCCTTCGCACAAAGCGCTTTACTTAGTGCCGTATTTGCCATTCGAACCACCTTCCAGCTCGTACCTATTCCCATTTAACTGTAATCAATTAATTCATTATTATTTGTATTTTGCTTTCGGAAAACCTGCCACTTTGCTTTATTGCATGTTGAAGTAGTTTTTCATTATTGGCTCTACCTTGTTGCACACAGTCTGGGGCATCATTGAGTTCACGGGGGGCTCCAGGGGGCAAATGCACAAACTTGTCGGCAAGTTTTCCCAGGTAATTCACAGGCAACTTAGCTCTCCTTCTTTCACTTTTCCATCCTGCCCCACACTCCACCTCGTCAATTTCAGTTCGGTTGAAGGCCTCTGGGGTAACATTCCAAGCAAGATAGCTCAGCCAGAACAACTGAGGCGAAATCTTTTAGCCTTTAAAAAGAGTCTTCAGTTGGGCTTTGTTAGAAATTCGTACGTGAAAAGGGCTCGCAAACGATCGTTCTATACACAGAAAATATCTATATATTTACAGTGTTTAAAATAAATGAGAAAATAAGAAACAGAATAGAAAAAACTTTAGTGGTCAATCTTGCAAGGCTATACCGTCTGATATGATCTTTATAGGGTGCATAGAATTAAGAAAGAGTGCAATATAGAAATTAAATTCGAGATTATTTAAGGAGTAAGTAAATTTAACTATAGTAAGCAATGATACAGAAATGAATGAAAGTATTCCTTAGGAGGTTTTTTTAAGAATCAAAACAGTCAGAAGAAAGGCGTAGGGTGCTGAGGTTTATTTATCATACAGATAACTATACCAATATGATTACTGTTACGTTGTACAAGAACCGGAAAGGCTAATTAATGTGTGTTAATTTGATGTCTAATTTCTTATCTATTAAGCAAATCAAACGATCAGTCGATTTTAAAACATATTCTTAGCTGCACTGATGTAACATTTCCTCTTCCATGTCATAACGATTGTTACACCCTTTTAGCCCCTTTTCAATCGTTAAGTCCTAAATCGCATTTTATAGAGGGAAAAGTAAAAACCACTTGCTGCGATTCACAAGGTTCGACCGGAAAACTATGCTGCTGCACACATGGACTGCTGTTTTTATTGTCGATGCAATTTTCATTACATTAACCGTTTGCCAAGCATCTCGGCACCCATTGGTCCTTTACTTTTCACCCTCTTTTCATCCGCCACCTGCTGAAATGCGCATCGTTTACCTGTTCTTTGTTTTGTTACTTGCTGTTGTTATACCCTTATGAATTGTATTCCATTTATAAGAATACAAAGAATATTTTTCATTCAGGTCAGTATCAACAGAATTATATTTGTCTGTCTATTAGGCATACTGTTTCTTGCAACTGATATTGATTTTACAGTATATGGTTTTAGTTGGAGGTCTAGTTGTATTATACTTTATACATCAGTAAATATACAAATAAATTTTCCAGAGCCAAGTTGCAAGCTGCAAGGGTATACGAAACTGGGTTTGCTGAAGTCAGCTTGGGTTTTTCCTACTTTTACCTTCAGTTCACGGCGGTATTTGTTTGTTTTGCAGTTTGCTGATGTTACCGCGTTACTCCGAGCTAATCCCGACTGGGTAGCCAGGTGCAGGGGCTAAAAGTTTTACGCTCTTGTCGTTAAAAAACATCGTAAGCAGGGGGTGGGTGGCACAATCATCGGCGACATCAGCTAAAACAAAAGAACTGTGCAACCGAGCTCAGTTTTGCTGAGGTGTCAACCGATTGCGAAACTATTTGAACACCACACTCGCGTTCTTTCATTGGATTCCAAGTAAATCCTGGCCGTCAGAATCCCATCACCCGCATCAATCAATGCCCATATGATAGCCCCAAAAATCCAGGCTTGCCGACCCGTGCATCTCTGCGCTGACCCCGCTCAACTTCGACAGGTCAAAGCGTTTTTATAAAGCCATAAAATATACACAAACTAACTTGGAGTTCGAGTTCGCTGGCCTCACGCAGTTGCGCACGTGGCAGAGGGGACAAGGTGGGAAAGCGATGGGGGTAAAAATTGGGTGAATATGGGATATAGGCAGTGGAAGACATGCCCAGAGCCTGGCTCCGTAGACTGTCAACGGCCTGCTCGGGCAACCTTTTTAAACAACTCATAGAACGAGGAGAGCCCCAAGAGTTTGTGCCAGTGGAAGGTCACAGTGTTATCTCTACAAAACTAAGTTTGTCGATAGAACTGATCGTAAAGTTCCTTAATTCTTTATAATCAAGGATAGAATAAAAATCACTAGGTGTTTTACGCTGTACAAAATTATGCTCAATATGGTTAAAGAATACAAATTTACACCGAATGTTATACCAGCGAAATTGATTTGTAAAATTATACATTTACATTTTATAACTAAGTAAATATAGTAACCATAGGCTATGGGAAAGAAGCGAAGTTGGTTGTTTATATTTCCTAATAATGATGTTAAAAACGAAACCTTTGTAAACAACTGTGTAACTAGCACGTATTACATTTTTGTCCACTTAACTCTATAAAATTTTGAGACAAAGGAATACATGCTATAAAAACCCAGTTTTCTAATCCATTAAAAATATGTTTTTTCAATGTTTGCAACAAAATGTTAAACGTACAAAATGCGAAGTTAACGATATCCAAACTTGTAGCATACCTTTCAGCGCAATGTATACTCTCTTTGTAACCTCGTATACAATTGCGAACAAAATGATGTTCTTATTTTAATTAGTGTTCTGCTACCTAACCATAGCCCTGTGATTGGTATATAAAACAAAATTCTTAACAATTTTTTTTTTAAATCACAATTTTAAGCCAAAAATAGTTTAGTTCATACAACCCTCGCTTTTCTAGCGACTTGTTTTGAGTTGTTCGTATCCTGGTTTCTTTTTTTCTAAGGTCTGGTTAGAGGGTCCTGCTTATGTTTGGTTTATGTTTTTGCGGGCCCATTCTCAGTCTCGGACTTGGGCTTGCCCTCGAAAGATTTATGTGCGTAAATTTCATGCTGACGGCATCAGGTGATTTAACACTTTAGATAGCTTGGAACAGTTTATAGGCGGAGACGAGGAGCGAGGACAGGGACAGCAGTGGAGCGGATGGGTGGATGGGTTAGAAAGTTGTATTTTTATTATTTTATTTTATTGCATCTTACATCTTTAAACAAGTTTGCTTTGGCCGCCTCCGTATTGGGTGTGTATTGGGGTCCTTTTGTTCGGAGATCTGCCCTTTGGAATTGATGCGTCTTTTGGGGTCATAAAAATTACAAAAAAATTTCTTTTGCCTTTTTGGGCTGATTGCTGTGTGCGATTGAGCCTCGTTGGTCCTGGTCCCAGGTCCCCTAACGCTTCCTTTCGTCCCTTTTTAGCTTTGTTCCTTTCTACCAACTCCCTCTCTCTCTTTCTCTCTCTCCATGTTTGTTTGTTGTCCTGATAGGATATAAATTATATTGAGCGCTTTGAATTAGTTTTTTATGTGCCACACATGTAGTGAAAATGAAATTAGATACGTGTTGGGTACGAGTTAATTTGAAGGCAGAGATTCGCCCCCATTCCCGACAGGAGAAACTTTTTCTGATTTCTCTTCGATTGATAACTGCGCAGGGTCTCCCGTCCCGGGGATAGTTAAAGAGTTTACTTTAGTTGCACAATGCTCAACAATTGCGAGTTCCATGGGGAAAAGTTTCCCTGCAATCGCTGCTGAAGCACCAACAATGGCAAGCAATTACCAAAATACAAAAAATACTACAAGAGTGCAGACCAAAAAAGCAAAAAAGAAAACAATTGTAATACAAAAAATGAAAAGGAGATTGCGAAAATTTAACTCCAACACGAAAAGGGCAAGCGCGAAGAAGGAAACGTAAAAAAGCGAAAATAACATCGAATTGGTAAGGAACTGCAAACTGCAAATCCATTAAACCACAACAGGAACAAGATGGCGAAGGACGAGCAGGACCAAATCGAACTCTGAACTGCATCAACAGCTATTGAATCGAAGGAAGGGGGCAACCTTCACACAATTGACTGAAAATTGTTAGTTAAATGTACGGCACACTGTAGCGGACTTAACTCTAAACGTCAAGAAAGACATTTGCAGATGTATTTTTGTTTCCTGGATTAGCTGAGTCTTTGAATTGTGTTTATAAAAGAGACTAACTCCAATGACATTCATTAAAAAATAACATTTAACGAGGCTTCTGGAACTATTTATATCTCTTATTGATTTTATATCAATCTATACATTTGTAAAAGGCCATCAAAAAGATGGCCGAACACCAAATTGTTCAGTTCAAATATGTGGATTCAATACTAATTGTTAAAACTCAGGCAAACTAGCCACATCAGTCTGTCTATCTCTCAGTTAGTCGGGTTCTAGTATAGTTTACTATGTATGGCTTCTATTTCGACAAAACTTTAAAGTAAAACTCCTTATTTACTCTTTTATATGGCTGCTATGGGAGAAACAATATATTAGAAAATCAAGCATTACTTTTTTGTTATTATACCCTTGCAAAGTATAATAATGTTAGTCAGAAGCTTGTAACGCAATAAAGGAGTCATTTCCGACCCTATAAATCAAATATATTCGTGATCGGCATTAAAATCTGAATCGATCAAGCCTTTTTGGCGCAAAAATAAAATTTCACATTTTTTTTAATTTTTTCAAAATATGATAAGAGGTTACATCGTTAAAATGTTTAAAAAATTGGCAACATTTTTTATTTTCTTATATGTTAAATTGAGTATACAGATTATTAACCTAATAAAAAATAACATAAGAAAGCTTTCCGAATTTAAATTTATGCATTTTTTTATTAAGTTATGAGTTTTTTAAATTTTGATTATTCGACAAAAATTTTCAAATAAATATATCGATTTAAAGAACGCGAATTTTTCAAGCTTATTTTTTATAGATTTCCGATTCGGTTATATTCATAAAATGTACTTAATTAGTCTGAAAGAATACAAAGAGCTTGAGTATTAGCGATACCTCACTTCTGGTAAATCAAAGATTTCTACATGTGCCACATATATAGTACATACCACTTATTCGATTGACCCACAAGTTTCCATGGTCCTAAGTTCAGGATGGGACATCTGACACTGTGACATTATTGCATAATAAAATATTCCGTTCCAAGTTCTAATGTTTTTGTTTTTGTGTGCAACTGACTTAAAGTCAAACTGCAGACAAAGCCATCTTAACAATATCCAATTCCGGCAACAAAACTGCATCTATATTTCACTACGACACCCAAGGCCTTCCTACCTTTCTGCTTAATGTCTAATGTTCCTGGGTTTGACCAATGCCGACCACAAGGAGGCGAATAAGGAAACCCCAAGCCCCAGAAGTCAATCCCGAGCCAACGCAACCCAACCGAACAGAGCCACCCAGCTATGAAAAATTTAAACTTTGCATCCAAGCCATTTATTCATCCGCCTGGCATTCGCCATCATATCTTAGCATGCGGTTCTGCCTTCCTCCGCCACCTCCTTGCAATCTTCACAATCTCTAGTCTGTATCTTCAAGCATCTCTATCTGACACCGACGAGAGTTTTCCGGGGGGGTGGCAGTGGGGTGCACCTTAAAAATTAATTGAAACATCACTACCGGCTAATATTGTATATTAAAAACAGAGTGGACCTTGGTTCGGGATCGGGGGCCAGGGGACCGAAATGGGCCACAACAAGATGGGGGGCATATAAAACTTTTGGGGTTAGTTGAAAGCCGGTTTGCCGCTAGGATGTTGCAAATTGCCAGTGTGCGTTGCCATTTATCAGTCTTAGTTTGGGTTAGAGGCCGTACCTTCCCCAAGCCGAGATGGCGAGAAGAATGTTGAACAATAAATTCGAAGAACATTTTTGGTTGCTGCCGGAGTTTATTAGCTGGCAGCCGGAATGCTGCGGTCAAAGGGCAACCTGAACTTGAATCGAGCCGCCCATGATGCCACCCTGTCTCCACCGCCGCCCTCGTTCATCCATCTTCGTCCGTGGAGACATCAAATCAGTGTCCAGTCTCGGTCTCGAATTTCTTTGAACACTCCGCCTGATGGGGTTGGCATTGCCAGCTCAAAGTTAAATCCCATGGCCACCGCGCCTGCTCAGATGCTCCCAGATTTTTGGGGGACTCTGAGTGCTCGGGCACTCCAGCTCTCTGGTTACTCTGACTCCCATTATTGCTACGACACGAGCTTCCGTCCGGCTTCGTGAGGCGTCTGTTGCGCCTAGGACAACAATTTCCGTATTGCATGCCAATCGGGCGACATCGGCCTGCGGCTCTTCGCGTGATCTAAAAACGAAGCAAACTCTCGAGGTCGACCACCGTGCCATAAAATGCGCATAATGTGGCACGGATGTGCCAGTGCACGTTTGTTATTCGGCGCGTGAAGAGCGTCTTGCGAAGCGGAGGTCAGTGGATTATTGTGCTGATGTCGCCGGAGGTGCGCGGCCGGATAGCGGCGATATCTCGTACTTAGCCGGCCAGCGGAAAGCGTGAAATGGTGACAACAAACCAAACGAAGGCCCTAAGTGCCCAAAAAATAGCATAGCAAATAGTAAAAATCGTGGAAATCGTGGAAATCACAGAATTCGCTGAGTAGGAGCAGGAATTTCAGTGCTGCCTGGTGCCTGGGTAGCGTGGCAATCGCGCGGTGTGTTTGCCCAAGTGAAGCCCATAGTGAAGTGCTAATCAAACTTGAGTAGCTGCTAAAGTAAGCAAAAGTAACCGAAGCACATGCAACAACTGGATACGGATACGCTTTTTGAGCCTTGAACAGCCTCCGCCGACTCTCGAGCCACCCACAAGTCAAGTACGTAACAGATTGATGAGACTGCCGTCTTTGACCCCAGCCGCATTCCATCTCAGAGTGCCCGTCATCATCATCCACCATCCAGGGCACCCACTGGCCAGCCAGCCCACTTCACTAAAAGTTCAATTTCCTGCAAGATGCTTTAATTGAAGCGCACAGTAAACAAGACGAGCAGAAAACAGAGCGAGCAACTGAAGCGGCAAACGGCAGGCGGCAGGCGGCAAGCGACAAGAGGGCATGGGTCAGTCAGCGTCGCTTCGGGTACCTCGCTCTGGTCAGTCATTAGTCATTTGCTCATTTCCGGAAAACGCAGCCCGGATGTGCAGCACTTGTCAGCCAATAAACAACCTCGGTGGAGCGGTGGCTGCCCGGTGGGTTGGATGGGGTTTGGCGGCACGACTCGTGCTTCATACACACTTACAATTAAATATGGCAAACACATCAATGTCAATCAACGATGATGGTGATGGAGAGTTGGATACTCCTGCTTTTGTAGAGTCTTTTGCATCAGATAAACTCAATCCTTAAGTGCAAACGTAGCTTTGCATTATAGCAAGTACCTGAAGGCACTTTAAATGGGCCTTTAACTATTTGCGAACATCTGGAGAATGTTGTAATTACTGCGTGATTTTATCGCAATATATACACATTGCAAGAAGGTGTGTTAAAGATTAATATTTAATTTTCTGGGGCTTAAATTTAGAGTGAAGTTGCATAACAACAAAAAGTCCAAGTACTGGGAATGCAGTTGCTTGTAGGTTTTTATCTAAGTGAAGATTCTTGCTTAAATTTACCGAAACCCGAGTGTGCTTTTTCAGCAGAAAAAATTATACATATACGAAGGATGTTTTATTTTGTTCTGGTTTTTAAATTAAACATATCCCTCAAAGCATGTTTGTTTACTATATCCAATCAATTCTTTTGCATTTATTTTGGAGAATATATGGAAAATTGGGAAAAAATATTTGGCGTCTGCAAAGACTTTATATATATTTTATTATCTTTGTCATTATTATTATTTTTTTTGGCAAGCAAATATTTTTCTGTTCCATTTTCTAACAAAGACAGAGGGTAAAGTTAGGATATAGTCATATTTTTAAAATTATTATAATATTTGGATTTAATAAGTTGAGACTTGATTCATAAAGATCCCTTATTTGAAGGTCCCATATTATTCCGATCCTAAGTTAATTGAAAACTTTACTTTTCGTGATCCGATTTCAAAGGTTGCTAATTCTAAGAAACATCACCTACCGTGCCTTCAATATTTTCCATATGGCCTGACATTACAATTCCCAGATTTAAAGATGACATCAAGAAAAAGTGGAACGAGGCGTAACAATCGTGGGAGAATGGGCACAGCTGGGGTATGTGGAATAAGGGCTGGCCACTGTGTTTGTATATGTGTCACATATTCAGCTTCTTGGACAACAATAACCAAGGCGGACGAGAGCAGGACGCATCGCTCAGAAAGAGCAAAAACAGCGCATAGGTGCTAGAAAAAAAAGAAGGACGAAAAACAACAATGATATGGAGGCGTAGGAGGCAGGATCCTGGGAGAACAAGGGGGAAGTACCCAAGCTAACCCAGTTTTTTCGACTGCTGCTGCTGCTGGTGCTGCTTCTTCACGGCTCAGTTTTGTTTCTGGCCGCTTTTTCTGACGCTGCAGCGGTGGCACGAATATATTTCTTTTTATGGCTTTTACTGGCTGCCCGCAAAACGACGACAACGAACCTCAGTGACAGCAGGCGAAACAAAAATATTTCGCCCAAAAAACCGGCAGGCCCGGCCCTTACACCCACCCATTCTTTGATGAAACCTGTTTTGTAATTGTCGTTTTTTATTCTGTGTATGCGTGCTGTTGGGGAATTCTTTGGGCTTCCCTGGTCTCTCGGCACCGACTTCTTGCCCGGGCCATTGTCACGTAAATCTGTGACAGAAATTAGCCTCGTTGACAAAAATATGCCTGCTTACACATTATTTGTACAAACAAATAGACGGGCAACAGTTAATGGCGTGAAGAGTGTCGTCCTCCAAGGAGGGAATTGAGGCTCCTGTGGAAATTTGCATGGGAACTGCGCCAGTTGCTGCTGTTGTTTCTTGGTCGGCTTTGGTTTGTTTGAATCTCCTTCATAGTTCTGGCCCCATTCATAGCTCCTTTGCCTTGTTTTATTGATCTGTTTATGCTTTGCCAGCCCCAGCGCCCATCTCCCATTTGCAACCTCTGTCCAACCCTCATCATGGATAGACAAACAACAAAAAGTTTTATTTGTGGACTAATAAAAATGCAAAAAGAGGGAGACTGAACCGCAAATGTTGTTGCTGTTTTTTTTAGGCAAAGTTATTCTGAGGTTAATGACCAGACAGGCGTGAAAGTAATCATAAATAAGGTCCACTCTTTTCACCCACACTTCACACTCGGAGTTAATTTACCTTGACCCAGGGTCAGTCTAGGCTGTTTGTTTATTTCCCTGCTTCCCTGAAGGTCGATAGTCGAAATGTCCATTATAATACAGATTCTATAGAGTTGAAGTATTTTTGATTACAATCTGAAATCGTGACAGGATTAATTTCATATTTTGTGTTAGCTATACCCTTGGCTTAGATATTCTTGTTGTTCAATAAGTATTAAAAGTTTTCATGATAGTTTTAATATAATATAGTCAATATAAAAGTAATTTGCAATCAATCGGAGCTACTCAGTACATCCGGAATGTCAAAAAGGAAAAAGGAGTAGGAAAATAATGAAAAAGTTCAAGTTGAAAGTCAACTCCTGAGCAGTTCCTGATGTCTAACATTTTCAATCAACTCAGTCCCCTTAATTACTGAGACCAAATTTCAACCATGAAAGAATCCAGAGTCAATCTATCATGTTATGGGTGTTTTCCAGATTAACACGAAACTTTGGCCAGGCCGTGCAGTAAAATGATTGATGTCCACTACAAAATTTTTTAATGTATCGCCTTCACTGCCACACCCCCTTTGTTCGGCATATTCCCTGCCCTTACACGCCACAATCCCGTTTTGACGAGGGCCAAAAACCTTGACTAGACCAGCACGAGGCTTTTCTGTTTATCGAACCATTCAGTTTTATGTCACTGCGACTGATTGATTTTTAATTAAACGCCCAGCATTTCACTGATTGACGCTAATCATACGCTTGATGGGCTAAAGCCTGGCCACGCCCACACTTATGGTGAGGAGTAAAAGTGAACAATTTCCACATTAATTCGAGCCCAATTCGAATAAATTGACGAGGGAAATTAGATCTTTATTTTATGAGGCGTTGCCCCACCCAAGCCAATTCGAACCCGTGAAAATCGAATATCATATAGATAGCGACCAGATCCATTTACGCGACTTTGCTAAAAGGAAAAAGGGTGGAAAATCCGCTTCTAGTTCTTTTTATTGAATTGTCAGAGAGGGAGAGGAAAAACGGGTGGAGAAGACCTGGAACAGACCGACATAAATAAACCTCAACTAAGTCGTGTGTTTTGACATAGATTTAAATTGACATGGTTGTGTAAACAAGCCGGGGAGGAGCATACGAAGCCAGTAGACACAAACGCAGAAAACAGACGGAGCCTCGCTCACACACATTCCTCATTGAAAGCCGCACAAAAATTCCCAGCGTTCAAGGCATTCCCTGGAAATCCCAACCTCGCTTCCCTTACCAATACGGAGGAGGTCGAGAAAAAAATAAAATAAAAATGCAAAATAGTTTGTTATTTAACATATTTGACGGCTGCCCTGGCTGCCTGTCGCTGCCGGCTCGTAAATGTAAATTGGCCGGCAGATATGGAGATGATGACAAACAGGCCCAAAGCCCATAGCCCAATGCCCAAGGCCTCGCCGAGCCATGGCCAAAACCAGGACGCACAACCTGCCATAGATCCATAGAAAATTCTATTTTGCCATTTGAAACCCTTTGACAATTTTGTTGCTGGCCGCGCTTCGATGGCACTCGTTTGGTTTTCTCCGGGCCCCGGCAAAAATATTTTCCACGCAAATAGCTGGAAAAGTATTGCCCGATTATGTTTCTCTAACTGGGCACACACGCAGCAGTCAGCAAATTGAAAGGCAAACACGCACGCACCACAGTCGCAAAAAGATGAACAGGCCAAAACGATTTGAGAAGGGATCCACAAAAAAAGAGAAAAAATTGAATACATGGGGAAGAGTGGCAGGAAGAGTCGAGAACCGAGAACTGAGAACCTAGAAAGGAAGGCAGTCTCGTTGCTTTCTATGAATGTCAATTGGTTGGCCGGATGCTCGACGGGATGGGTCTGAGTGGGAATCTGGGGGCGAGGGGCCAATTTAAAAGGGCTTACTTTTTAATGAAGCGAGCTAAGGAGGATGATACCCAACCCGGATAGGAAGCTGAGAACGAACAAAGGACTCCAGCGACGACTATGACAAATGGATGGAGCATATGTGTGGGCAGGAGATAAGTGGGTGCTGGCCATCGACAAAACTGGCAGCTTATTGACGTAGAATAGTAGCGGGAATTGAAATGCTAGATGAGATGCAATTAGATAGCATAAGTGGGAGGAATGATACTCCAAAATGTTGGGGCTTCTATTGGGAAAGTGTGAAGTAATGCAGATGGGTGTGTGTAAGTACAGAGGAGTTGTACTAGCAATCTTTAGGTGTAAGTATCATCATGACAGATACATTTTGAAATGAGACTCGGAAGAGGTTTCTCCAGTTTTTGGTTGTGCCTTAAAGGAAAGAAGTCTCCATTGCTATTTGATACTTGGTAATTAACAAATTTACAGTTGAAATAGTTATTTATAACTATATGTAGAGTAAACATAAAGAGTAAAAGCATCTTGTAACCAAGTTTATTTGTCGAGTAGCTCTTTGGCGTTTAA
The DNA here is from genome assembly GCF_035046125.1 of Drosophila serrata. NCBI lineage: Eukaryota > Metazoa > Arthropoda > Insecta > Diptera > Drosophilidae > Drosophila > Drosophila serrata. The sequence goes on from NW_028256998.1 coordinate 1,315,577, forward strand.
TAAATATGTCATGTAGTACCGCCTTAAGATAACTTTTAACTTTTTACAAACTAGTTTGCATTCCTTAAAGTACTACTTTTATAAGGACTCAAATGAAAGCTTCGTATGTGTAATTTATCGTTTGTTTTGATGCTGATATTAGCCCTCTCGATGCGCACTCTTTCATTGGGTTTGCCGCAGTTTGCCAGTAACCGCATTCTGACATATTGGAATGTCAGACTAATGAGGTTTCCAAACCAAAGCGTACTTACCCCATTTCCCCAGCTCTCCTCCACTGGGCCACAGAGGCAGAGGCCTGGCCTGGGGTAGAGGCATGGAAAGAGTAAGCGAAACCAAATCAAATCACATAACATGTCAGCCATGTTGGCCACCGCCCACCAGCCAGCCCAGCAAACGAACTGAAACCAGCTAAAACAATTCCCTCAGCTATGCTAATGACGCGCAGTTTCCTTTATTGTAAACTACCTTTTGCACTATTTCGACCTCCATCACTTCTCGTTTCCCATTTCCCCGACCAAAGCTGTCAGTTGTCCCTGCCCTCCGTCTCTGCCTCGTCGTCGAAAATGGAGGTTAAATGTATGTTCTGTTGTGGAGACTATGCTAATGTGGCCCGACAAGTGGGGGACCTGGGAAAGGTGAATATTTAAGATCTGCTTATGGTTTAATATCGGATGCAGTCAATATTTGTCCACGAACTCGGCTCGACTTGGTGCGGTATATTTATGAAGGCCTGTGGGTCGAGTTAAACAGGAAAACAAAGCAGTGATCGTGTTTTATGAGCTTACGAGCTTAGGAGTGTACCGTCTTACACAAAGATAATAAAATCAAAATGAGAATATATTTTAGGACTATATATTATCAAAGAAAAACTATTTTTATTTAATTTTTAACAAAAAGGAAAGCTATCTTCGGGAACCCGAAATGTATATTCCCTTGCAAAGAAAATCGTTCATAACTAAACCAAAAATGCATTAATTTCCAACTGAAAAGTTTTTCTATGCTTGTTTTTATTACGTTAAAACTAAGTCAACTAAGTGAATTTAAAATTTAAAAAATTTAACATTTTGTTAAAAATTTTGAAAATTTGAATGAACCCCTTACAAAATATTCAAAAAAATTATTAATTAATTTTTTTCTTCCGGACAATGCTAGTTCAACTCAGCAGTTAATGCTGATCAAGAGTATATATGATTTATAGGGTCGGAAATGACTCCTTCACGGCATTACAAGTTTCTGTTTAAATTATATTAGCCTGCAAGGATATGAAAATCAACTGGAATTAAGAATTTATCGCATTTTTGAGAATCCTGACAGTAAAAGATAGTTAATACCGTACTTTATTCAAAGGCGAAATGTAGAGCCAGTTCATGACTAGAAAAGTTCTTAAATTGAGTGCATAAAATGCTTCTCAATAAAATTGTTACGATTCCGAGTCGAACTTAGATTCATACTCTAATGAGTCTTAAAATAACTTGGGGTCTTAAATGTCACTCAAAGTTTGGTAAAAATAAAGAAAAAGAGCAATGCAGTTTTAATTGTAATCAATTTAATACTTAAACATTTTGGTTTGAGGATACGATCATAAGAATAATAGGAAAATGTTCTTTAATTTTTAATGCACAGTGTTTGACTCTCATTGTTAAATAAGCTATACTCAAAAGAGAAAAACAAATTAATCGAAGAATTCCAAGTAAATCCAAACTCAAAATATGATTCGTTTCTAAGAACGCAATCTCTGCATTTGGAAATGATTTATTTATTTTAATAATTTTTCTCTAAAAAGAAGCATTCTCAATAAGAAAAACAAAATATATACAAGTTCTTAAGAATTTTCAGGAGCAGTATTAAATGTTTTTCGATACTTCAATCTTATTACACAGATATTTTTAGGAAAAGATTTTTCATAAGAAATATGTATGTAAATGCTATTCGGAGAGTGGTTTCACCGTTTGTGAGTTGTTGTCGACAACGTCATTCGGTTTGTTGCGAAGGATTCGGCCGTCTTCCGTACTGTCGTCCCTGGCATGGCTGTCCTCGTCCAATATGTGTCAAATGCAAATTTAAATCTTATTGAAAAAGGGGATTATGTGACAGCAGCAGACGCTGCTCGAAGGGTAGAGCACAAAGGACGAAGGTAGTGCTGGAGGTTTGCCCCGCTCTCTCATCTTCGCTTTTCATTCATTTTGCGGGTTTTCCTGCTTTCGGTGCAACTAAAAGTGTCACTCCTTGCCTGTAATCGAAGCTGGAGTGATTGACTGACTCTGCACGGGAGTGTGTCCCTGGGAGAGTCGTGGTTGGGCAGGAGGACGGTTAACTTTTGAATGCGGAATGTGTAGGAGGAGGAGCAGCTGCACCAAGCGGGCCAGAACTTCTCGCTCCTCATTTGCATCTCATGCTGTCTGCCCGTTTTAAATGGTTTTCTTTTCTCTGAAATTCTCTGAATTTGAATGCTTTTCCCATCTTTTAGTTTTCAATTTCAATTCCGTTACTCTGCGGTTCTTCTGTCACTGCACTCATATCCCGTCACATGTCCCCCGCAAATATCATCGTGCCCAGGAGTAGAGGATATAATAGAAGCTCATCCTCCGCCCGGAGCCTAATCCCACGCCAACAAACCCGATGCATACATTTATAACCAATACAATGACATGACCATACAATATCGCTCCTTTCTGTTGGCCCAAAATGCTTGCTCGCTCTGTCATCTCCTTTGTGTGTGTGGCAGGGGATATTCAATATTTTGCAGCCATTGAAATCGAGGGGCAGGGACAGGATGGGACAGGAAGGAGTCGAGGTGGTGGCGCTTGTATATATTTCAAAGCTTTTGTTATCAATATGTCGCCTGCTTATTGAAAATAATACAATATTCGTGCGGGATAAGTGAGGATGCCTGGGCGTACGTAATATATCTTCCTTCGTTGTCTTCCTCATTGTGCAAAGTATCTTGTAGATACCCTCGTAAGTCTGCCTGTGTGAGCTTGTCACCTGTCGGGGCTTCGGCACTTTTGGGACATTGATTGCGAAATCATCATCGCTCGAATTGCAATCATCGGTGATTCATTCGAAAATATTAAATGAAATTGTTTTGATTAAACCACCGTCGTAAAATCCGTATGTCAATGCCCCCCAGGCTGTACACAAATGTTTGATTAAAATTATGTTTTTGCGACCATTCATTCTGTTTAACTATGTGCATTGTGTAGAAAGCAAAATGTTTTGTTAGGTTCTTTGCATGTTTACTGTTTGCTAGTTAGTTTTATTTACTTTCGCCCTTTGTTACGGCCAACCAATTCTCATAATGGTATGGGACGAGGCCGACTCGGATTCCGATTCCGATTCCTTTCGGTGCCATTAAATATGCATACTACAAATGCCATCGTACAGTTGGCATTTCTTCTAGAACGCCCGTTTAGGAGCAGGGCGGAGAGACACCTCTCCTCGACTGGCAAATGCCCTGCACGTAGCCACATAAATTTCAGGACTCGAGCTTGAAGCTCTTTCTTTATACATACATATATGTACATTAAACATTCCCTCCCAAAGCCGTGCCATTCATTCAATTCAATTCGATTCGATTCGAGTCGGCTCTGTTGGAGAATTTATGTAGCTGGAAGTCATCGTCCTTGGCGGCGGGGCGGCCTAATTGAAACATGCCCTCTAAATGTACTAAATCCCTGAATAGTACCAAAATAACGAAGCTGATTAATTCAATCAGTAGTAATGCGGCACGCCCCTTCTGTTCCGTTCAATGCCTGTACTTACTCCCCCACTGCAGTGCTCAGGTTTGTCTTTCACCATGTTAAGTAGTTTAACACGTTAATGTGATTAAGGCCTAATGCCGGAGGTCTTACCTCCGGAACATCCGGTGATAGATCAATGAGTTTAACGAACCAAGTGGCCCAAGTGTGGCCTATAAATGGATCAAATAAAGCTCTAACTGATATCATAATGCTTAATAATTCAATGAGAGATAGGTCACTACTTAGATAATGTATCTAACTTAGGTTATGGGCAATCTATTATCTATAATTTGTATTAATTATTAGACATCAAACCAGTTTTACAATCCACTGAAATAGTAGTTTAAAAACAGGAATTGAAATGTTTAAAGTACCAAGTTCCCTGTAAATGATCACGTTTGTTAAGGATTTCAAACCCATAGTAATTCATTTAGCAAACCGAACTCTGGTTTAAATTTCCCTTAGCAAAGCAATTAGTAAACAACCATTAAATATCAATAAATCATTGATAAAGTTATAGTAATTTAAAGAACAAGTTATTAAAACAAATGTTGTCATTCATTTGTGATTTAGTAATTTTGTTCTCAGATAGCTTAGAGTTAGATAAGTTTTCTTAACTTAAAGTGAAACTCATACAAAAGTGTTCTTGAATTGCAATGTTCACTATTTGAAACTATATACTTTTATAGCATATATAGTTTATGCAATACTTATTATTATATCGAGGTTGCTACATGTGACAAAGTTTTGTTGTACAAATTAATGACTTTCCCTTTGCTACTTTGTATTTATGTTCGACCTTGACTGTTTGGGAAATCCACTTCATATCTATCATGAAATCGCGTCGTTGATTCTCAGTCGCTGTCAAAAAAGTCAAAAGTTCAGTCTGCAATTTGAACATGACATTTGTCAGGAGACAAACAGAAAAAGACAGAAGGATGTGGGAATCAGGAGGGAAGCCGACATGGCGACATATCCACTGAACCTTAAATCAAGTTGTAAAGAGGCTGGGCCAAAGTGTTTGGAGATTCTCTCTGCTAGTAACACACAGGAAAAAATTATAAATATTAATTTTAAAACATTCAGTTTTCATAATTCAAATATTCAATTTCCAATAAATTCATTTACTGTCAATTTGTTTGGCATTCTTTATAGGATAATAATACATTCGCATTCACCAATTTATTATCAAAAGTAGGAGCTAAAAGTTTCACAAAAACTGAGGCATATTTCATAATAAACATTAAATTCCAAAAAATCAAATGGCGAAGCATCAAATAGGAGCTTCAAATTATACTTAATAACTGATGTTTCAGTTCTTTATTGGGTAGATTAACCCAAAGACCAAAAACAAACCCATAAACTATTAAGTGGAAAATAGCACATTCATAAATTAATAAAGGAATTTAACAGTATTCAAAATAAAATATATAAATTGAAATGAACATTTTCTCTCACTGTACTGTAGCAGCTGCTGATGAAACGACTGGCAGCAATATAAACACCAGCAGCAGCAACAACTAGAGCAGCACAACAGCATAAAAAAGTAAGCGGAGGGAAAATGGAAAACATACCGAAATGAAGATGGGCAGCTGCGAGGCATTTTCACGCACACACACACTTACCCATGCCCGCAGTCGCACTCTCACTTATTCACACACTCACACACACATGCGGCTATAAAAGTGACAAATGTTAAACGAAATGTAAAGAAAAACTGACAACAGGAAGACGCCACGTAATGATGCATAAAAAGGACATTTTTCAAGACGACTGCAAAAATATCCAGCAAGGACAGTAATAGATCAGAACGTTAAATATTATACGCGAAATAAAGTTATAGGAAAATGTATGTCAACTGGAAATTAATAAGAATTATACAAGTCTGGCAATTAAAATAATAATAAAATAGTCTGCCAATTATGATTTTGCTGCAATTCTATTCATAGCTGCAAGGAATTCTTTTCATGTCGCACTTATTGATAAATATTATCAAAGAGAGATATATTCAATGCACAAATAAATGTCAAGCTGTGAACGATTTATACAGACAGACCTGTTACGTGTGTCAAAGGAAAAAATAGCTTTCGTTTCAACAAACATAGTTGAGCTTCAGTATGCAAAAATTGGCTCAAAGGAAAAAGGCTGTCCAATGCATATTGTTATCTCCACATCATTAAAACTATTGTTATCTTTGTTAGGATAAAATATCGATTGGCTTCCCTTCTCTTTGTTTGTTTTCATTGAATTTAAAGACATCTCGGAAATTTTCATCTCTTTTAAATATATGTATATAAAATATGCAAAAGGCTTGCGGGTAATCGGATATGCATTTGTCGCCTTGCGTGGGCTCAGAATATTTATCGATGGAAAATGATATGCGCTAGATTTGAGCATTCATTCGCTCTGATTACATTTCCGTATGCATTGCGTGAATTACATATGTACATACATATGGCCTGGCCAGCCAAGCGGACGCAACCTCATCATCGTCAGACCAATCGGTGCGCTGAAATCATAGCATACCTTGCGGCGCCCGGCGGCGACTGACAATGAGTCCCGGCGAAAGGCAACGAAAACATTGTCAACGGCACCAACCCCGCCGAGTCCTTTGCCACCGAGCTCGACCTCGTCCTTGCGCCCTCCTCCTCGCATAATCGAAATTCATTTTCACGCTTGTAATCAATGCGACAACGCCCCAGCAAATGCCACGCCCAACTTATGCAAATCGGTGACTTCGTGCAGCCTTCACCGACTGACTACGAATCCGCACCAGACCCTCCTCCTCCTCCTCCTAGGAACGTAATTGCTAAAAAAAATTTCTGCGCTGCAGAGGGAAAACTTGGAGTGGGAACAAAATGAGAACGACAAACCGAATTTAATTTGTTTTTCGCTCGTTTTGTGCCAGCAACTTTTCCGTTTTCTTGTTGAATTCGTTTTCAATACCCACCAGACATATACATACATATATATAAGCTTTTTCCTTTTCTGTTGTTGTCTAGCTCTCGTAATATTTATTATCGAATTGTAACACTGGGTGCCCAAGGAGCAAGGAGCAAGAGTCCGGGCCGAAAGGGGAGAAGGCATGGCAACGCAGTGCGAGCGATTTTAAGACTTTTCCAAGTTGAACTCAGGGACCCGCCTCCGGCAGGAGTTGCAGTCGCGAGTTTAGTTTTCCTTTTACTTCTTCATACCCATGGCACAGGGTATTAGGGTCTGTCCCAAATGTGAGAAATCACTGAGCATGAAATTTTCATATTCGAATTTATAACTATATAAAGCAATCGAATTTGGAGATTTTCCAGAACAAAGCTATGTATGTTAGCTCCTTGCGATATACATTCATTGAATGCTATAATAGTGTTCCGCTTAGTTGAATCTTAACCTCAGCCAATTAGTTTTCATCAAGCTTAATTTTCACATGTTTAATCTAGCTTTTCAAAGAAAAACCCAAGGTATTGGGAACCTCCAGGGGGTCTCCTTTGCCCGAAGCAGCTCCTTCCGTTTTTTAGTTGTTGCCATGTTTGCTTCTGGTCTTGCTGGGTTCCCGTTCTGCTTCCTCGGGCTTAAAATGTTTGCAACGATTGCCCGGATTGCATTGCCCTGCCCCCGGTGCTGGTCCGCACCGGCCTTGCCTTGGGTTTTTTGGGTCGGGACATTGGTATGCACACGCGTGGACCTCGCATAGTTGTCCTCGACAGGAAGTCTAACCTAACCCGGGAGTATGCCCTGCACGTATTGCCCTTATAAATTGTTGCCAAATATATATATGTATATGTATGTATGCGAACGGACACATATTTATATGTGCCGAGGACTCTCCACCTCAATTCCTGTTAGCCATCCTCCGCAGTGGCCGTGTCCTGGAATTCGTGCGTATGACAGTTGCAATTCTCCACCGTCTGGGGTCCTTCGGCATGCACGGAGGACAATTGCAGAAGTCATTGCAACTTTTGCCAAGCCATGTTAACTGCCAGTCAATACACGAATTGCGAATGATATGGCTTATGTGTGTCCCATGGATGTTTTCGGTCTACCATCATCGTTTCCTGCCTCCTGCCCCATTGTAAACCCGAAGTCTTATGACTTATTCAACTGATGCTCGGTTTGAGGACTGCTCCTGCCCCACTGCTCCTCCTTATCCCCGGCTGAGCTCGGCGTCTCTCTGACTCACGTCATTAATTACACGCCACGTGTCGCAGTCGAGGCAATTAAATTTACGCATTTAATGAGAAAAGCGCCTTGCCACGTGACACGCTAACTTGCATATGGGAATGATTACAAGGGGAGAGGAGTTGCTCCTCAACTAACTAACTAACTGCATGGTCAATTTGCTTAAAGTTGCAACACAAGCTCACTGTCTGAGATTCATACTTTCGGGAAGAACTTTGTTAGAAATAATGAACTCAATTTAGTATCCATAGCATGGTCTTAGTTAATTAGTGGAATTTTGAATTAAGCTCCAATCCACTTTTAAATCCGCTGAGAAAAGTCCAGCGTTTGATAGATACTTACCACATCCTATATTTCATTCCTGTATTTATCATACTCTACTGTTTTTAATTATAATTATTCCTTTATAATATTTAATCGCAGTTTGCATAAAATTATATTTATAAGGCAAACTTTCCATCTCAACTTATTCTTCTTAAAATTGTACAACAAAATTTGTTTTTGTTCGAATTCAAAGTCTCCAGTGAGCTCTATAAACATCGAGGTTGTGACAATATTCGCCTCATCACACGTACCAAAGACAGTAAAAAGCTCGTAAAAACAGTAGTAGTAGAAGTTTGAGTGTTTATTCCATTTTTTGTATAACATTGCCAAGAATATAATGATATCTGTGAAATGTGTGCAACGCAGTAAAGCTAAAATTTGAAATCAACATCAGCAACAGTTAAGGCTTTCTTTTCTTTCTTCCTAATATAAATTCCTATATTTTATAAATGGCTGGATGAAAAAGGAAGCGAAACTTAACTTATATCATACAGCTGCCATAGGTAATATCGAACATCTTTTTATCCATAAACTATATCAATATCTTATAAATAGTTAACAACTATCGTATTATTACAATTTCCTCAAATTAGAACCTAATTTGCAAGCCGGAAAGAAACTATTGCTACTTAAGCTCCTTCTCCCCTCGTTTTGCATGAAATTCAGGTTGCAAACTCTTGCTGATGTGATCACATTCACGGGGCGTTCTGCAAATTTAATGCTTTCATTAGGCCTGTATAACGGCCCACTCGTACCGCATATCATCTGGGGCAATTCCTGGGCGACCCCTGAACCCGCGGGAGTCATTGACACACATTTCCATGGGATGACGGTGGCTGGCCGTCGAAGTGCCAGGAACAAATGAACGATGGGACTGCGGCCATTGGCGTCGTCCTTTGGGAATTAATTGGTGCCATGTATGGCTGGCCTGGCAGCCTGATGAGCTAAGCCCGGCCAGCCCCTCGTCCCATCGGTAGTCTCGTACAGTGGTGATTCCGGAGAAAGTTTGATACTTTGACCTTTTACCGGGCCCCTAAGTGGCGGTCAAGTGGCCAGCATAATCAGGCGACGATGGGCCCAGTCATTTAAATATTCCAAATCCCAAGTATTTGGCCTGTGCGTGTGCTCACAATTTCCAATTTAATTATACACCTGACCGAATTTGAATATGCCGCCACATACACACATATTTGGGCACATAACGTGTGCCATTCCCCCGGCCGGGACTCGTAAATTTAACGCATTAAGATATTTAAATAACGTTCCTTTCTTCTTTGGCGCTCGCAAGTGTGTATATGTAAAATAATTTTGGGTAATGGCATCAACGTGATTAGCTTGAATCATGCCAAAAATTCATAAATTTCAACTGGGACACGATTACAGCTCGCTTCGCTACATTGCCATGTCCTTGTCGCCTTGCTTTCTATATGAAGCCATTATATTTTAGCTGGATAATTGCATATATCTAGGTATAACGTTTAGAGAAGGGTTGGTTAAGAGAGCTCAGGTGGGAATTGATAACATAAATCTGATATTGATTGAAAATGAGTTTCATTTGGTTTGCCTTTATTTAATATTCATGCAATTACTAACCAGTTTTGTTGCCATTACTGCTTAATTTCCATTAATCCTCAGCTCTTGATTTCAGTTATTGCCGAAACACAGTCAGAGCCTTTCGTCCTTTCGAAATGAAAAGCTAAAATCTACCGAAAAAAGTAGTTTGCCTTCGCCTAACCATAGATATTACAAAAGACCACATTTCCCCTTTCAAATTGTTACTCAAAAAGTATCAATTTACGGCCAGGCCATAAGCCAAGCCTTGTCGTTTTATTTGAGTCCGTTTCTAGTTCTATTTCTGGTTTTCTGGTGAAATTCGGATTGCCAAAGATTCGGCAAAAGACCGGATAAATCTGCGTCGAGCTTTTATCGAGCTGAGAGCCCTTTCAGGCACAGATTTCAAACGCAACGCCACACAAACACACACACAAATCATACGTCAAAATCAAAATTAATCCGTTTTGTGTTATGTACAGCAATTGAAATTATGTGCTTAAAGGCTTAAACGCAGCCTAACAAACAGGCATATAAAAAAGGCAAACCAAAACACAAAAAAAAGCACATAAACCAAACAACAAACACACAACAACGAGTCGAAACCAGAAAATGTAACAATCCAGCAGCAATCCCCAAACGCAGCACAAATTGCGTATGTTTCCCCCGCCCAACTTCCAGTACACATTTCTCTTTTTATCCAACTGCCGCCATTATTTGTGTTTTTATTGCGCCATACATGAAACCAAAATAAAAAGCTGGAATGGGGACGGGAACGGGAACGGGGACAACAATCCGAGGGATGCGGATATTGGGCAAGGTAGCACAAATCGAGAGCAAAGAATGGCGGGTACCCGCCATTTGCAGCAACTGTGTCGGGCACTTGAGAGAATGGCATAAAACGTGGCTGACACAGCCAGCAGTGAAACTAAGTTGACCCAGAATGATCGATCTTAACATACCCCTTGAAAACATCTTGAATTGGAGTACAAAAACATATCTTGGTCACAGAAGTAGGTTACTTTGATCTATCAAAAAATCTATTAAAGATAGGAAAATGAAATTATCAAGCTTGTACTTGTTCGATCCTTCTTGAAGACTAAGCATATAGGAAATCAATTTCTGAGAAAAATAATTTGTAGTATAATAGATTGCATCTTCGATCGATCTAAGTATCCCTGCGCATACCCTGCGTATCGGTCATAACAGCAAACAATAACAGATTTATTGCATATCTCGCACTGGTAATTGAGATTAAACAGTTGGAAAAACAAGAATGAAAACAGCCGCTTGGCATTTCATAAACCCCGAGGTCGACATTCGCCACACACACACACATATTCAGCCATAAAAGCAACGCATAAATTTAAGAGTTCGTATATCGCAGGGGCTTCCCCCTTAGTCAATCCTTCGCCTCCCCAAATCGATCCTGGGGCCAATCATTTGCGCTGCCGATTGCCCCCTCTCGCATGTAATTCATTTTAATAATTGTCAAGTGCTCGACTTTATTTATGACAAACTTTTAATAATTTAATTGCTGGCCCAGCAAAGTCCTCATTGCTGCTGCCATTTTGCCATTTGTTGCTGTTGCTGTTTGCTGCTGCAGCTATTATTGTTGCAATTGCTGGATTTTGCTGCTGCGTTCGCATTTAATTGATAAATGTGCACCAGGCTCTGGGCCAGAGGGCGGCGGTGGCCCTGGGAATGGGACTCGGCAGGCAATCGAGCGAGTTGCCAGCTGTAATTATAGATGATTTGAATAATTCAATGCCCATGCCTGCCCAAACGTCGCGTTTTGTTTGCGCAATTAATTGTGCGGCTATGTTTCCCGGAGAACAACAGCAACAGCGTGTTACTGTGGCCTGAAAGTTTCATGAAATTGCAGCAGAAAGTTATAGAGTTTAAGATTACTCCAGAAGGAAAATATGTTTAAATGTCGTTATAGCTCATTATAGGGAAGAGCTCTGAAAACCACTCAAAACTTATATGATCAGTCCCAAGAATAAAAAAGCCATTTCTTGTTGCATTGAGTCCTGTGGCAATCTTTGGAGCTCTGTGTTATAAACGAAGATTTCCCTGTTTAAATTTATATCAATTTCACATTTCTTTAATTAATTTTGTATTTGTAATTTTATTTACATGTATAGATTTTTCTTTTACTATTTTCCGCAACTTTTTGCCACTGTGCCTATGCGATCGGGTTGCTTGGTCATCACTCGTTTGTCGTCCTCAACTTTCTGGAACTGGCGCTGGTTGTGCACTGTCATTTGCTTGATACGCATAGAATAGCTACAATACCTGCCAGAGACGAACACGCATCGGAACACCGACCACGCCCACCACACAACATGACACGCCCGAGGCCTTGGGCAACGCCCCAATGTCCCCACTCTTCCATGGCCTGGCATAGTTTGGCGCTTGTCGTTCATAAGCAATTCATGTGTTTTCCGTAAACACTTCAATTTAATTTTAGTGCCGCGGGCGCGAAATTGCTGTTGAATTATTAAGCCAAAGAAATATTAGAGCAACCGTTTTGAGAGTGTTCCCCCATGGGGGCGACAGCCAGGCAGGCAGTCAGGAGAGCATCGAGTCCCAAGTTCAGGTGCGACACTGACTGGAATTAAAGGAGGTGTCAGCATACGGTGCAGAATTGTCTACGTTTTTTTTCCGCGCTCCCTCGCCGGCTCCGTTTGGCACATAATTGCGGCGAGTCGAAGATAAATTACCCAAACTCAAAACTTTGACCTAAGCGCCGTTTCCGTGAGTAAGATTAATGATGCGGCAATTGCCAACAGCTCCAACAACCAACATAAAACGGCCAGTCGTAGTAGCACTATCACGGCAGCAACAACTCGACAACTTTATGGGATTGGAATCAAGGGTTGTACTCCACGGCGGACCTTCACCGGGAAAGTGGATAAGAGGATGGGTTTGGGGAGCAGCAACATAATAATTTCAACAGCAGGCTACTACTACTCAGTGGGGGAGGGAGGTGGGCGCCACATGTGGCACCCCTGCAGCGCCGCACTTAGGTGCGAATGGATGCATATTTATGGATACATATACACTGAGATACTCAGCAGAAAAGATACATTTATAGCTATGCCATAAACTTTGAGTAATAAATTTTATTTTTATTGTTCTGACTGACTCCGGTTGACTGAATGATTGGCTGGCTGGCTGGGAAGTCGAGTTTTTGGGGATTTCAGTTCGAGTACCGGGAATACATACCAAACCACCTTGCCGGGACAGATAGTGGGCGATGGGGCTCTGGGTTCGGGGGACGCTTTGCCAAATTGGCTTATTTATGGCCAAAAGCAGTTACACGGAAGGCGCTGCCAAAATAGCAAAAGCGATAAACGACACTTGAATGAACTGACTAAACTGTGCGAGTGTTGGTGAGAGTGTGTATGCGGACGGGTGTGATTTATATATGACCAGGCCGAAGAGCCGAACCCCATTTGAGGCAAGTCTCCTTTTTAAAATGCCTCGCAAGATGAATGTATCTTAAAGTTGGTGCCGTTCTGCTAATGGTTTCATAAAACCCAATCCGCTGCATATGTGCACGTCCAATTCGGAAGACGGATGGTCCTGCATCTGTCAAGGTGTGAGATATGGCCAAGAAGTAGTCTAAAATGGTTTCCCAGCAAATCTAAGCCAGTTGAATGGATGGCTGCCTGAGTGGAAAATGGGCATGAAAAGTTTTGCAAGTACCTATGTTACACCGAATGGGAAATCATGAACATTTGCATTGTTATTGTGACTAATTAATTGTTTAATAAGCACTTTACACAGCCACTGAACTCTGTTGAAATTAAACAAAACTTTATAATTATTTGAAACACTCACATGAACCTGTGTTCAAATCAAAAGGTCACAAACCGACCGACGTCTGTCACCCATTAAATATTTAAGTAACCATAACGGACCCACTTAATTAGGCCACTCTGTCTGACAAATAAAACAAAAAAAAATTACAAGTTAAACTTTGCCGTGCCCTTAATTGGCTTGACTCCGATTAACTGAAATGTATCTTGAGGATACAGTTTGCCGCTTGCAACGGCAGGATGAAAGAAGCGCACACCTTCTACACACACACACACCCAAGACCTTTTTCATGTTTGGCTGCGTTAAATACGCACTCACACTTGGTTAAGTTCACTTAAAGTTCTGATCCCCGTCTGAGCGTCGGCTTTAAAACATTTTCTTTTTCATTTTGTTGTTGTATATTTTGTACTTTTTTTGCGGAAAAGCTCCTGCAGTAGCATAAACCGGAGCAGCTTATAAGGCTAAATTTAAAACCGACATGCTTATATATGCAGCACAGCCAAAAAGCCCACACTCACACACACACTCGCACACACACACACAGATGCGCGGAGGGAAGCAACTTACATATGTTATTATCGCACAAACTCGCAAATTTTCGACAGAGATAGAGCGAGCGAGCGAGCGAACGAGGCGGCTGAGCTGTGGGCCAACGACTCCCAAATGTATGCTACGTTTTTCAGCATTTTTCCTGCTGCGCTGCCCGCCGCCAGCAGCGCAGTCAGCGTTTGCGCCAACTAGCAGGACAACATCCCCAACGGACGCTCTTCATATACATATATCCTGGTCCTCGACCAGAACCTTCTTGCCAGTGCTCCTGCTGCCAGTGCTGCTACTTTTGCTTCTGTTTGTTTTGCAGCTCGTTGACATTTCATGTCACTGTGTCACCGGCATAAAAAATTAAAAGTATAAAAATGATGCAGACCTCTGTGATCCGCCCTTAGTCAGTCGCCGCAGCAGCAGGACCCGCACTCCTTTGGGCAAATCGCTGGCATTATATGCGTAATAAAAACTTGCGGTCTGCCTGCCAGGCCCGGCAATCCAGTCAACCTGCCTCTTGTTGACCTTTTCGTGGCATTCGTCCTTCCCTTCAACGGAAGATGATGGTGGCAAAGGCAAATGGAGTGGGTGGCTTGCACATTGACACTTTAATATGTAGTTTGATCTTAACTATACTCTAAGATAATTTTTGAATATTTCCTGAAAGAGAAATAAGTTGATAAAATGTATGCATATATGCATAATTTTCTACAGTTGAATTGAAATCTAGATGATATTTAGATTGGAATAGTAATGGGAAATGTGCCACTTTTAATATTTTCATAGAGTATCTATGCTTCTGCTCACTGAACTCACATTTTTTTATACAACAATGTTGTTTGCTTGTTTTAAAAAGTTTTTTTTCAACTAAGTAGGGGTCAGATGGCAACCCGCATCTGCAAGGACCTTGGACAGAGGGGATGTTGTGCGTGACAGACGTTTGCTGTTGACTGTCTTTACCCTGGCCTGTCCTGTCTCCCCCATCTCAGAAGTGTCCCTAGCTGTGGCCCGCCCTGGGACCCCCCCTGTGTTCTTGGCCCAAGGCGTTGCCTGTTTGCCGCTTGTCTGTCAGCCAACAAGTTAGTCATTTTCTGAATCAAAAAATAAAACGCAAATAAAAAACTTTTACGACATATTTATCTTTTTCGTTTTGTCGTTTTGTCGTCTGCCGTCCAACATCCTGCCATCTTCGACTTTTGTCCCTGCTGAGATACCCCGTGTGTGTCTCTCTGTGTGTGTGTGTGTGCAAAGGAAGGTGCAAAAGGTTGATACTACTTATATATACGCACTCAACTGTGTGATGTATCATTTGTTTTACATCGTCCAGGCGAACGAAAATGACTTCGATTTGTCACCATCAGCATAATGAAAAACAATCAGCAAGAGTGCCGGGCGGCAAGCTGAAGCTTTCCTGATTGCTTTTCCTTCTCTCTCACGGTCTCTGGCCAGAATTTTATGTTAAGTGCATATGGCGAATGACAGTTGGGAGATTAAGTAAATATTTGACGATTTGACCAAAACAGATTTATTATTGAACTAAATTTATAACTTGGGGTTCTAGAACCTATGGAATAATTCAACTATCTTGAAATCAAAAGTACCAGTAAAATTCAATAAACTATTGAAATTGAAATCAATAAGTAAGAATACATGGTATAATGCTGGCTTAAACCAGAACCTATCAGTTGCCTTCTCTTTGCTTCTATAATATTATTTCAGATGTTATTCAAACTGGCTGCTGACATAAGTTTGTTTGCTTGAAAAATACATTCATTGTTTTCATATGACCAACTGCTAAGTTAATTTGTTTGCCTTCAAATATGATAACTATATAAAATTCACCAAATTTTAGTTTTCATTTTCCACCAATTATACGAATTATTCCATTTCCTTTATCATAACATCACATGCTTCGGGTTGCTTTTATGAACTTGCTTTTATATAGTATGTGTAAAATATATATTTTACTTAGCCGAAGCCTTGGGCTGACTCGGGATATAACTTACCGACTTAGACTTGGACTTGGTTGGGGCGGCATTGAATGCCAACCGGCTGGTTGACTCTCCGAGCTCTCCGGTCTCTCCGGCTCCACTTTTTGTCCCTAGTTTTATGGCTGGTCGTAATGTGCGCAGGTACCACATACTCGCACACTCAAGGCAAACCGTCGGGAGTCTTAAAGCTCAACAATCGTGCTAATGGCCCGTACTCGTCCTGGTTCTCGTCCTAGTCCGCGCCCTCGTCCTCGTCCTCGCCCTCGCCCTTGTCCCAGTGCCAGTGCTAGTCGTCTGGTATGGCAAGGTGATCCAAGGTAAAGCCGAAAGTTTTTATTTGTTATTATATACTTTGGCGTGTCAAATAAACATCACACATCTAGCGTACATGAAGCATGTTTTATATGCGACTTCTCTGTGGCTGTTGAGGCCTCTACGTGTTGTGGTTGCGCACTTTTCTCTGGCTTTCATCCACTCTGAGAAAACAAGGTATGGTAATTAAGGAATCTTTGATTGTATAATGTGATTATTTGTTCTGAAGAACTTCTAAAGATTGGGTTTAAATCGGAGAAATATTTCATCATGTTTTATAGATTTAAAAGTGGATAAAATATATTCAAGTCTTTAATGATTATGACGATATGATATTCACTTCTTCATTGTTCAATTTGTATTAAATTATTATCTTTATACGTTTGCAGGGTATTATAAATTAAAGCAGCAACTTGTTACGCTGTGAAGGAGTCGTTTCCGACCCTGTAAAGTATATTTATTCTTGATCAGCATATGAAAATATAGCTTGCAACTATTTCTAGCTCACTAATAACTAAATTCTTACTTCATCCTATATATCAATTCCAACTGCAAGGCTATATAAATTTCGGTGGCCCGAAGTTAGTTTCTCTTTTGATTTTTTAAATATATTTTTTCCCCAGTACATTTCCCTTTATAAGGCTAGGCGTTTTCATGTGTTTGAAAGATTGCATGGCCGTGGATGTAGGGTTTGGAGGGAGAATGTCACACGACTGCGGCTCATTTGCATGAGTTGTCGCAGGCTTTTAGTCGAAAACTTCCTCCGTTGTCGCGTGGGGAGGCAGAGGTTGCTTTAGCCAAAATATCAACATTGGTTCAAAAGTATCAAGAAAACAATTAACTTATTTAAATGAGATTTTTTTAGGATCACAAAATGTTGTCTTAAGTAATTTAATCAAAAATTGGTGTTTAATTTGCAGATTGCAACAATAAATCATGATATTCATTCTCTTAATGATACTTTATTTCTCCTTGAAAAGAATTTTTCCTAGAAAACCTTTTGGGTTATTTATCAACATGGTTTATTTTTAAAGTTTTTATTTTAATAATATTTTTAATTATAATTGTGTCAGTGTGCTTATTCTGCGCGTGTAGAGTAACGTTAATTTTATGCCATTTCATTTGCCTTCTCTTTCCAAACGTGTGATTTATGCAAAGCAACTCCGAATAAACAAATGCCGCGCGGGCAAGGTGTCTCCACACGGTGGATTTATGTGGGCCAACGTGACGGAATAAAAGCCGGCGAGTGAAGGCCACTGGATTTTAAGATTCCATCTATGCATTTGCAGTTTTCTCACCAGCATCCGCTTCTCCTTTCTTTTTCTTCGTTGCAGAATGCACCTGTATATGGTCCTGATCTCGTGCCTGGTGAGCTCCTCGCACTGCTGGCAGTTCGACGGCGGAGGCCAGCGAAGGACGAGGAACGCGGCTCGAGGACCTCCGCCCACGGGCGGCAGGGGATCCGCGGCCCTACTGGGCTCCCAGCAACAGGACATCCTCTACGCCTGTCCGCTCAACTCGATGTGCCAGTGTGCCGGCCTGCCCAACGAGACAAGCACCTTGATTGAGATTAATTGCAACGAGGTGGCCCTTTACAAGTTTCCAGGTAAGTGACACCGCCCCACCCCACCCCCATGTATCGCCCGTCAATATGTCCCCCACCCACCGTTGTCACGCCTTATTTATGTGGCAAATATTTTCATTGCCAGTGGGTCATAAATCGCCTTGACCACAGAGCAGGACACTGGCTCTCTGGCCTCACCCATTCTCTTGTGTTTGGATCCTTGTGCTCGTGTCACTGCCCCAGCTAAAGAAAAAGTTAATTTTTTAATGAAGTTTCAAACAGCTTTGTCAAGGCTCCACAAATAAAATGAAATTTTACATTTAAGTTTGCCAATTAGTTGTAAAAATAAAGTTGCATTTTGTTATATCTTGTTTCGTCCTTTTTCGGTGCCTCCTTTTCGGTTCCTTTATGCAAAAGTTTCGTAACGATTGCTGTGGCGAATTCGCAGCAACATTTTTTTGTAGTTTTCATCGAGTTATACTCAGAGGAGAGTAGGTTGTTTTGTGGCATTTAATAAGGTTATTATACCTAACCCATAAAGAAGGGTTGATTGGGATATATGTTTATTTATTAATTAGTTCTTTTAAGACACACTTTTTGAGTAAGAACTTTTTGAAAATTATAAAAGACTTTTATAGTAATCAGTGAAGAAAGAACCTCTTTAGGTTTCTTTATAAAATGCTTCTTTATGACAATTATTTTAGTTGGTATATTATAGTCGGGAGAAGCAACTAAAAGCATTCGTGGCTGTGCCTCCGCTTTTAAGTAATGAATGAATGGCAAGTTTCCATAGCTCCATTGTCATTTTCCACTTCCAATGTTGCCCATTGCTGTGGCTTTTCTCCCACCTCCCTCGCTCTTTGTGTGTGCGAGTCCTGTGCTGGAAATATTACCATTCCGGCACCCGCGCGCGCTCTCTTCTTCGTCGCTAACAACTGTGACACGCCCACAGAGTCGCCTTTTTTGGGCAAAAGTTGCCCCGCATAAAGTTCCAAAAAATGAAAATAAAAGAAACAAAATAATAAACAAAGTTGTTGACTGGCAAAACACACAAAAATTGGGCAGACATTGGCAGCAAACGGGAATAGAGATGGCTGAGAGGGTGGAGGAGGAGGAGGACTACTAGTACTATTGAAAAGTTTGTCTCTGGCTCGGTGGTTTCCCCCAAGGAGGAAGGGCCAAGAACCGGCAGAAGTGGCCACTCCGCATTGGCAATTTATCCTTCGTTTCTTATGCAAAACTTTCCAATTGCATCTGCAGTGGCTTTTGCTTTAATGAAAAACTTTAAGATATTACGACAAATCGAATTAAAGCGAATAACACGTCGGGAATCCGAATTTGTGTCCCAGACAAAGGACTCTCAAAAAAGATATTCCACAAATTCTTAAAGTCAAGAAGACACTTTACTTTATGTGTATATGTTTTTTAATTTAAATCAAGTTTATATAGATATGTGTGTTCATTTATATTGGACGACGATGTTGATGGTGATGTCAACGACAACGAATGCATTCGAGCAGCAGAAGAAATGTTGCAGTTGGGAAACTTTTGGCAATTAGCAATTCTAATGCAAACGGACGCAGAGGGAGCCAGGAACCAGGAGCAAGGAGGAGGAGGAGCTGAAAACACTTTGGGTGACAGCCTGGCTAATTGCGTGCCACGCCCCCGCTCCTTTTTCTATTTTCCAACGAATCGACTTCCTGGCTGGCATGTCACCATGTGGTCTAGGAATCCAACAAAAAAGTATATATTAGAACCAAAACTATGCACCTAGAAAAGCAGAGGCATGCCAGGAGGATGTGACAACTGCAACCGGGGACCCAGAGAGTAGTTGAGAATTCATTTAATCTGTTAAAATTTTCGGTGCGTCGTCTCTGGCGTGGACAATATGCCGCAGTGGAATATTTGGTCCTTTAGTGCTCCGAATATGACCGTAATTTAATGTTGAAATTCTATTGTGTGCTTCTGCTCCGTACACGAAATTGGGGCCACAAAAAATGCTGAGCTACAATTTGGATTTATTTTTAATGTCTCACTATCGGCCTGCCCTCTCTCGGTCGGAGGCATTTTTCGAGCAGCATTGGATGGCAGCATCCTTGCTTCGATTCGGCCGCAATTTTCATGCCCCAACTATTTAGGAGTAGCCGAAAAACGAAAATGAAGGACGACAGTTTGCCCACATGCCGCACGCTTCCTGGGCCCTGTTTCTGTTCTACTTATTTTTTGGCTATTGCCCAGTGCACGACACCAAGCCCAAACTATATGGATATAAATGGCAGCTTCCTGCCCTCACTCCCACTCGGAGGCTGGGAGTCTTTGGTTGCCTCTCCGAATGCCTGGACAAAACAATAACTTTTCAGCTGACGTAATCTTCATCAACACACGGACGCACACAGCAGCCACTACTGCCTGGAAGTTTCAGGGAGCCTTAGTTATAGGACAGAAATTGCTGAAATGGTTGACTTAAAGCCCAAAAATACAGAAACCCTTTTGTAATATTTCGTATCATTTTAAGTGACTTGGCACTTTGCATGTGTTTTTAGAAACTGTTTTGAATTTTCTATTTCATGTAAGGAAAACAAAAGCTATGCATAACATTTTAAAATAAGAAAGAGAGTTGACTTTTAAAAAGTCACAGTCTTGAAAAAAATAAGGGTGAGCTGGTAACAAAAATATATGTGTTCATCACAAAAAACCGACTTGAAGAAGCTTAGTTCATTAATTTTATAAAATAAAATACAAAACTATGGAGTCTTTGCAGACATTTGATGAATTTCCAACAAGTCCAAGACGATCTGGTGGTCTTGGTCGTATTAATTTTGCATCTGTGTGTGCTCCCCCCTGGCTTGTGCTTCCCCCAACTGACGCTTTGTTGTTGCCGTTATATTGTTTTTTCATATCAACGCTGGGGCAAGTTGAATAAACACTTGGAAAGTGACGCAAAACGAGACGAGAACGTTGAACGCTGAATGTTGAACGTGGACGAGCATATAAGCAGGGGAAGCAGGAGCAGACTTCGCTGGTCTGCCTCGCAGCAAAAGTAAATAAATAAATATGCTTGGCATTTTGTCAGAGAATTGACTTGAGGCCATAAAGTACAAGCCAAACGTATATGGGACGGAACTCCATCCAGGGTCCGCTGTGTCCGCTCCCCGAGTTCATTTCAGTTGTTGGCCCCTCAGGCACGGGTCTAGAAGTTTATTAACGCCATATGTGTTGTTGTCGTTCTTGGGTTGCTTGGTTTGTCCACTCATAACAAAACACTGGCAATAGCAGCTTAGATATGCACACGCCCCCTCTTACCCTCCTACGTACGTATATTTACGTACACACACTCTGTACGGTTAGTGGATATATACTATATAAGCCGGTCTGTCCTGCATGAGGAATGCGCTGGACTTGGACTTTGGCCATGTGCCTGCTGCTGCTCGGCCATGGGGAGGCACATTCGTGTCAACAGGGCGTATGATTAATATTGTATTAATATGCGATATGTAATTAAGATGTAAGCTGTTCCGTGCTTATATTACTGTTTGTAGGTGGGCGTACTACGCACGTGGCCATGTGACGGTGTCTATGGGTGAGCGCAATTCAAAGTATGTGTGCACACATTGACATTGGAATAAACAACCATCTAAACGTGTCAGCGATATGATCTTGATCAAACTCAATGTAACTTTATGCGTCTAAACTAACAATTTAATATGCGCAACAATGAGAATCAAACATGTACTGTACGTTATCGGTTGGATATGATAATAATTAAGTGCTCCGATTTCAATAAGCTATTTACTTGACTTTAAATGGTATCATAATGTATGGGAAATAAGTTTTCATCATCAAAGTTCCTTGAAGAAGTCCTTATTTTAAGTTTAAACTTAACTTAATAATTTCCCTTCGACTAAGATAGTAAAATTTTACCCTCGAACTGAATATTTTAAATTATTTTCTATCAAAATTAGCCTTCAATCGAAATTACCTATGTAACAATGCATTAGTTTGAGGATATTTTTATATTTTACCAACATTACTTTGACAACTATAAACCATTAATATCTATAAATAATATAGTTAAGTCCGATAAACAGTAACTTCATATCTTATAATATATCTTTTTAAATTAGTATTTTATTTGAGCAAAAATTTAATTGTTTGAAAAAATTGAATACATACTAGTTAATGTAAAAATTTGTCAATTTATTTAGCGGAAAATTAGAATTTTGAATCCGTTGAAGTGTTAGTTAGTTTCTTTGTAGCTAATTATACACGCTTTAAAATACTTTAATTACATATCCTCATTTATATACTAAGACAACAATTTTTGCTGCTCAACAATATTGGCTTCTTTTTCCAAAGAACTTATAATTTTGTTTACAAAAATTAAAAAAAAAAACCTTTACAGAATGTTTAAAAATGATGCACTGAAGCCCTTGTCAATCTATGTACATAGAGAACTTTAACTCAAACAGATTCTAGAACTACTTACTTTTAAAGTTAAGGCTAATTGAAGGTATAATTTTAATATTTGTTTAAAATAACAATTTCTTACCCGATATAAACATTAAACTGACAAATGTAAGAGAATATTATATATATTTTATCCAGCTGCGGTAGAATCGAAAAGCCTTGCGAATTTCAAGGCCGGACTCAAGTTTCTACATATAACCAATGATCATTGTTCTTCCCCTCCTTTTTGCAATGTCTCAACATTTTTGTGTGACTCAGAAGAGCCTTGGGGAGACATCAAAGCCGCAATTAAATTACGATTCGTTGAGCATGTGTTAATTAAACAGGAGCAACGTTTGGGGCCGGAGTCCTTGGAGTGCCCGGTGCGAGGGGACGCAGCTCTCAAAGGAATTGGTCACCCAAGGCGACTCCTCGCATGGAACTCGGTCTCATGGCATACACACACACGGGCGAGGGGGAAGCATTTGTTTTAGCCTGATTATGGTAACGGCTGCTGATGTTTCTGCAGACGACCAAAGGGAATTTCCATGTCATGCTTGTCAACTTAAATTATGGCCTGACCTTACCTTAAGCATTCAGCGAGCGAGTGTGTCGGAATGCCGCCTGCCACCGCCCACCACCCACCTCCCATCGACTGCCCCTCCTACTCAGCCCCTCCCACATCCTATACCCCGATCCATCTCATGTCAGGGAAAATATTTTTTGGTCGAGTGGCGGGTCTCTGCGAGTAACGCCGCAAAAGTGGAAGAGGAACTGACGTGCAACATGGAAATGCACTTTCCGCTTTTAATTGAAAAATTTCCTCCTTTTCGGTTCGGTTCGGTTCGCTGTTTTGTGTATTGTCATTTTGGGCTTTTTTAGACAGAAAGCGCAAAGTGAAGAAAGGAAACTATTTTTGTTCAGCCATTTTCCCATACATATGTGTTCTCTGTGCACAGATACCACGGCCGCATTAAAGTCAGTGCGAAATTCGCGACTAAGCCGGGATTGCCAGGGATTGACTCGACCATGAACGTTTTGGCAGGAGAGTGGAACAAAAAACATCAAGAACAAAAAATGTGGAACAAACTTGACTAGAGAGCGAAATAATTAAACATCAATTTGATGAGTTCAAAGCCAAAAAATTCAACAGCAAAAAGTAGAAAAAAATAAATTTCGAATGGGGTAAAAAATACCGCTCCAAACAGAAGCTGACCAACAATTGATTGTTTCTTATAAATATTCAATGCGCAAGAGAGTGCAAAAATCAATCGCTCTATGCAGCCAATTTTTTCGTGCTCCATGGATCGGAATATTTAATAAGTGAAAACGCACTGATTCCTGATGAAACTTTGTTGCGGTTTGACTGGCACAGATCAAACTCTGGAAAAAAAAACATGCAAAATGCATAAAAACGTTCAGTGAAGACTATTAAAAATTGTAAATAGCAAAGTTCTCTTGCTATTTGTTCTGCAAAAAAAAAGTGTGTTAAAAAGCTTTTTGTTTTAAGCATAATTGAATCAACTTTGACAGATTGCAGTTAAATCCTAAAAGCAGCTTTTAGTCGGAAAATAAATTAATAATTTACGAATAGACCTGCAGAAGAAATGCAGTCTTTAAGGACCAAAATCAACTATTCAAAATTGTTAATATTTAAACAGCTAGTAGTCTGAAAATATAAAAAATTATCCGCATATATCGAATGAAATCTATAAAGGAACACCAGTCTCAAAGAATCAAAAACTATTATCTAATAATGTTAATATTGGAACATACTAATTTCTGTGTTCTGATTTCAATTAAAACCTATTTAAACTCCGATTCCAAGCTAAAAGCATTATGTTTTACTAACCAATCGATTGGCAATTTTCCGGGAAAATTGTAATGGAAAAAGCAAATGAAATACGTTGCTATTCATTTTTATACTCGACCAAGATGTCACGGGCCTGTCTTGTCCATGGATGAAAATCGAAATTTGTTGTTCGTTTTTTCGGTTGCTGACTCCTGCAGGCATTGCTCGTTCGATGCCCGGATCCTGGACCCCATGGCTCGGCCGGAAAACGCGCACAAAAATCGAGAGCGTGGCCTCATCGCCAACGGGGAATCACCGCGGGCAATGGATTTCTCTAGGCCTGTGCTCCTCTGGTGGGTCGGTCCGGGTCGGTTCGGTTCGGGTCCATTGTCTGATGGCACGCTGATGACCCATTTGCCTTAACGCGCCGGCGATCAAAACTGCCAAAACAAAAGCCATCATCGTTAGACGAGGAATGGCATCGCATCTACAATGTATAGGGGATGGTCCGGGCATATTCCCTCGTTTATGGTAAACGCTTCGAATGCCGTTTAAAATCAATTTGAATGATGAACTGATGGCGGCCATTTCTCCGAGTATCTCACTTTGTGGCTCTGTTCCGGATGCTCGAGTCCATTCAACATCTATGTGTGTAGTAGGACATGGAGACAGTCAGTATAGTTGGTACCTCTAATGGCTGTATTAGATCTTAGGAACCTAGCCTTTAAGACCTGCATAATAATATAATATTCCTTTTTAGTCTGCTAATTCGTGGCTTTTTTTCCCTTATATTTTCCGCAGAGTTCATGCACAGCAGTGTGCGCTACATTGAGATGTCCAACACGCACCTGCAAAGCGTCGACGATGAGACCTTCCAGGGACTGCGTCTCAAGACGCTGAAGCTAATCGACAACGAACTGCAGGATATATCCGAGCGGAGCTTCAGGTGAGTGTCATGCGAGTGTGCGGCGTCATGATGGTGTCCTGGGCACAGCGCACCTGCCAGAGCCATGATGACAGGACAGTTGGCCGGCCTATTTGCATGACCCCTTTTTCCAGCTGGGCGGGAACGGGAGGATGTGTGTGTGTCTGTGAGTGCTTTGTATATTTTTACAACATAAACCTGCAAGTTGTAAAAAAGGCGTAAAATTAAGTTTAACAAAGCGAGGGCTTGGGGTGGGAAGCGCGACTGGGCGCGGTGTTTTCAGCGAAGCACTCAGGCTGAAAATGCAAGCGGGAAATGCAAACTCACACACGCAGCAGAAAAAATAAAAGTGGGTAAAAGGGAAAATGGGAAACTTTCAAGCGCTATTTGTTTGAGTGTAATTAATCACAAAAGCGGAGAAAGGGAGCAAGATGAGGAGAAAGAAAAAGGCAATTTTAAACGACTAACACCAAAAGGGGAAAAACTTTGCCAGAACAGGCATTTAAATCCAATAATAATGTAAATGTAAAATCAAATCACATTTTTTAATTGTAATTTAATCTACAGATACTAAAGTGTAAATGAATTTTAGTTTTAGAGGCGACAAAAAGAGTTTCTTTTAATTTCGATGTATCAATTTTTTCAGTTATTTTTATATAATTTAGTTTTTTATTTATAAAAATCAATTACTGGTAAAATAAATAAAGAATAAAAAAGAAATAATATTTTCCATGTCCCAGTCATTAAATTTTCAGTCAGTAGCTTGCGACACATAAAGGAATCGTTTCCGACCCTATAAATCATATATATTCTTGATCAGAATGAACAGACAAATCGATCTAAACATGTCTGGTTGAAAAATAACAATTCGAAATTTTGTCGAATTTTTCAAAATTTTAAAAGGGGTTACATCGTTAAATTTGTGAAAAATTGACAAAAAATTAATTTTTTTAAATTTAAGAACTTGGTATGCAGATTTGTTAGCACTATAAAAACTAGCACAGAAAAGTATTCTGAATTGAAATTAATGAATTTTTGGCTTAGTTATGACATATCAAGATCTTTGATTTTCCCAAAAAATTAGCATATAAAAATATCCATTTAATATATGAAGAATATTTATATTTTATGTTTTCGTATAGGGTATATATAGGTATATAAGTAAATAGTCAATGATATACTAAGGTCATATATAAGGCGAAAAAGTCAATAAAGAATAAAACATTTAAAAATAAAAATTGTATATAATATTTAACTGAGTTTTATTATCAATAAAACTGTCTAAAACTAATACAATTTGAAATTTTTGTAAACATTCAAGCCCAATATGATAATATTCCATTAAAAGACAATGCAAAAAAGCTTTCAAAATTGAGTTTAAGGCATCTTTGGCTTAGTTATAATCGATTTCACATTGGAAATCGTGATCATATTGAATACTGCTGATGGTGATGATGATGCTGATCTCTAGAAGAATTACCTCGTTTTTATACTTCGGAAATGGTTCCTAGCTGTCATCGTGAGAGAACTGTTGGTTGTATTAAGCACTTGATATTATTTCGTCAGTAATCGAACATTTCGAACATATTATTCGTCAGACATTTGACTGAGGATGCAACTTTTCTTTTTTTTTCCCATTCATTAAACTGTTTGGGGCTGTGTGTGTATGGGGCGGGAGACGACCGCATTTTTCAGCCTGCGCTGCTTTTTTATTGCTCTTCATCTTCTTATATGCTCTTTGTTGCCATGAAATGAAACGCGAAAATTTTTTAACGAGCACAAAGGATAACCAGAGTTGGGTTCACGCCCCTTAACCGCAGGCTCCCGCCTGCCGACACACTCGTTAAGCTGCTAAAGTTAAATGAATACCCACAGTTAACGGCCAACTGCACATGGCCAAGAAGAATGTGCGGGGAGGGAGGCAGCTAAAGATATACAGCTCACACACGATGACATTAAGAATTTAAATCAAACTAATTAATGCTCATAAAGCCGGTTAATGTGGTTAAAATCGGCCCCATTTCACATTTCCTTTATTTTTCAAATTTCCCATTTATACTCTTGCCTGAAAGAATCGTAATCGGAAAGGTTTATTTTGCATTTTGAGAATGAGGAAATGAACACTCCACTGAAGTGGCAAAAAATCTAAACTGTTTTAATTAAAATATTGCAATTTAAAACCTCAAATGAACTAAGGTATGGGTTTTACAGCTGGTAAAAAATACATTTGTTACATATAGGAAATGAGAAAATGTGTATTAATGAAATCTTGATGTTTCTCTGACAGAACTCTGCACAGAACTCAGTAAAATTCAGGGATATAGAGTTAAGTGCATTTTTAACTCATAATTATTTTGCCATATAACAAACAAATGTTCCTCTTGTTGTTTTCATATCTAGGCACAAAAATGGCATAAAAATGTCATGGTGCAAACCTCCTACAGATTCTGTATTACAGGACGAAATATATACATATTTTCGTAAAATGAAATCTCACGAAAAAGAACCCAAGTTCATATTGATTATGTACAGTTGTAATAAATATTGAAGTGCTTAGGCTATTAATAATTCATACTGTCACGTTGCTTAAATAAGGAGACATATTCTCTTGCCATTTTGCTTCGATTTGTTTGTTGTTCATTTCGTATTTGTTGTCCCTTTAAAGCTTGGTGGTCATGTATTTTATGAACAACTCACCTTGACATATATTCCCTAATGATTTCGTTAGCAGGTGAAAATTATGAAATAGTTGCGTGACTTGGAAAATTCACCAACAATTCTCCAAAGACAACAAAAACTATTTAAATAGTTCGATTGCAGTGTATAGATGCCATTGTGCATTTGTTCAAGTGTAATCAGTTGCGGTAGTCTTTTTGATGGCGTACACGTTTCCGCTTCCTTTGCCGTTCACAAGGAAAAGCGGCAACAACTACCGGTAAGTGGCAACCAAAAGAAACCGAAAGCCGTACAGAGAGGAGCGGAAATGAGCGTAAGGGAGCCACACGAATTCGGTTTGGCATTTGATTCTTCGTCGCAGAAACAACACAAGTCCGGTACCAAAACACAACACCAACTACATCAAGGACTACAAGGGAACACCGCTTTCCCCTGTAGTGGTCGCCGTTGTTGTTGTCAAGGGGCAGGGCGAAACTTGTGGTTTTCATAATTGAGGTCGCTGCCCCAAACTCTGGTTGGGTTTTCTCTTTGCAGTTTCCTAAATATGAACATTAGGGTGGACACTTTGGTGTCCCTTTCAGGAGACAAGAATAAAATTATATTCAACACTTTATTTGCAAAAGATAATTGACTTAGCTGACTTTATTTTATTATACTCAGGTTAAAGATTAAAAGATAAATAAATTACATATCTTAAGATTTAAGACAATATGAATTATTTAACATATGGCATAGTCCTAATCTAGATTTCTATCAACAAAACTTCACTGCATATACTTCTACTTAACTAAAATCTGTTATTTAAAAAGCATTATTTATCTCTGGTTACTTCTACGCTTTTAATAAGTTGCAATATCACTCTAATTTTGTATATATATCCTTCCAGGATATTATCTTTTTTAGCTTATTTATGAATGACATGAGTATACAAACTTGTTCTTCCGTAAGGCAGATACCTTTATAGTTTAATTTCACCTCCAACAAATATGAATAAGTTCTTAGTTAGACCTCTAAAAACCCCAAACAAGCCTGAAAGTTCTATACTAAACTAAGGTCCACTCTACACCATGTGTGTGTGTGTGTGTATTTGTGCGAGTTTGCGGTGCGGGTGTATAACTATTAATGGGGTCTAGAGAGGATGTGGAAACAGAAATACATGGGGAATGTGGCAGCGGGGGGAGGGAATGAAAGTGGAAAGTGGGAGTGAGGAGTGAGAAGGCGACTGGCAGCTGGGGTCGCCCGGGTCGCCGTTGCTACGCGTTAATTAAGTTTAAATATTTGTTTTCCGACTTGTGTGTAGGCCATGTCAAAAGGCAGGCAGCACGTCAATTTATATGAGCAGAGGAGCTGTCCCGGATGGTGGCGGGGGAAGGGGATCAGACCCAAGCGGAAACTGTTGATAGTTGCCGGCAAAAGTTTTAGTGAAAGTTTTAACCATTATATATTTTTGATAACTTGTCCCCCTACCGCTCGTGCGGAATGATTTAGATAATAATCGTAAAGGCATCTCTTTCACCATCGCCCTTCTCCTCTACTCTTGCTGCTCCACAGCACGATGACACACTCGCTAATGACACTGGATATATCAGGAAACAAGATGCAACAATTGCCACTGGAAGCGTTGCAGCGGTTACATTCCCTTTCAAGGCTTGTGGCTCAACGGTGAGTTAACCTATTTTATATAAATTTTAAGGATTTCCTGTTAGAAATTTTGTAAATTCAATTAAATACCTCTTCACTTTATTAACAAGAGACTTCAATTATTTTTCTGCACTCCCCTAGCAATCACATTACCACCTTGGATGGCAACTGGGATGCTCAGCTGGATACCCTCCGGTCACTGCATCTGTCGGACAACGACATCACGGAGGTGGCTCCAGGCGGCGGAGCTATCGAAGTTATCTCCCCGAATGACAACAGCTCTCAGCCCTCAAGCTTGGCGGCGGTACAGACGCGACTGGAGGCCAGCAATTCACTTTACCCACCATCACCCAGTTCCGGGGATCGCTCCTCCGGAGGCCGCCACTTTGAGCAGCTGCAGAAGCTACTCTGGCTGGATCTGTCGAATAATAGGATCTACCATGTGGCTGCCAACTATCTACCGAGATCCCTGGTGACCATGGATTTGTCTAGCAACCTCCTCACAGTGTTTCCCCAGCAATTGTTTGAGCAATTACCAGAGCTACGGATAGTCAGTCTGAGAGATAACTTGCTGCGGAGTGTGCAATGGAAAGAGCTTCAGGTGAAGCCATTGCGAATGCATCTTGAGCGGCTTGATCTCGGCCAGAACTGTATAGAGAGCCTGGAGTCTGATTACTTTCAGCACAACTATTCGGACGTGCACTTGAGGGCCCTGAACCTGGAGCAGAACTTTGTGACCCAGCTGCCGGAGGCAGTATTCAAGGCCACAGGTATAGCTCACCTGGTTTTATCCTTCAATGCGATTAGCCGCATACATCCAGCAGCCTTCGAAGGGCTAACCGAGACTCTGGAGTACTTGGACCTGGAGAGGAACCGTCTCACCACTGTGCCAGTGGCCATATCCGGGCTGCATCGACTGAAGTACCTCTACCTGACATCAAATCAGATCAGCCAACTCAGCAATCTTCCCTCGTATACGGAGAACTTGCGGGTGCTCAGTTTGAGTGGCAATAACTTCACCATGATCCCTGTTCTCGGCCTGAAGAACTACACCCAACTATCCTATTTGAATATGGGTTATAACTCCATTTCGGACATACCAGAGGGCATATTTGCAGTGGACTCGTGGGGCAGCAATTTGCAAACCATTTTGCTGCGCAATAATAAGATAACTCATCTCCACCTGGGATCATTTGCGGGACTGGACGAGATTCAGGAGATCAGCCTGAGTTTCAACGACATTACCATTCACCATCCTCTGGTGTTTGAGAATGTCTCGAGGACCCTGAAGATCTTAGAGCTCTCGTTTGCAGTATTTCCGGCTAGAAGCCTGGAGAGTCTCGACCCACTCGACGCCCTCTTGCCGCTCTCCCAGCTCATTTGGTTGGGACTGGATAACAACAATTTGAAGCAGGTCTCCAATGAGTCCTTTGCCCAGATGCGTGAACTGAGCTACATTAACCTGAGCTTCAACCAGCTAAAGACACTGCCTCGAGGACTCTTTCAGCCCGGTGTACACAGCCACCTGGTGGAAATCGATTTGTCTTACAATGCTTTAGAGCGCCTGGAGGCGCAAACATTTAACAACCTGGGGGACTTGCAAACACTGAACATTCAGTCTAACCGCCTGAGGACCATAGCCCGACATGCCTTTCACAATCTGGAGTTCCTGCGTTATCTGGACTTGTCCCACAACCGGCTGGTCAATATCTCCCATGGGGCCTTTACGGTGCTGCCCAATCTAGCCGCCTTGGACCTTATGCACAACCAGCTGTGTGCCCTGTCCCTGAAGTCCTTTCACTACGTTTCGAATACCACAACTCCTTTGCGCCTCAATGTGAGCCACAATCACATATCCAGCTTCGACGATGAACTGAGCAGCTACATGTACATCTACCAGCTGGACATCAGCCACAATCATGTGACGAAGTCAGACAGCTTTACGAACCTGGCCAACACGCTGCGGTTCCTGAACCTGGCCCATAACTTCCTAGGAGCTCTGCAGAGCCATGCCTTTGGGGACCTGGAGTTTCTGGAGATCCTTAACCTCGCCCACAACAATCTCACCTCGCTGAGGCGTCGCAGCTTCCAGGGACTGAACAGTTTGCAGGAACTAGACCTTAGCCACAACCAGCTGGACCAACTGCAAGTGGAGCAGTTCTCGAATCTGAGAAAGCTCCGGATTCTGCGAATCAATTCGAATCGCCTGAAGGCTCTGCCACGAGAGGTGTTCATGAACACCCGGCTGGAGTTCCTGGACATTGCCGACAATCAGTTGAGCGTGTGGCCAGTGCCAGCCTTCACGGACATCGGCTTCACCCTGCGCTCCATCCAGATGTCGCGCAACAATCTGGAGTACTTGGACGCCTCGATGTTCATCAACTCGCAGTTCCTGTACGATATCAGTCTGGCCCGCAATCGCATCACTATTCTGCCGGACAACACATTCAGCTTCCTGAACAATCTGACCAACCTGGACCTGTCACAGAATCCCCTGGTGACGACAAACCTGCGGGAGGTGTTCGTCCACACGCCCCGCCTCAGGAAGCTGTGCCTGCACCACATGGGCCTGTATGTGCTTCCGCCGCTAAAGCTCCCCCTCCTATCTTACCTGGACGTGAGTGGCAACTACCTGCAGGAGCTGTCGCCGCTTGGTTCACTGCGTCACCTGCGTCACGTCAATGTGTCGCACAACAAGCTGACGAATGCCAGCTGTGCGGCGGAGCACTTGCCGCCCTCCGTTCGAGTCCTGGACCTCGCCCACAACCCCCTGCGCCGCATAACCCTGCACGACCTGGCCAGTCTGCGACACCTGGCCGAGCTGAACATTCTGGACGTGAAAGTGGCAAACCCCCAGGCCTTCTCCAAGCTGCGATCGCTGCGTACCCTGCACGCCAGTTCCCATGCCAACCTTGGTGAAATCGTGTCCAGGATTCCAGGTCTGCAGCAGTTGAAAGTGCATTGCCTTGAGCCGAACATTGGGCCCCAGCTGCTGGCCAAGCTGGTGAACAACACCAAGCTCCGGCTGCTTGAGCTCTACGGCAGCAATGTGCAGACCATAGCTCCGGATGTATTCTCTGGACTCTCACATAACCTGCGCCTGCAGGTGAAGATCTCGCACACCCGCATCTCTGACCTGCCGCCGGGCATCTTCTACGACCTTCGCGAGGTACCGCATCTGTCCATCGACATCTCGCATAATCGCATCAACGCCCTGGCTGCAGATAGCTTCTATCCCAACAAGAGCTACTGGGATGCGGTGGGAACGCGCAGTATAATGGGCGGACTCATCACCTCGCACAATCCTTTAGAGTGTGAGTGCGGACTGGTCTGGTTCGGACACTGGCTGCGACGGTGGCTGCGGGAGTCCGCTCAGATCAAGGTCATCCAGAAGGATGACCTCAAGCGCATGGTTCAGGTGAGTTTAACCTCCTCTCTCTTACTGCACTTGAAACTCTTTAAAAATGTTTACAATCTTTGATTTCTCGGAAAAAGTTACCCCTATCGTTTGCCGATATGCGCGTAAGCTTTTATCAATTTTCATTTTTAAACTTTTCAACTTTCTGTCGTCCATTTCATTTTCTTTTCTATTCATATAACATTTCTTGGTAATAATCAGATCTTTTATAACATTTCTTAGCGCGCCCGTGCCAACACTTGCCACGACCCGACATCGGGTCGACACCTGCCCATCCTGGAGATCTTTCCGGAGGACCTCCTCTGCCAGGCGAGTGCGTTGAGCAGTTCGGGCCAACGGATCTTCCTGCTGTCCTTCGCCATGGCCCTGCTGTTGCCCATTCTGATGACCACGATGACCCTCTGATGTTGGCCCTGTTGGCCGGCAAAGTAAGTTGTGCTGGGAACTCAGCTCTGGGGCTAACTGCTGAAGATACTCAACTGCCTGTTTTTTGTATGATATGTACATATATAAATAATACCAACCTTACACTAATCGGTAGCTACGAATTTTTGGGATTTAGCTAATTGTGAGAGGCAGCCCCGTAACAATAAAGATAAAGTTAGTTGAAAGACAAGCAAATCGGTTTATGTCCACTCGTAACTTGTAAGTTTTATATAAATACATTAAATACATATACATATATATATTAAGTAGAGGGACAGGTCATGTCATGGGCAGGGATTTCCCTATCCATTCTGTTTATGATTTCATCGAAAACTCGCAAACTTCCAGCATGATGACAAATCTCCAAGTTCCCCTGTTCCATTGCATGACTGCATGTCTTGGCCAACATTTAAACGTAATTAATACAATTGATTACAAACACTGAACCATACACTCACCAGCGAACATATGATGATTCCTAATACACTCACACACACATTTAGAGCCTAGAAAACCAACACTTTCGCATATCCATAGATCAGCATAGAAAAGTAAGCTCTTAGTAATAATTTTTAAAAGGAAAAGTTGGCCAGCGAGACTATCGTTTTATTTTCCTTTAATTTTCCCACTTAGACAAGGCCAATAAGTACGTTAAATATAAATAAATATACCTATTGATAAATCCAGATATAAAGCGATATACACTAATAATATGAACAATTATGGGATAGTAATTAACAATTGGTTTTTAAACAAGAGTAGCGAAGAACATTGCACAACTAACAGCAAATCTAGGAAACAGTTCGTAACTTTGCGGGCACTCAATTTTTAAACAAACACACACACGCGCAGACATATATAAGTACATATCAGTTTGGCAAAAAATAAAAAATAAAAAAACGTAAAATAAAGAAAAACATAATCGTGTCATATGCAGAAGGGAGATGGAAGGATACACAACTCCAAGCAATTTAACTGAGAGGAATAAATTACACAATAAAAACGTCCCTGTTTTTTCGTTCATTACTCACCATTTTCCATTGGAATTTTTATATTTACCCTTTATATTCATTCGGTTACAACAATGACAATCGTGATACTAATTGTAGTTGTTTACACGACGATGATGCAAAATGCACAAGTAAAATAATAATAATAATGATATTGGATAAATAAACTATTCAATGAGACAAAGTGGGCAAATGAATTATGGCCACACAAACACAATGGAAAAGCTGCTGGTAATGCAACTTTTTTTTATCTAACCATTATTTCGTTTTATCCCATTAAAAAAAAAGAATAAACATACAAAAAAATATGGAAGCCCCAGATGGAATTTTTATCAAATATTATTGTATATATAGCAAATGGAATGGAATGGAATGTTCATTATGTTTATTCAAACCAGCCTTTGTTGTTGGTTTCTTTTTTTTATCGGTTTAATATACAGTGGCTAAAAAACAAAAAGAAATTAAAAAAGCCGGAGAAATTAAAGTAGTAAAAGAAAAATTGAAATGATTATCGAATACAAACGGAAAATTGAATATGAAATAAATATAAAAATGCTAGAAATATTAAACAATTGTGTTTGTGAATCGGTTTTATCTATCGCTTTAGATTAGATTTGACCACGGAGAGACCATATCCCTTCGCCCCGGACCCACGGGATTAGCCCCTCCATAAGGACTCGTTGTCAGGATGCCCCAGCTCCACATCCGGGGCCCCGCAGCTGTTGACCCTTTTACACATTTTAGTGTGAAACTTGACTCGGGGCAAAATAAGTTGCGGTAAATTATGGTAGGGAGACGCGCTTGCCTCAGGTGGCACATGCTCCCTCGGATCTTTCCCTTCCTGAATCTCTCCTCACCTGGCGCAATAAAAACAGAAGCAGAAGGGCCCGTGGACGAGGAAACCAGAGGAGTTGCAGGAGCTGCCCGGCCAGGCCATAATTGGATTATCGGCACTCCAAAGTGTTCCAATGAGTGCATTCTTTTGCAACCAGATCCAGTTTGTGCGGGCCAGAATGACGTGTTGCTTGGCAGCTGCAATCCGTGGATACTCTTTGTCCTTAATTGAATGAATATTTCAGTAGAGCACCGGAGGCCTTGGCATTTCTGTAGTTAGTACTTTGAGCTGACAAGCTTTTACGCGAAGTCGAAACATCGAAATAAACTCAATTGTAGGTACAAAACTAATTTTATTTCTCACTCGATAAATATTTATAAAATATTTTTTTATTTCAAGTAATTAAAGAAGTTTTTATACTGTGAAAAAATAATTAAAACCCTCATTAAGGGTTAGGTATACATTTATTGAACCATGTCCAAATATAAATGAATAAAAAGAAGAACCAATGAGATATGGTTATTGTAAAAAATACCTTTCAAATTAATTAAAGTCACAGCTGAAATATCTTGAATGCATATTCACACTGGCCGAGAAAAGTTCTTATAAATAATGCCAACTTTTGCTGCTCTTTTAAGGGTATTCTGAGGCTCGGCAAGCCGGATTCCCTTTTCAGCTTGTGTTCACATCCTTCTTGTGTGAGTGCGTGTCCTTTTTTTTAGGGGATAACTGAAACCTTTCAGCGCTTTTAAGGCTTTTCTCAGCGACCCCTACCTACCGGTGCAGGAGTGTGGTCGCGAATCCTGTCCGTGCGGTCGTACTTGTTGTTCCTGCGGAGTCCTTTATGCGGCCCGACTTCCCACGCCGGAGATTGCATGTCGATGCGACTTAATTGCATTTCAGACAGCCCTGCCGACGAGCTGTTTGCCCGTGGCCGGGTTTTGGAAATCCCCCCATCTCACATACGCCTTTCCCAGGTCCTTCTCCATTCCTTGTTCCTCATCCCTTTGCCGTTTTCCGTGTTGGGCGGAAGGAAACGGCACTAAGTACAAGTTGTCGGTGGGCCTGCAGCTACAGTTGCAACAGCCCCTGCCCCTAAAGGGAGCTCCAACAGTTGCGACACAACAAAAAAAATAAGAAGTAAAAGTAACTTCTCCAATTAATGAAGAAGTAAGTGAAGTCAGGTAAGTATTAATGTTTCTTACATACGCAGTAAATGGGTACTAAAAGAGCTTAAAAGAAAAGGTTTACTACTTTAAAACACATTTCAAATCTTGGAAATAGAAAATAATTTACATTTTGTACCCCTCTTATATATAATATTTTAAACTTATGTAGAATTTCAATAAAAGCTTTTCTTCTGGTGTTCACATACTGGTATACTGATGTTCCTAGTACCCTTAACCAGTATCGATATGGCTGCAGCCATACATCCGGCGAAAGTAAACGAAAGTGAGCAGCTCAGGGAGCGCCATTAGGAGTTTTGCTGCAATTTAATAGCCAACAAGGAGCTGGGGCCCCCAAAAACTAAACGTTACGTTTGCCTTGCAGGTATGTTGCCACACGTGGCAGACGAGAGCCAAGGGGGTTAGCTGGGCACTCCAGGCTGTCAAAGCCGGCGACGGGCAGGTAAATCCAAATCCACCAAACCAGCAATCCACCAATTTGCCTGGCCCTCGCCGCCACTCACCATTACTAATGCAGATATGCCAACTATCGGGGAGAGTGCCGAGGGGCAGGAGCAGGGGGTGTCCTAGATGGGATGGTAGTAATGGCAGAAACCGCCGACAAATCTGCTGCATTGCCCCACACACATACACACACACACACATAGTCCCCTTTCTCCTCCCCCGAACTTCAATCTAGTGGAGAACGCTTCCCGTCGCGCCAGCAGGCAAACTAACAGAGTGCTTATTTTAACGAAGTTACAACAACTTTTGCAATACAAACAGTAATGCCGGGGCAGATTCACACTCGGCACAACAGCCCTAGCAGCCAGGATACACAGATACCAATGCAGGACCAGGATCAGGAGCAGGAGCAAAGGCAAACGAAGATACACATCCGTGTGCATTTGCAGGGCAGCTAGCTGCTCCTGAAAGTATGCAACAGCATTGGAAATTGCAAACAACAAAATGAAAATGTTATTTAATTGACGAAATTCAGATACTCTTAAACAATAAGTTATTATTGTGAACAATAATTTATGTATCACATTTTATGATCAATTTAATGATAATTAAATATGTCATTTAATTATCTCTCTTTAAGGTAGCTTTTACTTTAATCTACGTTTGTAATGATTAAGCAAATAATAACTTTTTGTAGCTCTAGTCATTCTCGAGTATGAGTTCTGTTCTGTTTAAGGCAGTATATATAATAGTTTGAGTGCTGAAGGCCGAATGATATCGAAATTATCGGATGAGTTCCCGTGATTGTACGAAAAACCTCCTGCTCTTGTCTTATATGAGTGATCATAAATATATTGCAGTCTCGATTTATTAATATGACTAGACCTCAACTTGTCAAAAATTTTGATATAGAATTATGTGTAAGATAGTAATTAGCAGAAGTTCTATATTTCCTCTCCTCTTTTCTAATTTAAATTTTGTTTTAAATCCAAATTAAGCTGAAATTTGTCGATCTTGCAGCAAAAACAGCATGGAAAGTATAAAGCACTCTGAATTTACCCCCGATGCAAGGTATATAGCAACCCTTCAGACATTCAGGGAAATAAACCTGGAACTAGGACCGGGAAAGAGCATTTAAAAAATGAATCCAAAGTATGTTTTGCTCTATTCCAGTGCCGTTGGAGTGCTGGCTAGGGCCAAATGCAGCCATACTCTCATATACTGTGGAGAATGGGGCGGGGAATTGGCGCTGTGCACCACTAGAAACTTTACGACATGCAAAAATTGTGAGCAGAGAGCGGATATAATTGTCGGTCTTCTCGTAACTTTGCCGTGGGGAGCAGATTAGTTGATTTGTACACAGGCAGGCCCAGGCCCAGTAACAGGAACAGGAACAGACACAGACAGGGCGGGATAGCTTCCATATGCTGACTATGTGTGAGTGTGGACCGAACCGCACGGAAGAGTAAAACGAATCCTTTTAACCAAATGATATGCACTGAACAATTGTTCACTACTGCAGTTTTTTTTCCTCTTCCTCTCGGCGTATCTGTGTGTTTGGTGTATCTGGTGTTTAGGTGGCCCTATGTGTGTGTGTGTGTATAAGCGCTTGACCAAATGTGGGGCAGTAAGGAACAGTGTGTGTTGCTGCACTGGGCATTGCTCTAACTTTTCCACCACATCGCAATTTAATTTTATAGTCGAAAACACACAGAGCAGCGGTTGCGCTGGGCTTCCACAAGGATCCGCCGTCATCAGATGAACATCCCGCTCCCACACACTCTGATGTCCCTCGTCCGATTTATGGTTATTTGGGAGTGGAGGGAATCAAAACTAAATCATAAACGATTAGCTCGCTGCTCGACTACACTGATTAAAGCCAATGTGGATGGAGTCCAAGGAGTGCGGCCACCTCAACGATTCACCCGCTGGGACCTGGCCCTGGCCGATGGTTCTGGCTCAAATCAGTTGGCAGAGCATACATGACTGAGCAATGCAGATGAATCGAAGAGGGGCGCCGTGTGAGCCCGGCACAAAGAGATGAAAGGAGGCAAAAGTGGATGGGTTCCGAGATGGAAAGATGGTAGGAAGTGAAGAGCAGTACCTTGATGTTGATGTTGGCGGGGCCCGGAGCAAGGAGCAGCGGTCAGAGGTGACTCTGGGAAGACCAGAGAGCAATGATGTGATTTCTGAGTGGTAAATTCCGCCGTTGATTCAAAGAGGGGGCCATTTAAGGTGAAAATTAAATCACAGTTTCTGTGATGTGTGTGTGTGTGTGTTTCTGCTTCAGAGATTTATTAAAACACATATGGAAAGGAAATGTAAAGCCATCGAATGGGTCAGCCAAAGACCATATAATAATAAGATAAAAAACTCTGGAGCAAGCACGATTCTATTCAAAAAAGATACTTATAACTTCTTATAACTTAAGCTATAATTGTCATATATTTACTTTTTCATCCTTCTTTCCATTTTGACATCGATAATGTTTCCCAGACTCAATAATCACTGCAACTGCAACCTAAACACATCGGTGGCAACCAATCCCACAATCCCAACATCCGGATCCATGGCTCAATTTACAGGCCCATGAGCACTTGCCAATGCACGTTGCTTAGTTTAATTTCAGAGCTAATCAAGTACCTGGGCCAGATATGCATATGCCGGTGCACTTTCCCCTACATCCTGGTTATCCTGTGCCATCACGGTGGCAACGGTGCGACGAGCGCTTCCAATTTCGTGAGCCCTCCTCAGGTTCGGGTTTTGTGTGGCGCAAACAGCAATAATATCGACTGCTCCGAGAGTCCGATTCCCGACTCACACCTCATGTGCACTGGCAGACTATAGCCATCGGTCCTTCGGTGATTCGGTGCTTCCGAACCTCAGAGCGGTGCCCGCCCACGAAATGACCAACCAGCTTGCTGCTCATTGAAATGGAATCTAATCGGCTTTTGATTTTACAAGTCCTTTTCGCAAAGTTTGCCGGTGGCTGCCGGCTCTCCCTATCGATGTGTGTATTACTAACACATATACAAATGTATATGTATATGTATATATGCCTGCAGATATACTCACAGATGGTGGGGCAGTAGTATCTGGACTCCCCCTCCTGGCCTCCCCTTTGCGGGTTGCCATTTGCACTCGGCATAAGTATGCAATATCCGTTTCCGTTCGTTACGTTTGTTACCAAGGCTCGAACTTGAGCCCAGACGGATTGAGATGCCAGGAGGGGCGGGCAGGGTCGCGGCGAGTGGAGAGTCCTTCCAGTGGCATCCACTTTGACTTGGCAGGTGCCAACAAACCAGGCAACGGGGCTTATTGTAATAAGCATGAGTCAAAGTGCAATTTCTTTAGAAAGTTCTACAGCAACAAAAATACACGAAGCGAGGGCCACTCGACGGTTTGTCAAGTGCGGAGGAGCCTTCACATATCGTTACGCACATAAAGCAAAAGGTTCTTGGCAACACTCTTCGGGCCTTTGAGAATA
Source organism: Drosophila serrata (assembly GCF_035046125.1). Taxonomy (NCBI): domain Eukaryota; kingdom Metazoa; phylum Arthropoda; class Insecta; order Diptera; family Drosophilidae; genus Drosophila; species Drosophila serrata. Next base: position 1,355,887 of record NW_028256998.1, read on the forward strand.
TTTTTAATATCCTAGAGGATTTATTTCATTTCTGGGAATGTTTAAATTTAGAATTTTGTAAAATATTTTCATTCATTTTAAGGCTTTTTTAGGAGCTTAAAATAGGTATAAAAAATTGATGATCAAAAATAATTCATTGAAAATTTGAAAATAAAACTACTTAGGGATATATTTATATAAAAAGTTATTGTGTTTAAAGTGTTAATTTTGAAGCTCATTTAAAGTCTGCTGAAGGTACCTATACTTTGATATATTAGACAGATAAATCAGACATTTTAGAGTTGCAGCAGATGGTACATATATGCTTTTAACAAACATTACTTTACAAATTTGTATTTTTTCCTACAATTTGTATACCCTTGAAGGGTATTATAATTTTAGTCAAAAGCAAGGAATGCAGTGAAGGAGTCATTTCCGACCCTATAAATTATATATATTTTTGATCAGCATCAATAGCCCAATCGATCTATGTCCGGTTGAACAAAAAAAAAAAGTAATTTTTTTCGATTTTTGCAAAAAACGATAAGGGGTTACATCATTAAAATTGTCAAAAATCGACAAAAATGTTAACTTTATTAACATTCTTAATCAAGTATGCAGTTTTATTGCCCTAATAAATACTAGCATAGGAAAGGTTTGCGAATTGAAATTAATTCATTTTTGGCTTACTTATGAATTTTTACAAATTTATTGATAAAATTGTCATATAAAATTGTTCCCATTAAATTGCGTGTACTCCGTGGTAGCATGGATTTATCTAGTAATATACATATCAATTATTTTAAAGGAAGCTCTTAAAAATTTATGTAATTAATACATTAAAATATTACACTACCTGCCGTTAGTCCCTGATCGCCGACTCACGTTTGGTTCCCACATGAAGAAAAAAATATAACAATCATTCTGGGCCCAATTCTTTTCTCTGAAGCAATAAACAGCTTAAAGTCCTTTAGAAATTCAAATAAGTAAATACTGATTGATGGTAGGTATATAATAAATGTAGGTATGTATAAAATTTTGATACCAACCCTTTACATTACCACAAATGCGAATAATTTTTCAAGCTACCCACATGACTCTCGCCCATCTATAGATGCAGACACACACAAATTGCATCTTTGAGATGCTTTGGCAGAGCTTAAGCCTTTTTTGGCCTATGGCACCAAATAATGTCCAGGAAGTGATAATATCAAGCTCTCGAAAGCACTCGAAATGCGCCCCAGCGAAGTCCTTTCCCTCCTGCTGCTGCTCGTCCTGCTGCCCCCTAACACTCGCACTTTTCTCGCTGTGCATTCAATTGGAAGCTCTAAAGCTCTCTTGATGTGCGAGGGGTGTGTGATGTGTGTGAGATGTGTGTGTGTAGGAGCATGGTGTCTGTGCCTTTGCCGCCTTTAAGCAGCTTCGTCCTCGCTTTATCGTACATCAGACATTTTATTATGCCACGACTGCTTCCCATTCATCCCACCGAAGGCTGACACCCATCCATGACCCCGGAGCAGCATTCCCCCTGCCGCTTGCCGGCATCGCAATGCCAATTGCAAAACGGAAATTGCCGTCTGTCTGGCTTGATTTGCTGACCTGCCTTCAGTTTATTACGCCAAGTGATTTGCTGATTGATTTGTCACCTCTTGACCCCGACCCGAGTTTGACTCGTGCAAGTGAAGTGCCACACAGAGAGGACTCTGAATTACGTTACTCTCAACCCCCTGCGGCAGCTGCAGGCATCACTCACTGCATAGTTTGGCGATGGCGGTGGGCCGCAAAACTAGTTAACGCAGTGCCAATTAATATTTAATTGCTTTGCCATATAATTACGTAAAAACATTAAAATATCTCTTATTTATTAGGGAAACGAGTCGCAGCAGCAGTAGCAGCATCAGTCGAGGGATCCGGAGCCAAAAGTTGAGCTTCAGCATCAGCTCCCTCTCGTTTCCCTCTGTTTTATTTTCGTTAAACAGTGGTAGCATTTCGGTGGCAGTTCCACACCGTCCCCAGTCCTGCCCTACGCTGCCTCCTGCCATCTGGTATGCATTATACATTAATTATTTAAAATGTCAGAGTAGCAGCTAGGCAGAAAGATGATGAGAATGGAACCAGAGTGGACCGGCGAGACGGAGCGGCAGTGGCAGTGGTGGAGAATAATATTAGTGGGCGAATGGCAGTTGGAATAACAAAGTGATGTTTCGGCTAAAATCTGAAAATGTTTCATCACAATTTGGTTTTATTTCAGCACAATTTATTTCAGTTTTATTTTATGTAAATATCTGTTTTCGTATGAATTTATATTGCGTGATATTTTCTGACATTTAAGCAGAATAAAGCTATTTATGAGGATGTTTTCACTTTTGCTATTTATTTAATTTTATAAATATACTATTTATTAGTTTATAGAGTAGTTTTATTCTTCATATTTATATATATTGTCATATGCTACACTTTAAATCACCAAAGAGACAGCTCTGACAACTCCAGTGCATGTGAGTTTTAACGCTAGCTGAAAATTAAGTTGGTGTAAACGGGGCTTGGAGGAGTCGTCGTCCTGCGATGAGGACCTGGAGTTTGCCAGCGACTGTATCAACTTTTCTAACTATATAAATATGCACATGGACTGACTGGCTAAGCTTTGGGGGGGAAGGGCCCAGCAGTTGACACCGGAACAATGACAAGGACGACAGGTATCGGATACATGTGGGCTTCCGCTTTCTCTGTCTTTCGGATGCTGGGATTCTGGGCTCGGGGCTGGGCTTACTCAGGTAAAGTCCAGACAATCTCTGGTGCTGGTGCTGGTGCTGGCTCTGGCTCTGGCCCTGCCTCTTCATAACCCGAACGAAATGAGGTTAATTAATGAATTGTTAATATCATTTGGACCGACCACACGTCGCCACATTCGCCGTAGCTCCCTGCTCCTCAGACTGTGCAAACAGTTTTCTGCAGCGATCCCACTCTGAGCCTTGCCTTGGCAGCTGCAACATAATATTATTATGAGGTGAACCTGCGAATGGGGATGGGGTCGGGTTTCGGAAAGGGGGCTGTTTTTTCTGCCTGAGCGCCAGCTGGTGCAATCCAATTTCCAGCTCGAACAATGTGAGTGTGTAGTGTGTGCGGCGGTGCTTTATTATTTTAGCAGCACATGTCTACACACACAGCGGCGTAGTCGTGTGCAGCTCATTATTATTAAAATTTGTAGAATTTTTGGGTTGCAACTAAGCTGCATATAAATTTAGCTGCTTGCCTTCCGCCGCACACCGAACCCGAGTTGTGTTAAAAGATGCCAGGACCAAGACCACCTCTACTCCCCCCGCTGCATAATTCAAAGGCGCAACCGCAACTTGACAATTTGCTTGCAGCATGTGGAAAGCGCCAAAGCAGGAAAAGGAAAAGCGGCAGCTGCTCCAGCTCCAGCTCCACCTCGAGCTCCTGCTCCTGCTCCTGCTCCTGCTCCTGCTCCAGGGAAAGTCGCTAAAGATTTTCGGTGCTTTTTCATACACATAACTCTGTGAAAAAGTTGGGCAAATTTTCCACCCCTCTTAAACGTGGTGACGTGGGTGGGAGCTGCCTGCCGAGTGGATTATGGTGGCAGCTCTGGTGCAAAACTTAATGGGCTGGCAATCTATTTTTAAGAAGCACATTGTTCCCCGAATATTGATACCGCAGAGAGTATGTTTTCTTAGGAGATTAGTTGAAGCCGAGTTGATGTGTTTCTTCCGAATTTCTCCGAAACTCGTTCTAAGGCGAAAACCAAACGAAAAACAGTTTCAAATCAAACAAAACTTGTTACTCGGTATATTGAAATTTGATCTGTATTAAAATGTTGGGGTTTTAATAGCAGAACCACACATACAAAATGGATTTTATCATATGGGAATGCACAATTGGAACTGCACTTGTCAGCGGCCTTTTTACTCGCATTTCAGTTAAACCAAAATTGCCGGGGGAATTCTTGCTGAAAATCTGCACAAATTTGTTAGCACATTTGTTTTATTATGTAGCTCCCAAAGCCATTAAATTGGTTCGAAATTGCAACGAGCAATGGTCGAAATCTGTTCAATTTTTGTTATTTGTTTATCAAACTGAAATTAAATATTAAAATTGTTCTCTCAACTGGTTTAAAGAGCTAATAATCGGGCACTGACACTAAAGCTTATTAAATATATATTTCAAAACGAGAATTTGTATTTTGGTTTAGTCGAGTTTTATCCTTCTCATAGCTAAAGTTATTAATAGCTTTATGACTTAAAAGTCTAACAATTTATACTTCTTTAATTTAACTGACGAAGAAAGTATAATAAAGTGTAAAGTTTTAATCACTGATTTGGGAAAGGACCCACAAAGCACTAGGGATGTATGACACTCAATGATATGCTTTGGAATATGAAATCCTCATTAATCGATATTTTCACAAAATATGTAAAAAATCTTGAATATTACAAGTATATAAATTTAGCTTCTTATAGCACATTATCTTCGGTTTCTCCAAGTTAGCGTAGATTAGATTATGTTCCTACAATGTCAATGACCTCAGAAAACATCCTGTTCAAAAGGGATAGATAAAGCTTTCCCTCTGTCTTAGCCATTTCTTTTGCCCAACTGCTATTAGCGTAATATCCTTTTGATGCGGATAGTTTTCAATGTGTGGTTGCTGCACACATGCTTGTACCGAGACACCATAAGTGTCTCGCGCTGGATGTTCGTGTGGAGCCACGATTAGCTGGACGTGATCGAAGGCTACCCATTTGAATTCACTAAAGAATGAAATTGAATTGAGTACGTGTGGTAATAGTCTTTGGACAGCTCCACTCTTAAAGCACCGTTCCGAGCTGGGGCACATGGGAAGGCGGCTGTGAGAGCATTTAAGGCGAATGCGGTGGCTCAGGATCTGAAACGGAGAATCCATCAACCATGAAATTCGCAGTCAAGCGTACAGAGAGCGAGCGGCTGCTGGGGCCTTAGCCCCAGCATTAACCCCCCGAAAGCCAGACCACTTCCGCCAACTGGGAACAAAGCACGCTCGCCTTAAGGCCATTAATCTTCAATGAAAGGCGTTTAATTTATTTGGTTTTAATTTAAATTTTGGCGCTACGATTTATAGGCCCAAGTTTGACGCTACCATACGAGGCGTCGCACTTGTCTGTATTGCAATTGCTCCTCCTGCCACCCAACTGGCGTTGTTCCTTGCCCCTGCTACTGGCCATCGTTGTTGGCTAATTATAAATGTGGGGCACGCAACCGACAGTTTCAGATTGTGCTGCGGGGAGTCGATTCCAGAGGTCTAGGCGATACTAATTGTTGACTGAGCATTAAATATGCTCTTGATAAGCCTATTTCTGGAGGAGATTATTAGCATAGATGCATCTGGCTATTTCTGGTATCCATTAATCATTTAGGCGCCTGGTAAAAAGATCGAGTATAACCGAGAGTAACTATATCTAAGAATTGATAAACCATCATAAGAAATAAGCAATTTGGAATAAATATGCGTTTAACTTTAATATGTATAAGAAAAGCCATTGTGTACTTGATATACTTAGAAAGAAGCTTTTTCTTGTGACTCTTTATCGATGTAAATAAATCATCAATGCTTTCTTAAAGCAAATCTTATTTCCGCTCAAGGAAAGCCTTCATTTTGCGGAATTCCAGTGAAGCTGAACCCAAACTTAAAAGCCTTAATTGATAGATTTCAAAGAAGCCATGACATTTAAGCTAAAGTTTTCTCACACTTGCAGAGTAATAGATTTCACAGCAAAAGTGTAATTTTAAATCAATCATTAACCAATTATATTCTCTATATTTTATGGTTAATGTGATTTCATTGTTCAATTATATCAATTAAGTATTCAATTTTGTCCCTTATACCCTTCTTAGCTTCTTATCCCTCAAGTACAAGTGTCAATGGCTAATAATATCCTTTTACGCTCTGTAAAGTATGTTTAATTCATATTATTTAGATACCTTCTGCTAACAAAAAATCCCCTCCTCAGTGCCTAAGGCAACTTCCGCCCTAACAGCAGGTTGTAATCACATCCTCTAGCATCTTTCCGCCTCCGGCTGACTTGCTTTCTGTTATCCAAAAATAGACAACAACTCAATTCAAGCATAGCAGGCCACAAAGGAGCAATGATATCGTTTCGGTGAGGCTGCCCAATCAATTGAAATCCACAACGTCATATAGCCACATTAAGCATACGCCCTGTGTGCCTCTATCTATCGGTGTGCCCTTGCCACGGCCTATGAACCGTCGGTGGCCTGGCTTATTGTTAGCTCTGGGTTAAATATATAAATATCAATTTCGCTCGGGTCGTTGAGGCGGAAAGAGAAATAAAGGGCCACAACTAACTGCCAGCCATGGCGATTGCCAGATCAATTGGCCAAATGAAACGATGCGCGGTAACTATGTGTTGGCCCCCCGGTAACCCCCCACCAAAATGGCCCGCCCACATTGCCACATCAGGCCACAACGCCCTCAAACAAAACAAGTGTAGAGCCGCGCTCATTCTGGCTCTGATTCAGACTCTGATTCAGCTCCCACGGCTGCTTATCTCCAGCTTCGATTCCCTGTCTGCTGGTGGGGCTTCCTGCCCTTTTGACACTGCTCCCGCTCCCGCTCCTGCTCCTTCTTCGCCCACATCGTTGTGGTTATAATTTTGTGGTCTTTTCCATTTTGCGGTCAACTCCAATTGGGATTTAATTTGTACTTCTTTGTTGTCGCTGGTTCGTATTTTATTGTATGCCAAACCAGCTAACAACAGCAGCACCAGCGCCCAACAATGCTCCTGTGGCATTCGCCTTCGACGCTTTCCCATCATTTTCCCTCCCTCCACCCCATGCCACTGGCCCCCCTTCCCCCATAATACGCGAGTTTCTGAGTTTGAGCCTCGAACCGAAAATTCAATTTTTGTTTGGGGGCTGTTCCGGTTTGTGTGCGAGTGTGCCAATGTGTGTGTGTGGAAATGCAAAACCGAGTTTATCCACTCGAACTGTTAATGGGCATTTTGTATTTTATTTAATGTGAAAAGTTTTGTGCTGGAAATATTTTCGGGCCCCGTCCTCGATTTCGAGGAGGACTCCTCCGTAACCATCCCTCTCGCATTTGTATTGTTATTGGGCCAAAAATCTGTTCTGGGAAGAAAAGTTTATATTGTAATATTTTAATATTGTTGGCTTGTAATTCAAGCGATTTAATTAGCCATTATGTGGCGATGGAGAACCGGCAGGGGGGGCAAGTCCACTTAGAAACAAATTAGAGCAATGCTCTCTGAGGACTGCAAAAAGGAGTGCCTTTTAAGCTGTACCAGGTAATAATGGAGGGGAAATGGGAAAATAATGTCAAATAAAGGAGAGCAATTACTAAATCTATTATAAAAAGATTTGAGCTCAAACTACAGTACTTTCTGAATAAAAATAATGCTTACAATTTAAATGTTTATGTATAGATCTTTCAAAGTATTTTATTTTCAATGCTCTCATAAGTTTTATGTAATTTATATACCTTAGATTTCATGCACATCATTAATAAACCCTAAGATAAATAATTATAATATTAACAATTGTAAAACCAATGCGATTTACTTATGAAAGTTTTCCCAAACAATTCAAACTCACTTAACTCAATAGTTTTTCCTAATTCTCCGAGGGAAATAGTTCCACTCTATGTGGCGACAACTGGTCGGGTTAACGAATTGAAAACTCCGAGATGAGAGGAGCTCTGAGAGCTGAAAATGCTGCCATGTGTGGCAGCCAGGTAAAAATCAAACACAAACTAGTTGTTGCCATGAGAGAGAGAGAAAGAGAAATCCCAAGGATCCAAGGATCCACACCTGGCCCCCACCTGCCGGTGACTTACAGGCAAATGAACACGTTGAAATTTTAATAAGCCAGCCTAAAAGCAGCCAACGACATTTGCCAGCCAATTTGCAACTGCAACAGCAGTGTGACAGCAGCGGCAGGCAGAGAGGTTGACGAAGACGAAAAGTGGCCCTGGAATATATATAGAGGCACAGGCAGTCCTGGATGGGGAAATATTGGGCAGAGGACACCAAAAGTTGCACACACACATAAAGAAAGGATCGGATAAGCTTTAATGATATATCTAAAAGAGAGCTAGAAATTGTAATTAATTAATGAAATTTAAAAGTTGCACTTCTAATAAATTTACGTGGCAAGAAGCTATTGATCCACTTCATCACAGTTTATTGAAGTTTAAGCTTGAAAGTTTAGGTGTCATAAAATCACAATCTAATCAGTGTGTTTCACGGATTAAAGCCTGTTTTCTTGCTGTGTAAAACTTCCTGTACTGTGTTGTCTGGCGAAGACTGAGGCTCAGGCTACTGGGCGCTTTTAATAAGGTGGCAGCCACAAATTTTCGCGACGACGTTGACGATGGCATTGCATGTTGTGCCAACGTCCAAATTAGAAAAGTCGCAAAGAAAAGCAATGCAAGCAGCAGCGGCGGGTTGGCTGAAGGGCGAGACAGGGGCGTGGTCGGAAAAGGGGGCAAACCAACTGCGCCGGAAATCAAGTGTCACGTGATACATGCAACAACCACGTGCGGCTATAAATTGCATGTGCCGAGGCTGCAGCAGCAGAGGAAGAGGAAGTGCACGAGGAGCCAGGAGCCAGCAGCCTGCCAGAACTGAAGGACTCTCCTTTCCAGCTCTCTCCCTCTCTATGTGTGTGTGTGTGTGTATGCGTGTGTGTTATGTTACTAATTATCTGACGGATTAGCTTAATTGGTAACAAGTGCACTTGCAGCCAACACACTTCACAAGCGAGACTCTGCGGCCAAACTACTCGAAAGTGGCATTAGCCTACTTTTTTTTCGGCAAGAGGAGGGTCTCTCCAAATTTTTGGCCTCCATGGGCACATGTGAGTGTGAGGGCACTGGGGCTTAGCCGGCGATGAGGACGTTTGTGGCAGTTCAGCAGTCAGCAGTCAGCAGTTGAAAGTCTGGGCTGGGCTGGGCAGTTATAATTTTCACAGCCAGAACTGGGCTTAAAAACTTTTGCGGTTCTCGGTAATGGCTCGAGTGGAGCAGGCTGAAGGGCGGAATGGAAATGGGGGCTAAACAAAAGCGGACAGGTCAACAAGCCGGCGAATTGGTCAGTGGTTTGCTGCAACCAGCTTCCAGTAGGGCGAGGGGATGAGCTGAATAATGCAAGGGCCCTGGGCTGGAATCGAGTTAAATGAAGAGCTTGAGGGCTGGGATCGGATTAGCAGGCAGTCACAGTTTTTGAATCCGATTTTGGGGAATGAGAAAGTTTGGTAATCGGTGGGAAAAAGTTTACCTCGTTTGGCATACAACATTTGGGGTTGCATTTAGTTTCGATCCAGATAGGGATTTAGTATGTACATATATATGAAAGTGCTGTAAAATTAATTTGAAGCTTTATAAACAGGTTTCAAGATACCATAGAATAAAATCCATTGAATAAAGTGTAAAGTTTACAGGTGAGAGAACAGAGAGCTAACCTGTCCACCAGATATCGTTCTTCGAGATAGATTAACTATTCTTATTAGTCTTCTTTAATTATCAACTCAAGCTGGGCGTCATTTTTAGAGCTTAACCTTTTCGCCGACGGCTGTCAATAATTTCACAAAAGCGAACTTATCAATTGTTCTCGTCCTTCTACATTTGCCAATTAAAACTTTGCTCATTGCACGTTGCACATAGTCCTGTAAATGCTCCTCTTACCTGCTCACTTTCGCCCTTAGCCCCTTAGTCTGTCTGTCGCTTTGACTACCAAATGAGAAACAGTTCGTAGGCAGATGTCCTTTGCCGCTGGACGTGCCCAGTGCAAGGACTTGAAGGTACTGCGACACCTTTGGTCCAAAGAGTTAATCAACTCTACCCCCCCAAACACACACACACTCACACACGGAGGTAACCAGGACAACGCGGTATGTGCTACTAGTTCCGGCAATGGATAGCCTATACATATGAGGCCCAGTTCTCCAGCATCTTTCTCTCAGTCTCCGGAACTCTTCTTTTTGTCAAAATTGTTTATTGACGCTGTGTTATGTGCTGCACATGACAGGCAAGAGTGTCCAGGACCCGGCAGTCTGGTGTTCCAGCTACTTCTGTTTCGGCTCTCCTCTTTCTCTGAGTTTTTTTGGGGACATTTTGCGAAACTGGCTGGAACACGAACCAGAATTAGAATCGAATCAATGCAATTGACTTGGACGTGCATGGGAAATTCGAATGCGGAGCTTCTGCCCCTTTTCCACTTCCGGTTATCTGGCTGTGCCGCAGGGCAAATTAATTGATTGCAATATGATTGATGACATTGCCAGGCTGCGTTTCGCAATCATTTATTAACGAATTTGCTCAAGCAGCTTAATGAAAGTTTGCCCAACGCCTCTCTCTGTTCGTTCCGTTTCCATCCTTGGACGTCCTTTCTCGTCCTTGCTTTACCGAGAAATTCCCGATACTCTCTAGCCCTGCATCCCGCATCCCTTTATGACTTTGAGCTAGGTTTTGCAGCGACGCGCTTTGATTTCTGTATTATTCATGCTGCCAGTCCGTGGCTCTGTTTCTTTGGCTCGGGCTTTTCATGTGCTTCGCTTTTCATTGTTTGCAGTTTTTCTTTTGCACACGCCACGGCTTAGCATGAATAGTAAATAGCCCCGGCTTTCACTCTTTGTTAAAACATGGAAAACTATACAGAAGTGTCTCGACTATAAAATATCTCGGACCGAAAGGATTATTTTGCAATGAATTATTTCAAGACGAGACATATTAAGCAAATAGTTGTAGAACCAGTAATTAAAACTAAGCAAAAATGGTTAATAAGATGTTTATTTCATTGTTTAATTTGTAATTTATAAGGACTTTAAATGTTTAATGGCTAATGTTACTGTAAAACCGAACCCAACTACTTTGAAAAACGTTCTGGAAACCCCTGTAATGAAACAAATATTTTCTCTGTTTTCCTATGGTTAGAAAACTATCATAATTTTTGTTCCTAACTGTAGGCACTTTTATTCAACGACTTTCCTGTGCTGGAAACCATATGTACATATTTATCATCACTTATAAACACAAAAAACTTTTCCAGCTCTTTATTTTCTCCCATGAATTTGGGTTTCTGGTATATAAATTTAAACAAATATTATACGACATTCCTAGAAAACAGTACGAGGTGCAAGAAAATAGTGGCAGAGAGGAAATTTTGTGAGGAGCCAGCGTCTGTGCAGTTTGAGCTTTCGCTGCGTCTTTCGCTTTGATAAAATATTGATTGCGGTCTGCCCAGCTTTCCTCCCCGTGGCATCCCCGACCACACTTGCCTTTCAACTCCTCGTCCTTCTAATGCTCAACATGCGTGTCAGGCTCCGAGCTCCTCACTGGCATCACCCACTGCAATGGATCAGCTTATTGTTTGCGGTTTTGTATTTCGAAACAGGGAACCACCAGTAGCAGCTGCGAAGCGTCAAATTCTACTCAAATTTCGATTGAAACAATCAGAAATTGTGCGATTAACCCCTGATGGGGCTGCCAAGACTACCAAGAATGTTAAATAAAAAGTTCAAACTTAGTAGAACCCAATTAAATCTTTACTTTTAAATCTCAAAATTATGTTAAATAAATTCAAACCAAAAAGGTAAATATCAAAACAATACCTATTTTTGTCTTAAGTTTGTTTATTCAAATTCATTTCCCCAGCTTAATTGTTATTTTCATTTAATATTTCCACCATTAGATTTTAAAATAAAAGGTAGCCCCCAGAGGTTAAACCAGCGCCTCTCCTCCTGCTTCTAGACCTTTTCGCTTCAAAACGCGTGCAGTTTCCCATTTCCCAATTGAAGTAAAGTCTCGTGGAAAAACAACGCCCCATGGATTTGATGTCGCTGTGATGTGGATGTCGATGCTGGTTCTGCTGCTGAAGCTGAAGCTGATGCTGATGCTGCAGTTGCTCCACAGAGCAGGCAGACAAGCTGGCAACAACGTCGACAACGTCGATTTCATACATATTCATACTCAAGTGAACTGCTGTGACGACTGGGCCTGGTATTGGGCCTGAGCTTGGGCTTGGTCCTGGGGCAGGACTTTTCCTGCGATTGCCGCCGCCGTCACTGCTGCTGCTGCTGCTGGGATTTTGCGGCAATTTCAAATACAAATTGCAGTGTTTTTATGGCTACAAATGCTTTTTGTCATTTTTTTTTTCTTTTAGACTCGGTTCGTTTCTCTGCTCCGTCTGTTTTTGGTGTTGTAAGCAGCGACAGTTTGAACAAGGACCTCAACGAGCAGCAGCAGCAGCAGCATACGAACGGATTTCGTTTTAACATTTTCAGCAACGTTAATCCCCAATACCCAAATGCAATCGCGTGTCTGTCGGTGGTTGTGCTCGTCCTGGTTCTGCCCCTGCTCATCCGCTCCTGGAGACGCAGCCCCAAAGGCCAGGGCCATGGGGCCAGGGATTTATGGGTAGTAAACCGATTTGCCCAGCCCCGAACACATGCAGCCCTACAACTGGCCCCGCGTCCTTTGTTTAAGCTGTGACGACGCCGGAAGGATAAGGCCAGAGGCAGACGAATAGTAAACCAAAGCCGCTAAAAACATACGGCAGCGCCCATGAAATAGATGGAAGGCATTGGGTCCACTCATAAAAATAGTTTGTCTAAGCAATGTATTAAAAATATCTTTTCTTAGACACAATCATTTGAGTATGCATTTATTAATAGTCGTTAAATTATATAAAATTAAATTAATATAATAGTTTAAAGAGACTGAATTGAACTGGGACCTGTGTATGTTCCCTACTTGTAAATACACAGTACAAAAGATTATCATGTACGATAAACATTTCATTTTTATATCGATCTGTAATTTATTATGCACCCTACCTTTATTTAACATTTATTTATTGTTTTAGCCATTATAAATATGGCCAATAGTTTTTGCAACAGTCAACACTTTAAGTAGTTTATGATCAAAAAATAAATCAATACAGCAAAACAATAATTTGTAGTTGTACTTATTTATTACACAAATTTCAATTAATTTTACTTAATTAGTCTAGTAATAATCTTAAAAAATTAGCAATCTACAATTGCAGCAAAAAAAAAAAAGAACACACAAATTTATATAATATATTTGGTCAAATCAAATTGTCGCCAAACTCAATCAGATTTTAATTGTACAATTTGTCGGTAATGTCGCCTCTATTTAATGATTAGTCAATGTGTTTGCTGTTTTAGTTAGTCTCGGTTGGCCGACACGTCAACAACAGCCGGAAGTCGGGCCGGAGAAAACCCAAATGGATGCTGCTGACCAACCAAGAGGAGTTTTCTCGGTTTTCAGTTTCTCGATTAAGACGACAAACGAACCACAGCAGCCAGTTATAAACCTTTGGCTTCGTGCGGATTTTGATGGAGGGGCCAGGGTCCTGGCCTTCCATTTATTTCCGTATCCTTGCCTTCCCTTTGCTCTGTCTGCTCCTTTCTGTGTGTGTGTGTCTGTGAGCTTGGTCCTGCAGCTCCTCTGAGCTGCCAACTATTTGTCCGGCTTGTCGTTTAAGGAGGAGAGAGGTCGATGAGATGCCGTCTGTCGATTGCTATGGCTGGTGATCATGATTATGGCGACGATGATGGGCCCTCCAACGACTGTGACTATGATTACGACAGCAACAATGGTCAATCTGTCGGCTAGAGATGAGTTAATGCGAACGATTATTCATAGGAATACAAAGGAATACTTTACAATTTAAAATATATTTTAATGTAATGTAAAAACATTAGATAAAGAGAAAGCATTAGAGTTGCAAGTGTGAGATTTTCTCAGGTGTTTTCTTATACTTTCCTTATATATTTACTTGTTATAAATACAAAATGTATCAAAGGTAAAAGAAACTATAATGAGGGGTACAGAAATCATTTTAATTTTAAAATCACTTGATGATAGGTGATTTCTGTATAGGCAATGTATGATATATATGATATATTTCGCTTTATTAAAAACATATATAGATACAGAACAGAAAGGGAACCTTGTTTAAAGACCCATTCCAATGAAAGGTAAATAATGTGTCATCCAATCCGTAAAGTCATCACAGTAGAGTAACTTTTGGGCTTCCATCACTGGTCGCCTCCCATCTCGAATGGCAGGATTCGTCCGCCTCTGGCCACTCGACTGCCATCACACAGTCACACACAGCGTGTGAATGTTGCTTGCATTTGCATATTCTCTAATTTGGCTAGTTTGGCAATTGCGGCCGATTTTGCAAAATGTTATTTGCCATTGGCGCCACCTCCTGACCGGGAGCCGCTTTCCCCGCCACCGAATGGCTTCACAAGTATTTAGTCTATGACGAGTTGAGTGGTTTGAAGTGTTCCCCGGCACTCCTGCCGTTTCCCCTCCCCATATTCGACCCTCGGGTTGTGTGCAATGTTTCGTGTCGTGTGAATTTGTTTAGTGGCAAGTGGATCAAAAGAGGGGGGTGGAGCTGTGTTGCAAAGAGCACAGCGAAGGAAAAGTTTTTCCAACTCACTCAAATGGGTGGCTGGCTGACTGGCCCCACCTGTTTTTCCGGCTGCTGCTGTGGCTATAAATTGCAAGATGTTCGACGCTTTTTCATCTTGATATATGGGTTTTTATTAAAATCCAACTGGGGCTAGGCTGGCCCAGCGAAGCCAATCACATTATGAAGGCAACCAATTTTAATTACGGCCATTACAAGACCAACAACAACAGCAACAAGGGGTAAAAGAAAGAAGAAATGGTTACAATAAATGGCAAGCCCAAGGCCTAATGCCTTCTGGCCAAAACTCATTTAGTCGCGTTAAAGTAATTACGATTTATAGGCCACAAAAATCCGTAACACAACATAAATCCGAATGAGCCGACATCGTCGTCTCCCCTCCCCCCTTGGCCCCATGGAGTTAAAAAATTTTAACCACACTCTCACACACACACACATAGAGAGAGGTAGAGGCGACACCTGACCCCTCTGCACCCCGATATCCTCTCGGCATCCCCAGCACATTTGTGTCTTTATTACACTGTCAAGGCAACGCGCGATAAATAAATGAATAAATGCCGCCTAACAAGCCGCAAGGTGGATCAGGGGCGTCGCGAGGCGGCTGGGGGGCATCAGCGATGGTAGTTAAGGGGAGTCAAGCGAAATTTGTTGCAATTCATTGACTTGGCGCAAAGGCGCAAACATAAATTTCTGCGCCACGGGCTGTAAAATATCGACAGCAGCCGCCGTGCACAGCAAAAATCGAGGAAAAATTAATGATGCCAACGAACACACAATACCCTTACCAAATGGCCATAATTACTGATCACAATACTAATTATCCTTGGCCCATTTCGGTTAATAAGTGGGCATAGTTCGACACATATTTCTCGCATCATTTAATTTATTTGAATTCATTGCGAATGGGTTTTTAATTAAGATTCAGCAGGGATTGCAAATTAAAACAACTTAGTTATAATTTTATCATGAGCAAAATTAACAAAAGCCTTCACATAACCCCAACACCCGCTCCACTCTGCTGGGGGAAAGAGTACAAAACAAACTTAAATGCCAGCATATTGTAAATTTATTGGATTGGGGACATCGTTGCGGAAGCCGCTGAGGGTGAACTGCGTTATAGGGCTTGGTGTCAGAGGCCAAGGGGGGGCATGGGAGTCTGGCCAGAGCCGGCTGGATGACATGTGGAAAGGGGGGGGGCAATCAGCAGATGGCGATGGGATGGTGAATTCCGATTACGATTGCGATGGTGATGGCGATGGCGATGTCGATAAGCTTAGCAGGGAAGCGGTAAAATGTGTAAAGTATTATATGTATGTTACAACAAATGTTGCCTACTTATGAGCGCACCTCCTGGGAAAGTTGTTGAAAGGAAAGAAACAATTAATAAATATATATTTAATGCCCTTTGAGGAATGCATTAAATCTACTAAGTTTTCCCTGTCGTTCAATGATGTCTAAATTCCCTTTCAACTCAATATTCTTCTCTAAATACATATCTTTTAATTAACTTACAGCAAAAATCCCATTTTAAAGATATTGTATCTGTGTGCTCATGCCTTCGTTTAAGCTTCAACCCGCAGCCCTCATCTTATTAGTCCTCTTCCAGGACACTAGCCCGCCCAAACATTTAGCTAATCTACCCTCTTCAGACACTTTATGGGCGCCGCCGCCGCCGCCGCCGAGTGAACTCAACTTGACAGCCACCCAAGGCTAAGCCTCACTCTGGTCCTTAGCTATTTGTCTGGTCAAGGGTGTGTCCTTTCTTTCAGCTCCCGGAGAGCTTTAAACGCTGAAATGCAAATCGTTCGGGAAAATCTATCAGCAATGCTGAGACAACGGGTTCTACTTCAAGAGCGTTTATTTCTGGTCTGCTGTTTTCACGCCCCGTTGCGGCAGCCGAGGTGGGAAATCCGTTCTGGGGGACATACCACCCGCTGGCCAGGAAAATGCCTTTCGCTGTTCCTAACGCTCGCAGTTGACAAGCCCAACAGCACGAGGACTAGTTTCTGGGGGGACAAAAATACTAAAAAAAAAAAAAAACTTTCTTACTCCCATTGTTCAAAGTTTTTACCAGCCAACCATCACTCACACCTCAGTTTCCCGCTGGTGCGGATTCCGAGATTAGTCTTCCACTTGGCCAAATCTGCAGCAATGCTTGGCGCCAAAGTTATGGCCTTCGAGGGTCGGGGGAAAATCGGCAAATACAGAGCGCGGCAGGCGACCAAGCGAGGCGATAGCAGCCATGGCTAACTCTTCCTTCCACCTGGCCAGAGGCAATTCCGTTCTCGTCCTTGCTCCCTGCTCCCTGTTCTGTCCTGTATTTGTGTCACTTTATTTGTATTAATGGCTCTTGTGCATCCTGCGGCGCGACTACAATAAGTAATTTGATCGAGTGGCTAGGACTCCCTCCGACTAGCAAACACCGACTGGTGACTAGCGACTGGAGACTGCAAAACTGCAAAACTGCTGGATGCCGACTGCCAACTACTTTTCCACTCTATAGCCCCATTTCCACTATGAGAAGCCTTCTCACTGGCGAAAGGAATTCTTAAAAGATGGCACAAAGGAATCAAAACTGGAGTCAAGAGCCGACCGAATGCTCTTGAGGACCTGCCGCTCACTGAACTGTGGCTGCATCAAGGAAAATTGGAAAGGAAAAACCGAAGAGAAGTTTTCTAGAGTTATGAAGGAATGAGATAAGTCAACTATTTTAAATAATTAAAATTGCATGACCCTTAAACTACTTGTCGGAGCTTTATTTTGGTGTATTTAAGTAACTTTTGAATATGTTACATATTTAATAATAGTAACAATTATTTGAAGTCATGCCATAACTCCTTTTTTCTGAGTGTAATGGCCTTTTGAGAGGTGAACTGAAGTGAGGCAATTGCTTGGGTTATTGAAAGAATGGATAAAAGAATACTTGAACTCATCTCAATAGTAATAGTTAATTGTTTGAGACATGCCCTGGATGCTAAATTAATTGCAATGACCCTGGGATTTTATTTATAAATAATCACTGTTAATAATATTAAGAGAAGTAAAAAAAATAATGGATAATCCTAAAAGGATATCGAGATCGTAAGTATAAGTGTACCAACTGATAGGGCAAAATGACTCCTCTTTAAATAATCTTTTGGAAGGAACTTACTATTTCTGTTTACTTTTATTTATAGTTATGAATAACTATGAGCCGATTTGGCAAAACCTTGCTGTTCATCTATTAAAAGTACCAAACATGGTTTGAAAAATTAATTTATTAAAAACTACAGCACTGTTTATTATGTATAAAACATAACTACTTACCCAATTATACTAAGGAACCTAAAAGACCTTTGCTGAATCTAACTAAAGATTCTTCCTCTGTCTTTTAGGCAAAATTTTATTCGATTTCATGAACTTTCTGGTAATCATATTTCTGGAATGGCCACCTAAAACTTGCAAGAAAAAAGCCCTAAAAGAACATTGCCATGTATTTGAAATTTTTCCCTTAAACGAAAACGGCCGAAACTGCCATCGAATTAGCTAGAAAAGAGGCAGTGAGAGGGGCAGTTTAATGCAGAATGCGGAAATTCTAAACCTCTAACAACGGCAGCCGAGTGCAAAGGATTAAACACTCTAGATTTTATTAGATAAAGCCCAGTGAGCAGCAAACGAATCGAAATTTTGCAGCGGCATCGTTTGTCGTCCCCTTGCTACTTAACCTTTCCCCTATCCTTGCAGTTTGCTCCCAGCATTTCTCCCAGTTTTCCCTTTGATCCTGCCTCCTCCTCCTCCTGGCAGGGCGCACACGGACATCATAAATTCTGTGACAAATGCAGGTACAAAGTGCCTCCCAGGGGCAAACTTTTGCTTGGCCAAGATAAGACCGAACGTCCACGCAGCACTACTCCTACTTGGTCTTGTCTGGCATAATTGCCGAACTTTAAGTTGTCTCCTAGTTCAGGTCCTGGTCCTGAGCTGAGCGGGAAATTTAATACCAATTGATTCAAGATACTTGCACAATATTTGCATTAGCCTGCATTAAGAAAGCCTATCACAGCCCTGATTAGCCATCACTGAGCACTTTACAAAAGTCTTGGGGGGAAGAGACAGTAAGAGGAGGCACTGGGGAAAGAGTCATTGGAGCGAAGAATTGTGGTCGCAGTTCTCAGTTTCCGCCTTGTTTTGTCTCCTGCATAATATTTTCAGTTTAGTGCGTCAGTTGTGGTAATAAGTGAGTCGAGCTGGTTTTGTTATTGAAATGAGCCACATACATACATATACTCGCATATACAACTGCAGATATCACACACCACCCTCTCTGCACAATGGACGGGCTTGTGGGGCTGGTGGGGCTGGTGGGGCTGGTGGGGCGGTGGGTGAGGTTGACACTCGCACGCATGCATAAGTAAACAAACATAAACATTTGCTCCAACACGCCAAGTATAAAATGGCATAACAAGCAGCCAACCACACAAAAGCAACGACATCCAGAGCTCGGTGGGTGAGTGAGTGGTGGGAGCGGTGGAGCACTGGCAAAGGAGCAGAGGGATACGAACACGGCTCCAAAGAAATGCGACGTCAATAGATCGAATTTAACGATACCCTATTAGGGTTTAGTGTGGGATAATTAGGAGTGGAGCACAAAGGAGCCAGTCTATTATGCCAGGAAATGAGCAAGCAGTCACTGTTTGGCGGGGGGTAAACTGGAACAGCGTTGTCTTTGAAGATAGAATTTCACATAATGAATTTAACAATGCCTTCAAATTTGAGGTCCTTAAACGAGTAGAAACAGCTGGAAACCATTTGATTATGAATACATCATGATTAAAGGTATGTACTAGGAATAAAATTGGGGGAAAAAATCCGATATAATATATACAAATATTTTCTTTTAAAAACCTATCAATCAATCTTAATATCACATTGAAAACATAGTAAATTTTGATATATGGAAAGTTTATGTATCAAAAAATATGCCAATCAACAAAATATAAAAAGTATCATAATGTATCGGAAAATATCCCATTTAATAATAAACAATCGATATTATCGAGAAATATAAATATAAATATAATTTATTGTTTTTCTGTTTCTCAAAAAATCAAAGTATACCGATTTATCCCACTTAGATTGCAATTTGAAAATATAGATTTAGTGTAAAATGTGGATGCAGTCTTCATATATTTATTCTTTTATTATCTGTAGTAAGTAAATATATAAGTGAAGATTAAATTAAAATACAAAATAATTAAAATTATTTTTCGAAAGGGTAATCCCAATCTTAGGAACTACTATCATTCATATAAGGCCATTTTAGCAATGACTATTTTATTTATTTAATTCATTTTACTGAAAAGCAGCACCTATCTTAGTACATTTCCCATAAAAGTAAAATATTATTAGTGTTTATCCTATATTTTTATGATCTGTTACGAATGAGTTATCTGCAAGAGAATACCTTTCCGGGTGATGAGAGTGCCAGAACCGCAGCGGGAACCGCAAATTCAGTTGCTCCGCATTTCTGATGCAACTTAACCTGCTCCTGCTCCTGCTCCTCCTCTTTCTCCTGCTCCTGCTCCTGCTCCTGCTACTACCCATGATGCAGCGCCAGTTGCCATTTCGGAGTTTAGAAAATGTCTGCGATGCTGGACGACTTATTATCGAAGCTCCTCCTTTTTTAAAAGTGACGGCTTGCAGCTTTTGCAAGACGCCTAACAAGCTGCATTGCCGCAGCCACTGAGGCGTAAGGGGGTAAAGGACCTTTTGGCAAACTTTGCAGAACTGGAGAATTCTCGTTACTGACTGGCCGTGCAATTAAATTGCACTGGCACCGCTTCCGACATCTAAGCCATTGACAGGTTGCACTTGATGACTGACGTGTCATATACACACTCACACAGAGACACATAGAGAGACACCCTTGCACACAGGCGAGTAAACATGCAATCAATTAAATTCGTTGTAAATTCAACGGCTTATCTGCCGTAATCAATCTTAATTTTCCACTTGACATGCATCGCCCTAGGAACGACAAGGAGCAGCAGTTTCACCTCAGCCTCCCACTCGTCCTGGCTCAACTCCCTCTGGTTGGATATATGCAAGAGCGAGAGCGAGTGGAATATAAAATGCCAAACTGGCGGAAGACAGTGTGGGACTGGGACCGCACATACGATGCAATCGGCTCACACTGCGTATACGCAACGTGGCCAGTGCTTTACGCATTTTAAATCAAAAATACATTTCCGGCTGCCCCACAAAGTATGCCACAATTTATAGGTAACAAGGAGTAGTGCACAAAGTGCAGGCATATGTATGTATACAAAAAAAAAATGCAATTAAAGAAGGACAGAGATACAAAGTGGACGAGGAGAGAATTGCAAGTATTGCAAGTAATTTTAATTTATTTGCTTCAACTTGAGTTTTACCTGTGCTATCGGAATGGGATCAATGGAAATGGGATATTGATAGTAAGAGAAGGATAGGGAATATATGATTTAATAGTTGTTATTTAAAAATGTGTCATAGATTTTATTAGTTTACTTAACAAGCAAGCCATTCAAAACTTGAAAACTATGCTACAGAAATTCATATTTGGAACATATTAAAATTCCTTGAACTAACAAACCTCTCACCCGGAGCTTGCCGCATCGCAAATGTTCGATTTGGTTATCTTCCAGATGGACAAAGATATCTTTGTCTCGCCAATGATATTTCGATCATCTCGTTTTGCAATTTGTCCAAGTGTGTGGCCCCCATCGATACCACATGACCCCAATTGCAATCGCCTCTCTGGCTGATATACGCACTGATAGACTAGTTACCGGGAGCATTACTTAATATGTGTAAATTGTGTGGCATCAACTGTGCATTGTCTGTTATCCCCGGCTATCACAACTCCCAGTCTCTGTCCCAGGCCCCCCTCCGCTCTCGGCTGAAACAATTTATCATTTGAGCATGACGCACGCACCGCCCACATGCATATATTCAGATGCATTAAACCATTGAGCTCATCAGGAGGAGCGAGTGAGGAGCGAGGAGGAGCGAGGAGGAGCTCTCCTCCACCGCATACCGCCTCTCCAGCCGGGCTTAGTCGTCCTCGAGGCAAAGGCATTTAACATGCAGTTTATGTTTGCCGCAAGATCTATTACAGGAAATTCACATATGTATGCCGATGTGCACAAATTGCTGTAAGTGGGCGTGGCAGACCAGACTTGCTCAGATGATGAGCTCAGAAAGCGGCTTGAGACTGGAACTGGGACTAAGGACGAGGATGAGGATGAGGTTTGCCGAGCTGGTCCCTGCGGTAAATCGCAATCGAGCGGCAAAACAAAACTTGATTATTTGGTGCGGTCTGTGTGCAAGGTTTTGCACAGTTGCCTCTATTCACTTTTGCCAGGATTTGCATTAAATATCCCTATTTAAACATGCATGTGTACATATTTTGCGAATTGAACTAAACAAACATTACGCCTACGCAATTATGCAAGAGCCCTTGCAAGGATATATATCTCTCTCCCCTTGCCGAATGTTTAATTTATTGATTAACTCTGCGACTTCACTTCAAATGTGCTTAAAATGCAATTCTAATAAGTTTAATTACTATTCAGAGGTGGGCGAGGAGGTGGAACGGAGGTGTCAACCGAATGAGTTTAGCTCAAGGGTTCCAGATTCGGGCTAAGAAAGTAGGTTGATATGTCTCCGTTTGATCCAATTATTTGGATATCTACCCAAATTGTTTTTGTTATGATGGGATCAAATTGTCAAATAATTTGCCCTTCTATTTTGTGAGAATTTACTGGTGAATATTCAATGCTTTCGATGGTATATATTGTGGGGATATGTGACAGGCATGTTTATGAATTTTGTGTAAAGATTTGACAGCATATGCGTTTTGACATGATTACATGAATATTTTGTTTGATTTTGGATTAATTATGAAACTAGATTTTAAATTTTTAAATCCCTAGATTTTCTCTGTCGTTAATTTTACAAAAAATTACGAAAGAAAGTTATTTGTTGCTTTTGAAACCTAAACCTTTTCGAGCCGTCAAAGAGGACAACTCTGTAAGGAATGTATAATATATATTTTGTTGTATTAGTAAAACCCTTAAAAACAACAAACTGTCCTTTACAACCCTCTCATTATTTTGCTTAAAATCCCTTCCCGGCTTTTCTGTCGTTTTACCAACTTCATTAGCTTATTGATGGCTGGTGTGGGGTCTCCGCAAACTTGAATCTGCATATAAATTTATGTTTGCTATAACTTTAATTACTATTAGTGCTGCCAACTATGTACACAACAAAAACAACAAGAACAAGAACAACTGCAATGTCACTTTGGGCAATCAGACGAGAAATCCAAGGCTAAGACGAAGGCGTTGCAAGTCTGATGGGTTTGGCCCGATGGCCGGCCGGATGCGGGAGTTCGGCCAGTGGTTGCTTGGCTGAGCACTTGGAAAGGGCATCCTCAAAATCAGCTCTCAATATAATGCGGCGGAAGCTTTTGTGAAATCCTTACGTCCAACTTTTTAATACGAAAACTTTTACCAAGCTTAGTAGAAAGGCAGCAACAGCAGCAAGGACAACAAGAGCAAGGGCTACAGAAGCAATTGCAACAGTCACTTGGTGGACTTGTTGTGGGCAGCCGCATTGGCCCGTCCCCGGTCCCCGGTCCCCGGTACCCAGCATATTGCATATCCTTATGTCCTGGCCAGAACCAGAACCAGAGTCAGAGTCAGAGTCAGATGCAGAACCCTAGCCTGGGCGGGTCGGACCACACGAAAGCCACTTGAGCAGCACAGAAACTAACTTAATCTTGTTTACATTCTATGACGAGTTATGAAAATGAAAGGATTAAGCCAGCCACAAACAAACGCACCAGCATCCACACACTGAGGCCCAGGAGTAGATGCTAATACTGCCTTGCCGCACGCACAGGCCAATGCTTAAGCGTGGCTTAGGCAAACAAAAGTTACGCATGGAAAAACTTGAGGGGGAAAAGCCAGTCAACAATATAATGGCAGGCCATGTGGCTGAGTTTGGAACGTGGCTAGTGGCTAGGGATGTCACGAAATCTGGATATGCTGTAGGTTTTACAATTGTAACTATACTTAAACGCCTCTGAAGTAATAATTAACCAGTAACTAGTCTAAATTTAATACCTGGGATCGGCAGATTCTATCAAGTTTTCATATTTCTTTTATAGATGCAGTATATTCTATTAATATTTTATTGGATGTTTATTTAAAGTACATGAACTTTTATATTTTTTTATCTTTGTATAGGAGACAGAAGAAGAATTGCACTCTCTTCAATTTTGTTTTGAAAAAACAATGAAAATGTGTCAAGATTAAGGTTTAAAGAATTTAAAATTTTATTAAAAGAACTGGTAAATATTAACACAAGGAAACCTGTCGATAGGTATCACTTTTTCTTCCTCTAAATGATCCGAAAACTTTTATAATATATATTATTGTATTTAAAGTATTTAAAATCTAAAGAAAATATGACAATTTTCGAACAAATTTAAGGGCAGTCTGCCTTAAAACTATAATGATATATTGCACATTTTAAAACCAATTTAATAAACATTTTAGCAAAGAAAAAGGGAGTATATTTTCAAGGGACGCTTTGGAGAATTAAAAACTCAAACCACATTTTAAAATTATTTGTTAAATAATACGTTTAGTTCATTTCTGATTTGACGTGCAATTAAATATTCATTCATAGTAATTATTGAACTATATATTTTTTAAATAAAAAAAGGTTTTTTTTATTAAAATGTTTAATAAATAACATACGACCAGGAAACTATATTGTCCCAGCTAGAATTCAAACAACTCCAAAGGGTATGTCAAAGTGAGCTGCAACATTAAAAACAAAGCTCCGCAACAAGAACAATAAGAGCTGGGTAAAAAAAAGGAAATAAACATTACTAACATTTAACAAACACTTACCTTGTCCTCTCTGGCTTTCTGGACCTCCCCCCATGTGGTTGGTCTTCCAACTAAGTTAGTTTTCAGTTTATATTTGGTTAAGTTATTTGCCCATTACATTTCGAACAATTTGTTAAGGATTTTGCTGCAGTATTTTCCCATCTAGTATATCATTATGAATTTATACAATTTGCGCAAAATTCGCCAACTCATGGACGTTTTTCCGCCTCCCCGCCCCCCGTTGTCACCTTTCCTGACAACCACAATTTTCCGTTAGCTCTATTTATTTATTTGTTTGTTTGTCCACTGCCAGTCTCCATAATTTTGAAGTGTAAAAATATTTTCGATTGCGGTCTGTGACACGTGCGCAGAGCTTCCATCAATGTCCAGTTTTGGACGGACAGCCATGCCACGCCCTCTTCAATTGCCAAAGCCACCGACCCCCGCCCCCCGCCCTTGCACTGGAAAATTTAATTTGCACATCATCGATAAACAGTCGTCGATGATGGGTTTGGGCTTGTTACCACCCACCAAAAGGGGCGGAAAATCGGGCAGAAACGAGTCGGAGGAGAGCTTTGGCTTTGTTTATGATATGTCAGTTGATTCCTTTGCCAAAGCGTAAAGTTGTTAAGCACTCTATGAATATTGAATGTGTTTAATATATACGAGGTACGTTTTCAATTTCGGTCTTTTGGTATTTTTAATATCCGTATTTATGAAGGCAACGAATCTGTTTCTAGGAACCCAAACTATATAAAAAATATAAATCTGTTGAAGTTAGGCGAGGATGAGAAAATCAAAGTTTTGAAAGCAATGAGGTAGCTTTTACATTTCATATTCACATATTACACTTAAGCTCGTTTTATCCATTCAGATTCCATTATAATTAATGCAGACTTTACTAAACTTTAGCATTATTCAAGTCTTGTTTAAATCCTTGCGATCTATGAGCGATTGGGGTAAATCTTGTATGCAGTTTGAATTGCTTCCGGAGGCTATTAAATATGTATATCGCCTTTGCCAGGTGCATTATCGCAAATGGGGCCCTGCCACCCCATTGACGTTGCATAAATTGTGGCAGGTATTTATTGTATTTAATGTAAACTTGCCCACTCGCCACTTGGCAACTGCAAATAGGCACGCAAAGGCCACCAGTTGCGCCTGCCACTTGCCACTTGCCACTTGCAACCAGCACCAGCACCAAACTGGCAACAACTGACATGTGTGGTTGGTTTTGGTAGTGCACTTGCTGTTTCTGTTCCTACAGCCGCCTCGGTTCGCTCTTCAGCTGCTGTTGATGAGTTACTGCCAAGTTGTTGAAGTTTCTGGTCAAAAAGTTGACGCAGCCCTTAGATAAAACTGCAACAGCAGCAGCAACAACAGCAACAACAGCAACAGCAGCAACATCAGCAGCAGCAGCAGCAACAGCAAAGGGTGGATAGGACACATTTGTAGCATATAAAGTTCATTGAAGTATAAAGCAATTAGTGTTGGAAAGTAAGCCAGGCAAAGTTTGAGCCAGGTGAGGCAGTAATTTGATTCAACTTCCATTTGTGGATTGTGTTTGCCGTTGAGCTCAGATTTGAGCTTGTCAGCTTAGAGGACGCATAAATTCCCTATTTGTGAGATTGAAACTAACTAGACTAAATTAGGTGAAGCAATCAGGGTTTTAAGTGCAGAGAAGGATACGGAAAATACATGCTTGTGGCTTATCAAATACGTACATACATATATAGCCTAAAAATGTGTGTTAATTCTATTAAATATTAGGTATCCAATTTTTATGTTGATATATTTTTTATAAACCTGCATATAACGGGTTTTTAATAAAAAGCTTAATATATTTACCGTTGTTTATTGAAGTACTTTTAAGAATATGTTTTTACATTAATAATTTGATAATATATTTACTGAAACTTTAAAGTTTTTATCAAATTGTTACAAACAAAAGTTATAAACTGAAGTAAAAAGAAACATTTATTTCTCATTCTCTCAAATTTAAAGCTCTTATTGGATAGATAATTGCAAAGACTTTAGGTTGTCATGATATTTAAGAATAATATGTTATTCGTATTTTAATTTTGGGTTTTAGCCATGCTAATCTGTCTGACTGCACCTCAAATAATTATTTAAATTACATTTATTTTAAATAAACTCCAATTTTTCAACTTTTCAGCATTAAAATGAAAACAAAGGTATTTTTACACCTACAACACTTACTTAAGCCTGGCATTACGGTTGCATATAATATTACAAATATTATTGATATTCGACTGCAAAGAAAAAATAAGTATGACAGAGATCAGAGATTGGTGACCCCGACCCAAACGAGCAACAATAAAAAAATCATCAAACCGAGACCATTTCCCTGCCATTATACAGCCATGGCCATAGATAAGCTCCGCAATGTTTGCGTAAATAAATTTCATCTTTTATTTTTTCGCTATGGTTTTCGCTCGGGTACAATGAAAAATAAAAATGGTGGGCGGAAAAAATGGCATTGCATATGAAAATATGTCCATTAAAAATAGATGTGTGGCACAGTGGACTCCTCCTCCACCTCATCCTCCTCCTCATCCTTCGGACCGGTAGGACCGGTCTCCTCGTCAGCTGTTGGACATGCAAATGCGCCACGCCCTCTGGATGGTGGCCCTTACCGGCACGCACATTTGCGGTTCATAATTTGCGTGCCATTTTTGTATGTTGATGGACAAAATCAACAAACGAATGGGGCAAAAAAAATATATATATACATATATGTTATATTGAGCACTTTGCAGTTGCCAACTTGAATTTAAATTAAAATGCCAACGCAGCGCAAGGCAAATTACAGCAGCAGCAAACATAGCACGCATAAACCTCTCGTGTATTTATATGAATGTGAATGCATATGCCTATATGGAGACGATAAATATTGATTGTACGGTTACGTTAATTTCTGGCAATTATTATTCGCGTTTCAAATATATTTACAAAAAGTACTAAAAGAGATGAATATATGGAGAGTTTGTATTATCCGGGACGCAGTGCGGCGTGTGTGGGCACTTATTATTATTTGTTATTATTAAATATGTCTCGATAATTATCGACCTTTTTTCATCCAGCATCCTGACCATTCAGGCCCAACTGTCTGTGGTCGCCAGCTCGGTCGTTTCGGCCAGATGCTTAAATGCACATTGAGTGGGCCAAATCGAAAGGGTCAATATACATACACAGAAATGCAGTTTATACCGGCGGATAGCCATAAAGCTATATGTTCAACATGTGCATGTGTGTGACCGATGACATCGAGGGAAGATTTAAATATTTAAGCAAGGAGCGAACTAACGGAAATAAATATTTGAGTTAATTTCAGTTTACCATTTAAGCCTCCGACGAATGCTGTAAAATATTGATTATACTTTGAAGTAAGGCAAGTAATAAAAGCAATTTTGGGATGATTGTATAAGTAAATATGCGTATTATTATAAGAAAAGGTTCATTTTTTAAGGAAAGGGAAACTTGCAGTCAAAAAGATGAAAATATTTTATATATGTGCCCTAAAAGTCTTTAAAAAAATGTTAAAAGAAAAGATTTAAAATTCGAATAAGTATTCAAATATTGCGTACAAAGTTTGAACTAAAAATTAGTTCATCTAAGCCCCTATTTGTTTAGCTTGTTATCATTTTCTGACAAAAAACATTTCCTTTTGTCTCCATTAGTAGACTTTTCCTTTTTAGTATTATACCTCTTCAACTTTCTCTTTTAACCAGTTCATAGTTCTAAAATGATTATAAAGTAGTCGTCTTTCAATTATTAAAGTTTAAAAACTCTTCTGTAAAAAGCAACTCACTTTAAACCTTTTCCCTTTAAAATTGTAAAACAAAAGTGTGTTTAAGTGAGGGAAATGCATAGATATAGGATTATATATAGAATAGCATCCATCTTCTTGTTAAAATATAAACGAATTGCCATCTCAAAACAAACATTTTTAAAGAAAATGTAACTGCAGCTCTGATAAATATTTACTCAAAAAATATATTATTATGAAAACTGCCTCTGTTAAGGTAGCTCTGAAAATCAATACTGTTTCTGGTCGGTTTGTTTCATTGCATCACTTTAAATAAATTTAATTAATTAAAACCAAATAAATGGATGTTGGAGTTGGAAAATAAAACTATGCATTCGAGACACTTTTAAAGAGATTGGGTGGATCTGGCACATTTCCAGGCATACGATTTGCATCTTCTCCCCTTTTGTTGACTCCCGACACCATCCTTCCTCCGCCATCCTTCCTGCGCCTGCGAGGTGGCATATGTGCCCGTGAGTCCTGCCTCCTGTCCTCCGCAACTCGTTGTCCTGAATGTGGGGTATATTCTTATGTGCCAAACCGCTTGTCTTCCGTATGTGGGCTGTGTTTCCTTTAACTTTCCGCTCGCATCCGGTGCTCGCTTCGTTTGCTCAGTTTACTTGGCTGGCAATTATGAGGAGCAAAATAAAAATAATATTTTCTGCAGCCAGTTTATTCGGAAACCTAAAAAACCCCCCAAAGTTTTGCCCTGCCTTGGCTCCTACGGAGTACGGAGATAGCACAGCGGTCCATAGATTTGCTGTTGAAGCTTGGAAGCCCGGGCTCCTGGCAGCAAGTTAGCGACAAAAAAAATTTTAGTGTAATTATCTTTTGAATAATTAAAGAAAAACGTTGCCGCTGCTAAAGAGGAGCAAAAGCAATATAAGAAGAAAACCGCAGAGCTGCAGGAGCCGGCGTCGGGACATATTTTCTAAAGTTTGCTTTGAATTGTGCTCGAGTCCAGTGGGTACCAATTCCACCCACCCACCGCCTTCCACCAGGACACTGCCCCCAAGGGCACACCCAACTCCACCCACTTAGGGTTCTAAGCCCACGCTCTGAACTCGTAATTTGCTTTAAGTTATGCTCATTATGCGCCAATTATTTGTGTCAGGCAAAACCCAAAAAAAATATATATATTTTTATATAAGAAGCCAGCCAAATTCAAATTGGACCAAGATTGGGCTATATGAAGTCGAATGCTTGGCACCGATTTTGCTTGGCTAATTTCTAGAATGCTTGATTCTTTGGATAGAGTGCTTATGTTTAGGGATTTTAATGTTCGCTTCAAAGAAAAAGTTATAATTTAGACTGAGTATTGCTTTTAATTTTTGCGGAAAAAGTTTTGAGACGCTGCGAAGGGGAGTTTTGAGTGGGAAATGTGTGTAAATGATATAGATATATTAATGATTTGAAATAACTTTGAATTTAATCAATACAACATATCTTTAAAGCTCAAAGAACATAAATATCCAAAACGAAATAACTTCGCTGTTGTTAAAGTTAACTAAAGACCACTTGGAGAGTCATCAAGTTAAATCCTCAGCCTCTGTACGACCTCACATATACAATTACTATTCCTATTTGATAGTTTATACAAGTTATACAATTCCGAAAATATATATATATATTCTCGTTGTCGTTCAGCCAATAATCATCTATGATTGAAAGAGAAGTGCTCAAAGGGACTCTGGGACCTCATCGCAAATGTAACGTTTTGTTACGGTCCCTTTCCCTGTCTGGTTTAAATGGGTTAAGAACTTGGCTGCACTCTCAGCAAACCGCTTGCCTAGGTCCTTTGCTGCTGCTGCCGAGTTATCCCACGTGACCAGGCCTGCTTGGTCGTCCTGGTCGTCCTTGCCACTTCCTTCGGTTGCGGATGCAGCAGTGGTGCTGTAACAGTAGACTTAGTTTATGTGGGACTGTTGTCTGGGGGGAAAGGCTGCCTGTCACCCGCTCTCCCTGTTGGCACACCATTACTGGAGCTAATTAGAGGAGTGACCCCAGTGACGCTGGCGCCTTTAACCCGAGACAGCCCGCATCCGCAGTGGCTCCTCCGATCTGTCATGTGTAGAGGGTACACTCCTTGTTGGCGCCTCGCACGTTGCCGTTGACGTTGCACACTGGTGTTGCAATGGCAATGGTTCTGGTGTTGGTGTTGGTGTTTGCAGGTTGCAAGTTGCACGTGGCTGGTGCAGTTGCCCTGCAGTCAACTGCCTTCACACTTGGCAGGATGAAACCCTTTTGCCCCCTGCCCTCACTTCAAGCTGGGATACTATACCAACCATACCATACCATTTCATTCCATTCCTTCTCCTTCTCCTTATCCGCTTGCTGGCTTGTCAACTTCCTTCCACTTCTCATTTGTGCGGCATTTCCGGTACAATGGCGGCAACAATGGAGTGGAAGCCCCGCACTCAAACTTGTTTGCTGGCGACGTTTCGCTTTCCGACCCGACTAAACCGTCTCCACCGTCTCAGCCCCACTCCGGGGGGACTTGCTACAATTGTCTTTCCTTTTCAAATAGTTTTCGCTGCGCTATCTGCTCCTTTCGCTGCCTCGCTCGGCGCTGAGTCAAAAGTTGGCTCAGTTAATTCATGAGATTTCACGGTTTATCTCACCCGACTTCGCTTTCTTTCCACCTGGACTATATTGTTTTCCTCACCGGCTTTCCATTCAGTTGCTCTGTTCGCATCGCATAGTTCACAGTTAATTAGAAAACTATTCTGCGTGCGGCGCCGCTTGCTCAACTTTTCAACTCCGAAACTCAAAGTCGAGTCTTATTTAATTAGATTTTTCCGTTACCGTGTTATGAATAGTTTTTAAACACAAAATATGACTTTTTGGGGGGAAATAAAAAGGAGACGAGTGACTAAATTGAGGGTTGATATCAATAAACTTTAACTATGGCTTATATTAAAAGTGTGAAGTATAATCTAGAATGAAAACCTGTTCTTACTTCATCAAAAACATTTCCTTTTGCTTTGATATAAATAAACGAAACTTGTAAATAGATACTTGCAAGTCATAAGATGTGGTTTCAGCAACCGCAATGTGCTTTCATTTGCCTATTTTTTAACTCGCAGCTGGAAAATTTATTGGATGCAGCCAAACTGATTTGATTAGAAACGCCCCTTTCAAATCTTTGGCCAAGTTGTAACGCCTCCTTTGGCGAGAGCTCTTCTGGCCATTTGTTCGGCCTTCGAGCTCAATGCTTTTGACGGTCGTCTGCCCAAAAGCAATCTCTTAATTTGTTTACAAGCTCTGCTTTCGGCTTTTCCTTTGGCCGTTCATCTTTCTCGCCTCGTCGTCCTTGCGTCCCAGCGTCCTTTCTTCCTTTTCGTGTGCCGTGCTTGGTTTTCCAAAACCTCAAAAATATGTAAAAAGCCAAAAACTCGTTTGCAACATTCACAGGATGGCGGGAGGAGACAGCCCGCAGGACGCAGGACGGAGGAGATGGCCGGGGGCTAAGTGGGCGTCTCTGATAGAGATCCTGCTTTTATTTGTTACTTAGCATATTTTCACCTTGAGGGCAAACAATCTCCCACTAGATACACAGATGCACATACACACACCCAGTATGCAGTCGGGGCGAAAGTAATAAATATTTTTTTGCTGCGCCAGTTGAGCTGCTTCAGCTTAAAAAACATTTATTTAGTTTTTTTTTTCCTTTCCAAAGGATGTTTTTTTCATGTGCAGTTTTTATGGTATGAATATAGAGAGGTAGCATCGGATATTGAAATTGAAACTATTTTAAAATGTGATCGAATCGAATTAAGAGATTAATATGATGGAAATTATTGTTTGCTTATTTAAATAACATTTAAATTTTTTCAATGTTGGTTTAAATAATTACAAATCTAAAGGAAATTTAGGTTCAAACGTAATCATTTGTTACTTTTTTACCAGATGACTTTGTTATTATAGTTGAAGAATTGGTGCTTTTTTTAAACAATTTTATTTATGTATAATTTATGTGTGTTTATCCGGACTATTCAATTACATATTATTACTTTTGGATAAAAATATTGGTATGAATAAATATAGGTCTAATAAATGTGAATAAATATAGGTAGATATTTTTCTTTTATATATTTTATAAACATTTAACCCTATTAAATCATTTTATCACTGAAACTCCAAACACCTTTTAAATTACGTAATAAATATTTGTAAGAAATTCATTTGTATAGTTATTCAATCTAATTTTGCATTACAAAATGTAATATGGAAGCTTTTAATTAAAAAAGAAAACAGCCAAAACACCATAATTTAATAAGTAACCCCTTTAATGTATACAATTTGAAGTTGATTAATTTAATACAATTCTTTAATGACTGCTCTTCATACCTATGAACACCTATGGTGTGTGTGTGGCTCATTAAGCCACTAAGTTCTCTTCAAAAACCAACAGTTTCCCCGCTTTTGTTTCCAAGTGAGCAAAAAGGAGCACTCTCAAGGACCAATGGATGATGGTGAATGGGAAGAATATCAAGAGTATCAGCCATTTCATCACCTCTCCGATAAGCTCTTTATACCTGGTCTATTCTACCTATTTCACTTTCCGCACTCAAACGGCGGTCGTTGGCTTGTGCTGGCAATATATTCCTATATTCCAGCTACCTTCCGGCCGCACTTCCTTTTATACCTATGTACATGCATATAATTTATATATATATAGATATATTTATGTGTATTTTTGAATTTAAATGATTGAATTGCCGTGTGCCAACGCAGAAAAGGAGCGGAGGAGCAGAACAAACAGACAGCCAGCGAGAGAGATTGAGTCTGGATGCCATTTGCAGAAATATGAAAATTACCTTTAATGTGAAACTGGCTGGCAAACATAGCGGCGGACAGAGAATGAGATAGAGATGGATAGAGAGTGAGTTTTTCCAGCGGCAGCATTTTCACGCTGCCATCTTGATAGGCCCAAAAGAGACTCAGACAGTTGGAGAGCCACGAGCTCTATTTTATTTTTGCTTCATGCCTTTATATTTCTGTTTTGTGTTTACATAAAAGTGAGGCGAGGCAGATTGCGCTCGAGTGCGTTAATCAGCGCTCCTGGGCAGGACAGCAGGACCAAAAGGACATTGGAGTTGCACATAAAGAAATGTTTGAATTATAGCAACAGAATAAAGTTATCTGTATCTTTAAGTAATGGTCAACGCAAGGATTTTCAAGGATACTTAATGGGTTTCTTTTTTTTCAGTAACTTTATTAAATTGCTAGTAACAAATATACTACAAAATATGTCAAATTAATATACAAAACATTGGGAATACTCTGGATTTTTATACTAGTTATAATTCTTATTCTTAATAAAAAAATAGGATACTAGATGCGTTTCTATTTTTTAAATATATCTAAGTATTACGATTACTCCGAGGGGTTTCTCTAGTAATTGTTTTTACTCGAATGTATTTCTTTCTGTGTATGGGTCCTGTTGGCCAGTTGATTTTGCTCTCAGCGCCAGCGTTGACTTTTCCCTGACTGGTCAGTGCAAGGGGAACCCCCCTCCCAGGACGGATGGGGAGGGCAGGCGGAAAAACAGATTATACTGATTTCATGCTGGAAAATCAAAAAATGAACGTGCGGCAATTTACATACTTAAGTTGGGATTACGGGAAGCAGATTTTTCTTCTCTTTTTTTTATACCGCTGCCCCCTTTGTTGATTCTTTTTTAGGCCCGGCCTTGGAATATTTATTGGCCACATGTTTTGCCAGCCACCTTCGTGAGTTGAACAATTTGGCTTTCCTTTTTTTGTAACTTTATTCTTTTTTTTTTGTTGTTTTATTTTTTGACAATATGGCTTTTCGACATTTTGGGGGACTACAAGGAATTTCCGGGGATTCCATTTTAATTGAATTCTGTTGGCATTGTTGTTGTCGTTGCTGTTTAGCATTTTGTTGGCTTTGTTTCCTCTTATGTTGGATAATTAAAGCGCCCCAAGTCAATTTCTTGGTCCCCAATACAAAATTCTTTCTCCACTTGATTGTTTTTCGGTGGAAATTTACATTAATTTGTGTTTTGGTTTCCTATTTAAAGTTTTTGTTGTTGGCCGTGTACCACCCAAGTTGATAATTTCATAATAAGCGCCAGACAGCAATAATAATTACATTAAAATGAGGCTGGGATTCTTTCGTCGAGGAAAATTATATGGAAAGCTCTGAGCCACGACGCCTTGCAAATTGCAACTCAAGTGGAGGGAAAAGAAACGGCTTTCTGGGGGAAGGAAAAACAAGAGGGGGAGAGGGATGGGAACAACATTAGAACACTTAAGCACTTAGCTGTCCCCTCCATCCAAACACCCGTCGATTACCGCCGTGGTGGGTTATCTTCCCTGGCTGCCAGCCGGCTCCACTCCGTGTTGCATATTCCAGGCACGTTCCAGAAAAGCGATTCGCTGGCATTTCCCACCCGGAGCTAGAAATATCTTAAGTCTGCGTTTTATCAATTTGCCCATTCTGTTTTGCCTTTACTAGATATCTTTGAATTTACTGAGCCTCTCAAAAAACTAGCCTATGGGATTTTAATTAAGTTCCCATTCAACTCTTATTAAGTTTCGAAAAGTTTTTCAAAAGAAAAATCGAAGTTTCTGCTTTGATATATACAAGGGTAGAAGGAATAATAAGAATAATAATCTTTATTAGCATAATTATAATTTATGTAAAAGTTATGAAATAAAAGCGAATTTATATTTCAGAAAGAAGAAACATATGCAAACAAGGAAGTATACATACTGTTGTGTCGGAAATAATATAAAAACAAGTGAGAGAGATACACAGATAGATGATCGACTGTGAGATACCTGGTACCGAATTTTACTAAATATTTGCCTTATTTTTAGACAATATAATAAAGATTCTTAAACAACATAAAATGGCAGCCAAAGTATTTGAAACTGGAAAGCATCACGTTTTTTGCTGCCTCCCAAAACCTATTTTAACATATTTCCTTTACCTTCTGAAGCTTTAAATTAAAACACTATATAATTTCGTATATATAAATAGTTCCATTGAAATCACAATCGTTTTAACACAAACATTTAAGTTTTAACCACTAACTGGAACGTCTCTCGATATACATATGTATTTCCTTGCCATCTGTAGGTACACACTGCGTACACGTTATATCTGGCCAAGAATGGGTCCGTCCATATCCCCCTCCAGCAGTGCAGCTCATTTTTGTTATTTTTATTGTGGCTCTGATTCGCGCTTTATTGCATTATAATTGAATCTTGGAGCGCACAGCTAACGCAGGAAACGTTGGCTGACTGGCTACCGCTTCCCCGCCCCAGCTGTTGCACTTAATGCCAAGTGTTTAAAAAAAGAAAGGGTAAGAGGAGAAAGCTAAGGGAAAAAAAGAAAGTAATATTTACTTACTCCCACACCGTTCGACAGACCACCACCCTTTCATCGTCCTCGCGCCCCGACGTTCATTTTCCTCATTGCCAGCGAAATGCAATAAAAATTGTTTTCCCATAGACGCTGGCGACGACGACAACGGTGGCTAAGCAAATGTTGTTGGAAATGAGCTATAAAAACGGGAAATTGTATTTTACAGTAAATTTTTGCAGCACACAAACTAGCTGGGAGCCGTCGTTGGGCCACATCCTGTGACCTTCCACCCCGGCGCCGCTGCTGTCGCAGATAATCCGGTGCTGAGTTGGCTTGTCTTGACTTGGCTTGACATTGGCTTTGGCTTTGGCTTCGGCTTCGGTTCGGCTTCGGCTTTGTCCCGCCACCCTTTGCACGGTTCGAATCCGAGGTCTGAGCCCGGGCCCTTGCATCTATCGGGGCTTTATAAGCTGCCAATATTAAAATGATGACAAGTTTATGGCAAAAAAAAAAAGGGCAAAGGCACAGGCTTCGTGGGGGCGGCATTGGAATATATGGGTAGAAGCAGATGAGGCGAGCGAAAATGCAATTCATGGCAAGTTGATGTCCCGTGGCCTTATTTATAAGCAGTCCTTCGGCATGAACAATGAGAATTCTAAAATTCCTGCCACACTGTCAGTCCTCCAGCCCCCCCTAAAATAATCAAGAAATAAATACATAAATAACTTAGTTATAGATAAAAGCTATTTTGAGGATAGTCTATGGCTTTGAATTTATTTTTTTTACATACCTGAAAGCGTTGCAATCGTTGTATAAAGCTGACAATTATTTTATTTAAAATTATTAATGATTAGATGTGTCTTTTTAGCTAGTTTCATGTGAACTACAATAGACGTTCCATGAAGAAAATGATTTATTTAACTAGAAATACCAGTAG
The DNA here is from genome assembly GCF_035046125.1 of Drosophila serrata. Taxonomy (NCBI): domain Eukaryota; kingdom Metazoa; phylum Arthropoda; class Insecta; order Diptera; family Drosophilidae; genus Drosophila; species Drosophila serrata. The sequence goes on from NW_028256998.1 coordinate 1,392,385, forward strand.
AATCTGATATAAAAACTAGATAACTTTATACAAGTTTATTAAATATATTTCAATTTAGACTACGAAATGTTACAACATATTTCTAAGTGATTTTTAAAGGAAATTCGTTTTTTTTTATGTTATATCCATTGTAAATGAATGTGTACTGTTGTAATTTATTACTAAGTTATCTGTGAAAGTATATCTAGGATACTAAATCACCTTTATCTAGGTACTGATTTTCAAACGTTTCATGCATAACTTGAAGTAAAACATAAATCTTTGAACTCTATTTTATACTTTTAAAATCAACCTATATTAAAAATTATGAAACCGCATTTAAATTTTTATAACTCCAAAATTGTACTCACCTCGTTTTTGGTTCATTTCCAAGCTCTCCTCATTGCATCTCTGGCGCGACAAGGATGACTGCAAAGGTAAAAAAAGAAACGAATTACATAAATAACTGCGCAGTGTTTGTGCCATTTTGGTTGCCACATTTGAATAAAATATGAATAAAAACCAAAATGCATTTAGTTGGACGGCAAAAGGGAGTCTAAAGTGGGACAGAGATGAGGCGGGCGGTAAATCCTTGGTAGCAGCGATACTTCCTCCTTCTTGGAACCCATTCCTCCACCTCTCCAAAGTGGCTGGAGCAGTTTGTCACCTTTTCGCTTTAGAAAATACCTCAAAGAAGGGATAGAGAGAGAGAGTCCTTGCTTCTACGCGTTCCTTTACGTGTTTTTATTTTTTACCGATTCTTCTGCACAGAGAAAATGATAAAATAAGATATATCTGTGGATTCATTGGAACACGTTTTTACTTAAACATATTCTTACTTATAAAAAAGGGATACCTCTGGATTCTTTTGAACATATTCTTACTTTAACAATATAGAAATTTTGTAATATAAAAAAATGTGAATAAATATTTTACAAAATTCGATGTTTTTTGTCTAAATGCATATGATTAGAATCAGAGTTTATTTTTTAAAGCTTTTTTTACTGTAAAAAGTAGTAAATACTCCTCATTATTTTATGTACTTTTTTAAAAGTGCTTAAGCAAAAAGAAACAATTATATTTTCATAGCTTAATTACTGTATCTTTGCAACAATATTCCTATAGCAACATTTCTAATAAAAAATGTATATATATTACGTAACTTGTACTGTCTTTGACAGTAAAAATAACCCATATTGTACCGTGCTCCTTCAATGCAGGTAGGACCTTATATTATTGGTTTTCCGTGCAGTTTCTCTCCGTGATTACCGCTCCTTTCCACCGCTACCCGTTTTTGCATACAGATACGATAATATTTGCATTCAGTTGGGCCTCCTTTCCCCGTACTCCGGCTGCCCGCTTTCCATTGCCAGTCCTGTTGCAGTCTATTTCCTTTTTTTTATTTTATTTCGCTGTCAAGACGTCAGCAATGTCGTCCTCTTACTTGTCCCAATCCGGCTCCTGGCCCTGGACCTCTCGACCCCGTCCTCGTTCCTGTTACATTCATCGTCCTCGGGTTGGTCTTGGTCTCCGTCTGGAACTCGTTCCGGAGCGCCACGTTCCCTTGCCTTAATTTTGGCTAGGGAAAAGTGCATAAAAAATCTGCGGCGAATTTGCAATTTGAATTCGACTCCGTCGACCCCTCTCTGTGACCTCTTCCTGTCTCCAGGTCCTTGGCGCACTCGTACCTATGTGAGAGCTTCAGCTTTGGTGTGCGCTTGTGCCTGTGTGTCTCCTTTATTGAGACCAGTAACATGGTCGTCCCGGCCCAGTCTCGTCGTCTAGGCCTCCTCCGTCCGTCCCCCCGTTGGCTATAGAAGCCATTCCTGAGCAGTCTTGGCAGGCAGTCAGGCGGCTATTTAGGAAGTAATTTTCGCGCTTTCATCGCAACTTTTCGCATTCTTTCTGTGTTTGTGTCTGTCTGCAGATCTTTTTGGGCACGTTATTTGTGCTCCTTGATGGGGGCTGAGGCTGAGGCTGAGGCTGAGGCAGAGGCTGCTCCTTTAATGCATTTTTAAAAATGCCAAAAAGCGCAAATTGAAAGCAACTGGCTCCTGCTCTCCTCTCCTTTCCTCTCCACTTGACGCCATTCCCATCACTCACCCCTCGCAGTGGCATTTCTGTGGTCGCCTCTTTTCGGTCGGGTCACGTGCTCACAGGACGCAGGACACGCTTAGGGATCGAGGGGGAGAGGACACCGGGCCAGGGGCCACACGCAGGCATAATTTCAGCCACTGCACTCAGACTTAATGAATATTTTAAGGACAGCTTTCATATTACTTGCTACTGCATATGTTATATGGACGTATGAAAGTTCTCCCAGGACAAATGTCACAAATGAGCATCAAATGTTTGTCATGTTACGAATTTTTGTTGTTGTTGTTTTAGATGGTGCACTGCATATTACGGATAAAAGGAAATGTCAAAGTTCATATTCGTATTTATTGGAGTGATGAAATAACTATTTTTAACTTATGTTTAGCTAAGGTAAAAGCATTTGCTAACCCGTCCTAAATCAAATATTATAAAATATTATAAAGGCTTCCAGGTACTCTTAAGATTTTAAAGCGAGGCTTATTTATAAATTGATATTTTAATAATTCGATAATACTCTGTTTAAGATATAGCAAGAGCCTAATCTTGGTTTGAACTGTTTTTGTTGGAAATAAGTATTTAGAGGTTATACAAAACGTAGTTAAAAAAAAAATAGTCCGAATATATTTTGATAATATTTATATAGTTCCATATTTAAATCATCAAACTTTGGAACATTTTCAATATAACATTAATTGCAATATTTTTGTATACATATATAGTATTTACTACATCAGACGTTTACCTTCGATAAACATTATATTTTATGCTTAAGCTTAAAAGCTAACTTTATTAGGGTGTGTGTTGTTTTTATATGTAGATATATATTTCATATAGGTTATAACTATTTTCTGTTTTTTATTTAGAAACCCAAATATATTTTCAATAATAATTTCAAGTATTATTTTTGTTAACTTTATTTCTGTTAAATATAATTTTATTTAACAAAAAAGGGAACTGCAATTTTAATTAAACAGCAAAACAATATTGGTTATATTTCTGATATTAAGATTAAATCATTTATTAAAAATTGTCCCAATGATATTGTATTCTCAATATTTATAAATTGAAATACCATTTTGTTGACTATATTCAAATTTTCCTAGAAAATTTTTTAGAAAAGTATACATAGAAGTAATGGAAAAAAGTATCTTTTAGAAATTACAAAATGACTCTTTAATAAAAATTTAATTATTTTGCATATTTACTAATATTTTCAACAAAAGCATAAATCATTTTTTACATTTAAAGTTTTTTTATTTTTTATATCGTACCATATTTACCAATATTTTCAACAAAAACTGAAATCCTTTTTTACACTTAAACCTACTTATGAGCTTTAATGCAACTGACATTCATATTTCGCACGCATTTAATGCCTATGATTACTTAATTGGTATTATAGCAACTCAAATTAACAACTAATGATAACACATTGGTTTGAATTCACACTTTAACTGCAACAAATAGGGCCCGCTGTGAAAAACATTTAAATCCACACAAACTTTCTCCTCGACCACAAAAAGTAATTTGAAAATAATTTAAATTTTCTGTTGGTTTAAAATTTAAATTTAAAATAAATAGCTGCATTAATAACGTAATGGAATGTGGAAAAGCTCAAGTATTATTCGTTCACACACACGCACGTACGCATGTGCCATTTCATTATATTAAATTTTGTTTTTTTTTGGCATGCTGTAACACATAATTAAAATTACACACATTTTGTAAAAATATCGCGGCACATCCCATTTCCATTCCGAACTCACACCCAAATGCAGCGGTTTACAATTGACCCAAAATGAACTCTTTTTCCTTCAATCTCGCGACCAAAACCAGCCAACAGCCTAAAGATGCCAACCGCAATTTAATCTCCCTGGAATTATGGTTCCAAACCCACACCCACACCCCATCGGTGCCGGCACTTATTGCCTGCCTGCCTGCTTTCTTTTCTTTCCTTCGTATTTTTTTTCCTTGGCTCATTTCAGCAGCATCTTACGGATTTCTTTGTATTTGTTAATAAACTCCCCGGCAGACTAAATTTAAATTACGCACACATCTTGAGAGGCCGGGGCCATGGAGTGGCCTCCGACGATGTTGGCAGCCATTTCGCTTATAGGCTGCTCATTATGTCAGGTCTATATTCATATACATACGACTTGCCTTTTGCCTTAACACCCACCACCCTCTGTCCCCTCTAACACCCCCTTCATCCGGGGCATCCAAGGATATCCTTGGCTCCGGTGAGTGCGTGAGTGCGTCTCATCCTGGGAATCCCCCTCACTTTGACTTGTCGTAACATTTCATCTTTATTTTGGCATTATTCCCTAGGCGCCGCTTATTGTTTTTCGTGAAAATGGCAACGGCAATGGCAACAAATTAGAAGCGTGTGCCCATAGCCCGAAACGAGATGGTAACAGGCCAGCGGGAGGGCAGTTTCCCGTTGGTAAGAGGGAGTATGTAAGTATTTTCTAGTTTCCACAACTACGGAACAGCCAGCAGGTGGAAGGTGGGTAGGTGGAATCCCCCCTGGGCAGCTTTCAGGTAGTTTCCCCACACTCCCCCTTAGAAGCTTTAATTAACTAATGGTTGGGACTACTGACTGGCCCATATTTTCAGTTCCGAAATTTTCAAGCCCAAAAAATAGTTTTCTTTCTTTAAAGTCGGTCACTGCGAGCCAAGCTGGAAGCTTGAGGGAAATCAAGAAAGGAAGCTAACTTTGAAAAGCCGAATAATTAATTAACACAAATTGCTGTATCACTTTAGATTATAATTAAGCAATGTGGTAATGGAAATAAGGGTATACATTGGAAAATAGATGCCTGATCTCTCCTAGATCATCTATATTCATGATATAATATCATGGTTAAGACTTACCGCTGTAGTGGTAGGTATCATCGAAGTGAGCTACTTCCTAGTTATCCAGGGCAGGTGATATTTTTGGGATCAAAGAGCAATCACTATCACTGTCAGTATTGATGTAAACACTGGACAGGCCACGGACAGACTGAAGTCAGTGCGAAGGGAGTGCCTGTATTTATAGTCCGCAAGTGAAGAGAATAGAGAAAGTGAGAGAGAGAGAGAGAAAGAGATTTATAGAGAAAGGTAGGGAGCTATCTCAAGAGATACAGAGAGAGAGAGAGAGAGAGAGATACACACACTGACTATGACTAATATAGATATTAAGAAAGAAAAGGAAAGAGAAACAGAGAGACAGAGAGATGGAAATAGATGTCTCGAAAGCCCATTATTATTTGTCAACTGTTATATTGGAACAACTCTCACATTATTTAATACTTTTCTTTCAAAATCCAAACCAATTTGGCAAACAAAACAGAATCATGAACACGCACAATTCCATCACAGTGAAAAAGCAGATCCTGGATATGACCATCCAATATGGGGATCAGCTGCATGGGTTGTGGATGCACATCTTCGAGCCCAATACCGTCAATGAGTTCCTCCACCGGCTGAGGGACCATGTGGAGACCTTCTACATGGATCTTCTAACCGATTCCCAGGAGAAGCAGCAGACGATCCTCGGCGAGATTGCCGTCCTGCGGGCGGAGGCCAGTAGCCTCACAAGCCTGCTCCACAAGTCGACGGACATCTACGAGCGGTCAAATAACTCCCCCCTGGTCGTCCAGCAGATGGAACTGAACAAGAGCATCGAGTACCTGCGCGAGGAGCTGGCCAGCCGACGAGCCGAGATCTGTGAGTTGCTGCTGCAGCAGGATCAGCTCTGTGAGGAACTGGACGAGGTTCCACTTACCCTGGCTGAAGATCCTCTGCCACTGCCGGAGGAAGTGGACGCGTTCCGGGGTCACCTTGCGCAGCTGCGTGACCAGCGAGTGCAGCGTCTGAAGGAGATTGGTCAGCTGCGTGAGAGCATATGGGCTGACATGAAGACATTGGAAGTGCTTCCCATTACAGCATCTGAGGTACATCTACTATGCCAGGATAATCAGTCCCCCAAACTCGAGGTCTTGACGCAGCTTCGCGATATGCAGAAGGAATACTCACGCCAAGTCCAGGAGCTACACGATCAGATTGATACCATGCGTCAGAAAATTGAATTATTGTGGAAAAGACTCCCAGATACCGATGCTTTTAACAAGCAGCAGGTGCGGGAGGCCAAGGACTACACCCAGAGTACCTACGATGTGCTCCTGGAGGAGCTGCACCGCTGCCAGGCCATCCGCAGTAAGAACATGAGGACCTACATTGAACAGCTTCGTAGTGAAATCAAAATCTGGTGGGAGCTCACCCTGAAGAGCCCAGAGGAACGCACACTCTTCACCGCCTACTTCACCGATTCCGAGAGCGAAGATATCCTGGAACTGCACGAGATGGAGTTGGACGGCCTTAAGGACTTCTACAGCAGCAACCAAAAGATTTTCGAGCTCTACGCCCATCGGGCAGAGCTGTGGTCGCGCATGGAGGCACTTGTGGCCAAGGCGAACGATCCAAATCGATTCAACAATCGCGGTGGCCAGCTGCTTAAGGAGGAGAAGGATCGTAAGGCCATCTCGGCCAAGCTCCCCAAGATTGAGCAACAGATCACGGAGCTGGTGAACGTCTATGTGAGCCAGGCGAATACGCCTTTCCTGGTATACGGGGAGGACATCCATAAAAGCATGGCTATGGAGTGGGAGCAACTCCGTCAGGCCAAGCAGCAGCCCCCCGTTGGCAAAACACAGCTCTCCCGCTCGGTCAGCAAAATTTTCCCACCATCGGAGCCTCTCAGTCTGAAATTACAAAAGAAGGAAACCTCGTCCTCAATAAGGAAGTCACCTTCCATTCAGCGTAATGGAAACTCCCTGACGACCCTCGACAGACAAAATTCCTGTACCGTCCAGTCGGTGAATTCCCAACTAAAGCCACCGTTGCACAGGGACAAGTGATCTGACAAGCCCAGGAGCGATGCACAGGCGCTATCCAGAGGGAGTACCGACCGGTCTGGAGGTTTCCTCGTCGTAGCCACTTAGGGTTCCTTTGGAGCTTAATATTTATCTGTGTTTTCTACCTGAAGTCTACCTCTGGAAGCCCCTGAATCATCATGATTTATAGACAGTTGATACAGAAAGCATTTATAGATGTTACGACATTATAATAATTATTGTTGGTAAAATGTTCATACAAAAAAATGTTCGATGCTTTTATTTAACAAATATTTTATGAACCCGCTGTAAGATTTCAAAGATCGAATTCAAATTCAATCGAATCGATTCGATTACAAATTTAAACACAACGTTTCCCTCTGCTCAGTATTTGTATTTATTTTTCCCTCTGGTATACAATTGTTTCTTATTTAGTTTTGGGTTCAGAAGGTTTTGATTTTCGTTAAATTCATCATGAAACAGAATTGGTTAACAAGATTCTCCATAACTCTGCCTCTGCGTATCCATTCAATATTCAACATATTTATGCATTCTAGATTTTAGCTAACTTTCGTTATAATTTACAAAATATACGGCGGCAAATCATTCAATATCGGCTTCGCTAGTTTATGTGTATTGTCCTCTCATAGAGCTTTCTTTCGGTTTGCCACCGTTTTAGGCTCCACAAATATTTCATTCTAGGTTCCCTTCTTCCAACAGTATTTATTATTAAATTACCATGGATTTTGCTCTATTTCTTTAAGCTCCATGCATTGTTGCTGGGCACAGGGACACGACGTTGTCCAGACTCACGAGCCAGCACCTCCATGATGCTTGTGGCAGGCAGCCAGCACTGAAAGAAAATTGATAGAGTTAAGCTAAGCTTGGGAATACATTTTTATATCGACTTACCCTCTCCTTGTGGGCCGTGGCCACAACATTTCGATTAGGCTCCTTATCGTAGGAAACAGATTCGATACCAAATATCTCGCACAACTCGTGCACCAATTGCCTCTTCTCGCGATTCATGGTGGGGAAGGAGTGACTCCGTGAGCGCTGCTTGCTCTCCTTGGCCAGCTTCACCAGATCGCTCAGCGTCTCGTATACACTCTTGGTCAGAGCCGGATTTCTCTTGGCAAAACCGCGAACAAACTCCGAGTACTTGGTCAGTGACTTTTGCTTTGTGTCCGAATTGCCCGATGACAGGGCAGATGCTAGCCGACGATTACGCTCCAGCAGACGGCATTCGTCGTTGCAGTCCAAACTGAAATTGTTATTATTTAATACAAATCATTTTACAACTATAGGCATCCCTTACGTTCGGTTCGATTTGCTTGTCTTGGCCGGGGCCAGGATTTCGCTCAGTTCCATGTAGTTGCCGCGCGACATTTCGGCCATAGAGGAGGCCAGCTGAGCGGTGGCAATTCGACTGTGCTCCCTGGCCAACTCCTGGCAGCTGCGACTCTGCTTCCGGTGGCCGCATTCACACTGAACCTCCACCAGCTCTTTGCACGGCGTCTCGGGACAGGCGCCCTCATGACAGGCAGCGGAACACTTATGACCGCAGAGCGTCCGCGGCTTAGTGCAGCTCTGACGACATACCTCGCCGGCACTCTGACAGACGCCTTCGTGGCACGGCTTGATGCACTTGTGACGGCCGCATGGCAAGGGCTTGCCGCATGCCAGGCCACAGCTAAAGTTGGCCTGGGAGCAGGGAATAGTTTTGCGCTGCTCGTGACCACCGTGGCAGAACTTGGTGGTAAACATCATGCAGGGCGGACAGGTGGCCGCCGAGTGGCAGTTGTGCTGCGGCGGATGATCGCAAGGATGCGAACGCGAGCAGGGTCGCTTGCAGAGTGGCTTCTTGGTGCCGCATGGTACCGGCGGATATATCACTTCGGCCCCGCACTCGCAGTAAAGCTCCTCGAAGCTGCTGCGATAGCACGGCGGACAGTTGCCTCGATGGCAGGGTTGATCACACTTATGCTTGCCACAGCTCAGCGTCCGATTGCAGGGCAGTGGGCAGGCGTGATCTATGTCGATGCAGCATTCCGCATTGCACTTGTGCTTGCCGCAGCTGCGCTTCTTCGTACAGCGTCGCTTGCAACGGGCATCATCCGCTCGCGTGGACAGCTGCCGGCACTTTATCATCTGATCCATGTGACCGCAGCGACACTTGACGGCTGTTTGCTTGGGACACGGCGGACACTGGCCCAAGTGGCACTTGCTGGCGCACTGATGGGGATGAGCTGGCTTGCCGCAGCGCAGAGTCCTCGAGCAAATTCCCTCGCAAGTCGGTATGGGATCTAGACAGCTCGAGCGTTGATCAGCCGGCACCGGCATCTTGCCGCATGGACAGCTTGTTATCTGTTCGGGACTTAGCTTACAAGGCCTAAAAGAGAGAAAGGAATATTAGAAAACCTAGAAATCGTTATGAATTGACTAGAGTTGATGTACTCACCTACAGTTGCCCGCGTGGCAAGAGTCCTTGCATTTGTGGTTACCGCAGGGCAGGGGCTTCCCGCAACTCTCCTTGCACGAGTAGTTCCGCTTGTCTTGATTCTCGCGCGTGCACTGCACTTGACGCTCCTGCTTGCCACAGTGACAGTGCTGCTCCACCTGCTCCGCACAGGCTGCACACTTGCCGGCATGACACTCGGCGCGACACCGATGCTCGGCACAGTTGAGCACCTTGTCACAGATCTCGCCGCAGAGTAGATCTTCTTTCATGGCGCACTGCATGGTCTTGGAGCTGCGTCCGCAACCACAGCTGCGCACCACATTGGCCTGGCACGGTGGACAGGGACCAGGGTGGCATAGCAGTGTGCAAGCATGGCTGCAGCCCTCGATCCGGCAACAGACTTCACCGCAGCTGTGTGCCAGTTCCGTACGGGACACCGGCGGGTTCTTGAGTTTTCCGCAAAAGCAGAGATACTCGCGCGGCAGCTCTTGGAGGACATTTTGACAGGCAGGACACCGCCATCCTACTTCAGACTTGGAGCTGCTCGCCCAGGTAATAGTGCACTTGAGGTGGAGAACGTGGTAGCAGTTCTGGCAGGACCACGTCGGCTGATGCGCCTTGATTGCCTCCACGCACACCAGGCACTCCAGTCGACGCTGCTCGATATCGCGTATGAGTTTCTCTCGCTGCGATAGCTTCTCATTGTCCGCCGCCGGTGGATGCGGCACAGCTCGCCGCGGAGATATTTGCTGCTGCTGCGTAGTTTGCTGCTTTTCGGGCGACGGCTGAGCACTCTCGTTGCTAGTATCCAGCTCGTCGGCGGCCCGGGGAAAGCCGTTGATGCGGTCCCTGTTGCGATTCCAGTCGTCCCTTCGTTTGTTGCTTCTATGATTGTCGTAACGCTGCTGCTTCTGTGGCTTCTTGCGATCGTTTCGCTCATATCGATCCTCTCGGTCGTCGCGGTAGTCAGAGCGACGCTGCTGCCGGGTGCTTCCCGGTCGAGAGTCTCTGTCGCCGCGATCTCTTTCGTAATTGTTGGCTGATAAACGAAGGTGGTGGGGCTCTCCTCCTCCTGATCCACCGTTTCCCCCCGGTTGTGGCGCTCTTGTTCCCGTCACACTAATGGCAGTTTCTTGGCTGGCAGTGATATTCCTGTTCCCATTTGGCGTCGTTGCCACCTCAGCCGGCACCTCGTTCAGACTTAGCTTGGCCAGGTTGGGCACAAATTCAGGAGCTGAGGCCTGCAGCTTGGAAGAGCTGAAGTCAAAGGGATTGTTGCCGAACGGTGTGTACAGATTTGAAAAGGTATCATCATAGTTGTTGCTAAAGGAGGCGGCGCCATCGCCATTCTGATAAGATTGAAACATGGGCTGTGAATATAGCTGTGGAAACAAACAAGTTTATATAGTGTGTGTTCCAACAAGGCGTATCTCTCAAATAAATAATAACATATTATAATAAGATAGCTACACTCACATGACCAAAGCCCGTGGAATTTCCGAGCGGAGCCGCTGGCGGATTCAGACCAAAGGCTCCTCCGCCACCGCCGATGTTGTAATTTGTATTATTGACGCTGCTCAGTGGATGTTGCATTGTTGCGGGGCTGGGAGTGGGCGATGATCCTCCACCTAGGTTGTGCTGTTGAATGAACTGATTGAAATTCACATAGTTGTTGTTGCTGTTGGTGCTGGTAGTAGCTCCGCTGGCGCTGTTGCCAGATGCTTGTGCCGCTGCCTCGAGACCATGGCCGTTGGTGGATGCTCCTCCACGAACGCCACCGTTGGTCAGCTGCTGCCAATACTCATCCATCGCTGAGAAGAGTATGCTATTGCCACCGCCGCCGCTGCCACTTTCCTGCAGCACCTCCTCCTCCTGCGTTCGGCTCTTTGACGTGCTCAGCCTGTCTGGGATTGTTGCTAGTCGCTCCGGTGTCTCGATTTCAGACGGGCGTTCCAGACTAAAGTCCGGAAATCGCCTGGGCTTGATATATGATTGTAGAACCAAAGCTTCAGACACGTGTGCAGTGATGAAATTGGGACTTCTGATGAAATTGGCCGAATTACAAGCTTTTCGAAATCGGTTTTGGTTGCCGGCTGATGCCCGGCAGTTCAGGCTTCGCCACCCTTGACTCCTCGACTGCTCCCAATGCTTTTGGCCCCTGATTTTTGTATTTTCCGTTTGCGTGAAATTAATAATTACTAACAAAAAATCGCAATTTTGACAAATTAGAGTGGCCGAGCTGGTTTCTAAAAAGGACAAAATATTTTTGCAGTATTTTTATTTTCTTTATGGTCACTCTGAATTCCGACGCTGTTATTTAAATATACACGTAGATAACCACTCTTACAGATACATGGGGTGGAATTTTCACTTATGGAGTCGAATTTTTATGTAAAATGTAAAATTGGTAACATAGCCGCTCTCTTCTCTATCGGGTACTGTTGGCTTTAAATTAACAGAATTCTCATTGGTTGGTTTTATCTGATATTTGTGTTTTGCCGAAGCTGTTACTTAAAATTTTACATCTTATACGTCTAGAAAACCATTTTACACGTGTAAATATTTTAAATATTAAGTAATGAAACTATCATATGTAAATATCGATAAGAAACCGTACACTCGATAAGTTTATCGACCGCGCACGACCACCTCAATTTAAATTTAAATTTAACAAATAAAGAAAAGAAAATATATTCTTTTTTTTTTTTTTTTGATGTTACAAACATATTTTATACAGTTTATTATTTTATGTTCACAGTATACAGATATATGCCGATGATAAGTCCATAAAGGCCCAAAACTTCTGCGAAAATCAAGATAAGAATCATACCAATAAAGAGGCGAGGCTGCTCGGAGATTTGTCGCACTCCAATGTCGCCCACCTCTCCCACGGCATAACCGGCAGCTAAGCCGCAGAATCCTGTGGCAACTCCGGCTCCCAGGTGCACATATCCTGAGGGTAACGAGTACTGAGTCGAAGGTCCTAGCTCGCCCGACAGCAGCACAGAAACCACAAGACCATAAATGGCTATAATTCCCGCCATTACCACCGGTATAATCGACTTCATGATCAATTCTGGACGCACCACGGCTGTGGCCGATATCCCGGTCCCAGCGACAGCAGTGCCGTATGCCGCTCCAAACGAACTGAATACACTTGAAAAAACGACACCCATGACTCCAAAGAATGGCGAATAGGGAGGATAGCGATCAAGCCTCATAACCGACTCGGAAGTTTCTTTAAGCTTCATGGATTCCATAAGTTCAGCTACATCTATGGTGTTGTTATCCATTGTGGAAACTATACGTCCTTTTATTTCCTATTGATCTTTTGATTTTATATATGTATCTATAAGAAATGGATTTTCTTATAAAAATGTTAGATAAGTTGAGAATTATTTTTATAAAAAATCGTACCTGATTTTTTTTTTTTTTTTTGTCAACAGATATTGAATTATGTAAGAAACGCTCTTTTGGTTGAAGTTGTAACTTAGAACAACTTGATTTTTAAAGAACTTAGTTTTATGAAAGAAAATCACTTGTGTACTAGATTGGGAATATTAATTTACTTTAATTTTAATTTAATTTTATTTAGAGAAGTTTGGCCTCAATGATTTCTATGAAATTTAATTCTAATTAATGTACGATTCCATAATCATTATTAATCGATTTGTTTCTTTTTTTTTGTTTCTTCTTTTTTAATAAATATTTATGTATGACTTATATTCTTGTTTTAAATAAAAGATTATAGAACTTGGTTAGATCAATATTCCCTTTTTTATATTCTCTATTTTAAAAGCCCCAAATTACAAACTATGATTTGCAAGCTTTAAAATAATAAGGTAATTTTTATTTTCCAAATTAAACCATTGCGGTCACTGCTTAACTATTAAACGTATGACTAAATAAAGATTAAGACACTGATTATAGTTAAATCAAATATTACGAGTAAATGCAGTTAAGATCTAAAATGAATAACAACAAACTGAAAACTAAGATTATAATATAATTATTTTTTACAATTTTGGTAGATTCAGCACCTCTCGCGATGCTTCATATATATTTATAATTCCCCTTTAAGACCTTTAAAATGTCCTCAGATTGCTGAGGAGGGTTTGCTGAGCCGGCGGCTGTGGTCCAGGTGGTGGTGGCATTGGCATCGCAAAAGCCGGTGATGTAGCCATGGCAACAGCCAAAGTGGCCGGCACCGGCATCTGCAATTGTTGGGAAGACTTCACTGTCGCCGCCGCCGGAGGAAGGGATGTGGTGGGTGCCCCCTCCAAAGGACGATACTGACACTTCTTGGAATGGGTGCGCATGTTGCTGGACTGGGTGAAGGCCTGGTTGCAATTGGGATGCGGGCAGACATAGGGCTTGCAACCAGTGTGATAGTTGAGATGCGTTTTAAGGTGATGCTTCTTGGTGAAGGCCTTGGGGCACAGGGGACAGCTAAAAGGCTTGATCCCGGAGTGCAAACGATGATGCAGCGTCATGTTGCTGCGATCGGCAAAGGACTTTCCACACACGGAACACTGGTAGGGCTTCTCCCCGCTGTGGGTGCGCATGTGCTGCTTGAGGAGCATCTTCCGGGAAAACCTCTTGCCGCACTCGGAGCACTTGTGCGGCTTTACACCTGTGTGGATGCGTACGTGCATGTTGAAGGCCACGCGTTGATTGAAAGACTTGGGGCAGTATGGACACTCGTACTCCTTCCGGTTCCGGTGGATTTTCATGTGGCTACTGAGGTAACCTTTGTCATTGAAGGTCTTGCCACACTCGGGACACTCGGCAGCAAACTCCTTGGTGCCGCGATGCACGGACAGGTGATACTTGTAGTTTCTCAACTGGGAAAAGCCCTTTCCACAGTCTGAGCATTCATAACGCGGCGATTTGTGGGTTTTCTCGTGGGCCTAAAAAGGGGAAGAAAAATATATGTTTATTAGCTTGAAAATGATTTAATTAATATAGTTTAATCTTTTTGAAATGTAAAAGTTATTACGGAACCTCAGGTATTTCAAAATCTTAAGGGTTACTAGTAAGCTGAGTATATTTACTGCAAAGTATTGTTTTAAATTAATTCATTGAGCTTTGATTATGAAGGAATTGCCTTATAATTTCGGCCTAAAACTGATACTACTCTTTGTGGCCATTTTGTGAGACTTCGTTAAGACCCTCTCTCTCTTTCTCTCTCTTTCTCTCTCTCTCTCTCTCTCTCTCTCTCTCTTTCTCTCTCTCTAACGAAGTTGGTAGCAACGCCCTGCACCCATGCGTAAAACCAGTTCTCGCTCGTCTTGCCTTTGGTTTTCGGAAGACTCCATTTTGAGATACTCGCTGCTGATATTTGCATAAGGCACACAATTCTTTCCAGCTCTCTTCTCTCCTCTTGTCTTCTTGCTCACTTGGAGAAGACTCCGCCCCTAGTTTCTCCATCGGCTAAGTCCCGCCCCTTTTTATTTGGTGTATAAACCAGTTTACTGAAGATCTCGAGCAATTACTTGGAGAATTGGGAAAACGATATTTAATTTTATATATTGCCGTAAGAAAGGTTAAATATGTTTTCTTTCTGAATACATGTAGCTTGATGTTTCGAATGGATTTGATTAATGAAATAATAAATATTTAAGTGATGTGAAATATTTGAGTCAAAAATAAACAGTTAAACAAAATTTTAAATCAGAAATAAAAAAGTAAAGAAATCAGTTTGCTTATACAACTTATTTCCAATCAATAAAAATTTTCAAGTATTAAATTCGCCATTTTAAATTCATTGTAAAACATTTTATTTATAATGAAAGACATACTTAGGTAATTTGAATTTGAATTATATACTTGATTATATTTGATTTTTGGATTATTAGAAAAGGCAAACTATCAGAAAGACAAACTATTGACTGTACAGCAGAAACATTAAAATAATTTCGTAAGTTAAATGAACATTGAGAGCATCAATTAGTCTATGTTTGGGACGTCATAAAAAAAAAAAACAATTTAAAATTTCAAGACGTTTTATTTTTTATTTAATTGAGAGCTTGTAGAATAGTAAAACTTTGATTCGATTTACTCCTTCTTAAGAGGATTTTTGAAAGTAATACTACGTCTTTTCTACCCTATTGGAACGATAAGTAAACTCCATCATCAATTAAAACAAATAATATTTTCAAAACAATTTAAGGCATTTGGTAAATATTTAGATATTTTTCCGAAACCTTTAGATGGTTTGCTATATTGGAGTATGATACAAATTTTAAAGAACTGGATTTTAAACTTTCCTATCCAATAAAATATATGTGTTTTCGAACAAATATCAGAAGGATAAGGACGTAAACAAAGGTGATTGAATTCCTGTACCTCTAAGGTAAGACTCTTCTATTTTGTAAAAACCGTTTTTCCTAAATAAAATTTATTTTAAATGGGTTTCTTTTTAAACTAAAAGAGAACGAAGACCAATCAGTCTACAGTACAAGTAAATCCTTATCTGTTTTTGATAAAGACATTTTTTTTATAATTTTCCCTACGCTCACCTGTAAAGTTTCGGAGCATCCAAAGACTTTTTCGCATATCCTGCACTTGTAGCTGATCTCCTCGGCTGCAGCTGTGTTGTAACCACCGTTCGCTCCTGAGCTGCTCCCGACGACAGTGGACACAGCAGCTGTCTGAGCCATGTTCAAACTCAGATTTAGGTTGGTTACGGAGCTCAGGGAAATATTACTGGTGACGGATCCTCCGGCGGCAGTCATGGTTAGTTCCCTTGCTGGTCGCAGGATGCCGCTGGAACTGCTCACGGATGAGGCAGCGGGTGATATAAGAGGCGTCGATTGCTTGTAGCCAGCCTGCAGTCTTTGATAGTAATCCAGGCACTCCTGGCAGTCCAGACGGGTGCAGGCAGGACCTTTGGTACGGATTTGCTGCTGCTGCTGTTGCTGATGGGAAACTTGGCCATTAATTACATAGGGCGCAAAGTAGCGCTTCTGCTGCGGCTGAAGCTGGGGCGGATGCTGCTGTGGGAGAGGTTGCTGATATGGCGAAGTGGGCGGAGTACTGAGTCCTGCAGCTGCAGCTGCTGCCGCATAGGCGGGCAATAGGTGCGGGAAGAATTTGGCATAGAACTGGGTGGCATTGGCCATGGCCACCAGATCCGGAGGCAGCATGGAGTAGCATCCGTAGGGTGATGACAATACAGGTCCTGCTGGGGGTAATCCTGTTGGTTGAGCTGTTCTCAGGTCACTGCCTCTGCTGTTGATGTGGCTGCTGCTCTTGGAGAGATCGAGGATATTGGTGCTTGCATCTTGGACACTTTTTCGCTCCTTGCCCAGTATCCGGCTGATGCTAAAGTCGGTGACTTGAACGGGTGGCATAGCTGCCGCCGGCGGAGCCGCCTCTTGGGTGGTTCTAGTGGTGGCATTGGCTGGCATGGGTGGTGTTCGCGCCGGGGAGGGCGACAGCTCGTAACTGCGCTGCAGCATGGCGTGCTTAAAACCCATTATATACTCCACCGATCGGGGAAGAATCAATCGTACTTAGGCCGCCGAGGAAACCGAGAAACTCAGACTTGGCTCAGACGCTTCGGAGCGGGAACTGTCGCGGTGCGCGTCGAAACTCGAAATGTCTTGGTCTGATGGCCCGCAGCAGCCGTCAACATCTCTTGACCAGGCCTAAAGCCAGGCTAAATCTCACTCTCTCTCTCTTGAATTTAATTGGTCGAGAAACAGGTTTCCGTGCACTCGTAGCTCTCCGAGGCAGTGCTCTCCCATTAACCGGGTTTGACTGCTGAGACAAACTGTCGCGCCTCCAATTACGACAGGAGCAGCGATCTCCGAGTCGAGAACCATTTGGTAGTAGCATTTTACTAGTCTCATCTATCATAAAGCTTATCGCAGCCCTCAGATCGCTCGGATCTCTCTGCCACTCTGTCCCGCTCATTCCCATCTTTCAGCCTTTTCTCTCCTCTGGGCTGCTCAGATAAAGTGACTAAGATTTCTTCTTTTCGGCTGCGTTGTTTTTGTAATTAATTGCGATAATAAAATGTGCGCATCGTTAAGTTTTTAAAATGTATTTCCCTTGTTCGCCAAACACACATTCACATTCACCATCCACATTCACATTCCCGTCCGCAAATCCTCGCCTCTTTCCCAGGCATGTGTGAATCTTACGGTTTTGCGCATGCGCAGCGACCATATTTAAAGGTGACACGAATGGTCCATGCATCTTTTGCTGAACAGTATAGTGGGTATCTTGCTTTAAAACTACAGGGTATCACATAAAGCAGGGGTAAATATTAAGGGTTATCTAATAGGTTGAAGGGAAAGGAAGTGCTGAAGTGCTACGGAAGGGATTAGAATTATAAATTCTGAGCAGCACAAGATTATGACCAATAGTGTATGTTTTATGGAGAAAATATATTTAAATTTACTATTAATAACATAAAATAACGAACCTAATTAAATCCCCCTGACTGGGGAATAACAAAATAAATTCTATAAATTATAAAATATTAACAATACTTTTACTGCTTTCGATACATTTTAGTACTAATCTTTTCCTAATTGGGTTTCTAGTGAGAGTTGAATAGTGACCCATTCCAATCTCGCGTTCAGAGTTATTAAATTCTTAATATAATAATTCCCATAATAATTTTGCTTCAAAATATTGAATTGTATTTATAAATTGAATTCCTCTAAACCTTAAATTTGAACTCAAGAGGACTTCCGACTATTCTATTGTTTTAACAAATTGCATGACAATTAATAGATTAACTAAAATGGAAATGTTAAAAATGGAAAATGGATAAAAATTAGAACACTCTTTGTTATTTCTATTCATATTTAATGAAAAGTCAAATCAAATTTATAGGTAGAACCGTTTTGTTTGATTTCCAAGCAATGGTAAAGTAAACGTAGTAGTTATAAATCAATAAGAGATTTAATAATCTAATTTGATAAGATCGAAATGAAGTATTGTTTAAAGTTAATGTAGTCCTTGATTTTGGCTTCGTTTTTCACACATGGTATTCAAATCGGTTAGCTATATAGTATAGCTGTTATAAAAACTATAAAAGGGTGTGCAAAAGTCAACTTGTTCAATAAAATAATAACAATTCAGTGCGTCCTTTCAAAAAAACTTTTACTTAAGTAAAACCACAGCACTTGGACACACATCCTCCTTGTAAATAAATAAAGGCTTCAGACCAGGGCGATTTCTTTACACTTGCACAGAATCAGTAGCCACCATAAAAATGTACAGAACAAAATGCTTCAGGTGATTTGTGATTGGATGAAAAGCTAATAAATAACCAGTGCCATTATGGACCGAGGACTCCAAAGTACCGGAGAAGAGTTAAGCTAAGCCAAATGGGTGACACACAACCTGAAATCGGGACAGGAAAGTGCCAGAATGGTAAAATTAAGTGGTATACATTTACAGCTACATGATCCCGGGCCAAGTTGGGAATGATGTGACTCACAAGGATGTGGAGAATCCGCTCGTAATTGCCATTTTCCTCATCGAGTTTCTAATGTGCCAGCTTCCATAATCTTGTACACAATTTGTAGGCGATAATTTACAAAACGATACTATCAGGATTATTAGTTAACCAAGGTATAACGGTGGTGAGCTCTTAGAGTATACGTTCTCGGTCTAATAATTGATAGCCTTCTGACTGTCAACACGCGCTGGTTGCTTCGTGGGTAACCACGATCTGCATAAATTTCAATTAAACAGGCTATCCATTATAATTATATGTGGATATATGTATATAGGAACCCGATGGAGAGGAGCAAACACTAAAAAAACTTGTTTAACCTTAGCTGAAAAACTGTTTTATTTCGTTTTTCGGTTCGGTTGGATTTTCGTGGAATTCCGCGAGATCATTTACATATGCGAAGCGAAGGAAACTTAAGTTTTAATTACTCTCACTAAATCATCGAGACCGTAAGATCTTGGGCCTCCTCCCTCTCTCCAAAACACACACACCGAGACTTTGTTTTGTCGCATGACTAATGTTTATTAGCTGCTAATGGTTTGTTTTACAAAAGCTACGTGGCTGCTCCATAAGAGGTCTCCCCCAGTGCCACACAATCCCCATCGAATCTCACAGCATATCCCCAGTCCAGTCTGTTCCAAAACTGTTTCACCCGTTGACATTTTGACAAATTTCCAACTCCCTACTACCGTCCGTCGTCATCGTTCTGCGGCGACCTGGCTCCAATGTAAGCTGATACTTATCTCAGATGCCCAGATCTACCTTGCTGCTTGGTCATCCTTATGCTCCAGCTCCTCCAGCTCCACAGCTCCTCATATCCCCTCATGCGTTCACACTATTAATTTTCCGCTCGTTTACTCGTTTCTGTTGGACTCGTTGTTGGGTTCCTCCTCATTGGGGTGGTCGGTATTTATCTTATTTTGTGTGCGTTTAAAACTTCTTCTTTGTGAACCCCTTTAATGTCATGTGTTATCGGTTAATGATCAGCCGCGTTGCCAAGTGATTTTCTGTCAGCGGGTGATCAACTTGCCTTTGTGGATGACCCCTCCTCCGGATGATCTGATCTGCTCTCGGATTTATTTTTACTTCTTAGTTGGTTGGACTTGTGTTTTTGCCTCTTCTGTTTCTTTGCACTTAAATGTGAGCATCGTTTTGTGTAGCTTGACAAATGCCCATGATTTTTGCATTTAAATTTATTGGGGTTACGGATATTGTATATATTAATATATATTTACAAACCATATCAAGCATATTATATATAGGCACTATATAACATAAACCCAAGTCCTTTTCTAGAAAGTAGAACAAAAAAGTGTATCAGTTCTTTAAGTACTAAAGATTAATGAGAAAACTTTTGAATATTGAATAGTTCCAACACATTTCAACTTTAACGCATTTGGCTTCTATAAAAATAAATATACAATTTTAAATATTTGAAGAGGTTTCTAGTAGCAGTAAATAATAGAAAAGTATAGAGTTGCCCTTAGGTATGAAATGATTCACGTATATGGTTTTATATAGTTGGGGCGATTTTCTTCCTCATTGTTTTTAATGTAGTATACAATTTGTTTAATAAGTATATAGAACTAGCAGTTCTTTGCATCTGGTTAACAAGATAATAAAGTATGCACATATTTTTCTAATTTTCTAAGGATTAATAGATGTATCATTTAGGTTTAAATATATAAATATACATGAATAAAATTTGTTATAATTCTGTAATAGCATTTTGAAAGCGAGGAAAACTGTTTGAGAAGTCAGAAGCTGCACATTATCAATGCTACCCTGTTAGTGTGTCAATACCCTTTAAATTGTTCGTTATGATACAAAATGTTATCTATATTCTTAGGTTTCTTATTTTATTCATATTTCTTATTACCAAATTTAATATACTTTAAATAGAAAAAACTTGTAAAATAAAATTGGCGGCTTTCTTTTTAGCGACTAAAACTTAAGCAAATTTTATTTATTTATAAAAAAACGCCTACATAAACCCAAACCTTACAACTATCTACACGCCCCAAAACATTTATGGGTTTAGCCAGGTTAAGGCATTAAAAACTGTAACTTAAAAAGAGGCCTCTGGCCATTTATCAAGAGCGTTTAGGAGGTGTTGTACTATTGTCTGCCGGAGATATACATAATTTATATGGATGGAAACGAGACCAAAGACAAAGGAGACAAGGCGATACTCATGGCGATATATATACAGATCCAAAGTGACTATATATGTGAATACCCGTGAGTCGACGATGTTGTAGATCACAATCATTTCAATTAATTCGAATATAAAATACGAAGTGGAGCCGGCGGCTTTTGCAAAATGAACCGCGTGTGCTTAAATATATCAAATTTCAATATAAATGAGCCACAAACATAAATCAAGGGGGGGAAGACCTCTCTTGGCATCCAAAAACATCTTCGATCCCCCACGGACCCCCCAAATCGAGAGACACACGAAAGTGAAGAAATAAACACGCCCAAGATCGTTTGACTTTTAATGCATCCTAAAAAATAATAAAAAATACGCTCCCTCCAAAAACAAATACAAATTTAATGGACTGACGAATGGCTGTCAATGTGTCCAGTCCCTCAGTGTTTTAAGGGAACTTTCTTCGCTGTAAAATGTAATTTATTTATTTTTTACAACAAATTAAACGAAAACATGCCACAAGGGGAACCTGTGAGAGGCGAGGGCGACAGATACTAAACATTTAATTCGGCGTTAATTATGTTAATGAAAACACATTTCAAATGCTAGAATTAAAATCAAATTTTTCAATTTAAATTCGATCGCATCGCATGGACCATTTTTATTCGAAAACACATTTCATTGGAATCGACTCGGATGTGAGCTAATGAGAGCGAATGAGATGGATGGAAATCGAGATGGAGCAAGCAGGAAAGCACGATGATCTGCTTTATTGAGAAATTGTGTGGAGAATAGTAATAAATCTACGAAGAATCGAACAAATCTTTGTTTTATTTTATCATCATCAAGGGGAATGCAAAGTTGTCGCCAACGCAAACAGGTTCCTTGGGAGTTGCTGCTGATTTTGTGCTAGAAAATGAGCGATTACCTAAAAGTCTGTGAATGTCTATATAGACAGGCAGAAAAAATATTTAATAAAAATTACACAAGATACAAAAAATATATATGAATTTAAGGAACAAAAATTGCAATGATAGGATGGAAATAAATTACTTCTGGAGCATGCTAAAGTAATATAAAGGATATATTTTATAAAACTTAATCTTTGCGTTTATGAATCTTATTAGTTCTACTGGCTCAAGCTCTTTAAAATTGTTTATTTATTATTGAAATAATATATCAATATTTTTAATTACTAAATGATATTTTTGATTGATTTCTATATAAGCTGTTGCAGTTGAAAAGACTTTATAAATAACCTTTTATATTTGTCTTCTGTGTATCATCTGTTTTATAAGTATTCGAGTCTTTCTTATAATTTTTTTAATCAAGACGAACTCTAGATAGCATCAAGCTCATTTAATAAATATAGTTTAGAATAAAAAAATCTGCATAAAAAATACAAAACAAATATTTCTCACAGTGTCAGCTTTAAGAAACCAATGAAATACTTTTTCGCTTCAGAGTCCAGTGTTACCGCCACACATTTAAATGCGCTACATTATTCACTCATTAAGATCTTGTGGCGACTGCTCAGATGTTTTTGGCTTCCTGAGCAAAATCAATCAAATCTTTAACGATGTGACAGGTTAACAAGTCTCTCTCTGTGTTTGTCTCATTCCTCAAAAGGAAACGCCCAGAAACACGAAAAACTAACTAGACTTTGGCTTGGTTTTGTAGTTTAATGCCTGACTTTGAAGGCGCCGCCGAACGGAGAGTGCGAAATTTGCATAATTTAATTATGAGAGTTCTTTTGTGGAAACTATTTGGGTGGCGCGATAAAAGGAACGAACATTTCAAAGGCGATTTATGGCATTAAGATGGCCATTCATCAGGAAGTTCTGTCACCATTTTAGCCATTCTCGGAATAAATCCGATCGAGTCTTAGTCTGGGAAGGTGGCCACGATCTTTCCCATAATTGCCTCAAATTTTCACACAATTAAAGACAAATACTTTCATTCACTAAATATTTTCACCCTCTTTAAATTTTTACGATCATACACACACGGTTGGTGGTCAACCTTAACGACCTTTTTGGGAAAATGATTTTCACTTTTCTGGGACTAAATGCTGTCTTATCTGGCATCGTAAATCCCTGGATTACGGCTGCCTTCGTGTTTCGCCATAGCTTTTCATTTAATAAACTAAAAAATCCTCCAACGGCCGACGGCCAAGTCACATACCAGTAAACTAATTATCTTAATGACAATTATTACTAAAGTGCGCTTCAAGACAAACCAAGAAAGGGGGCACTAAAACACCGACATGACACAATAGTCCACAATTATCACAAATGACCATAATTATTATCAAAAAATAATAAAAAACACACATACAATACCAACTAAAAAGGATCATAAAAACTCCAAAATGAGTTAAAAGATATCTGTGGGTCTGAGATATTTTTTTTAGATTTAGTTTCCTTCCCAAGAAGCCAAAAAGTTAATAATAAATGATAGGAAACATCAACTAAATCAATGTGCTCTTAATATGGTATTGTTTATATATTAATTTTTTAATATATAGTAATACTTTGTTTAACATTTTTATAAAAAGGAATCTTTGATTTGTTGAATGGGAGATAAGTTACAGGAAAATAATGAATGAAAATTTTCACCGCAGACAGGAAAATGTAGTCGTAATCCAGTGATTTCCAATGAAAAACGATGCAGCATTCAGGTTCACTCTTCTGGGGACTGACTTGCTGTGGTCTTCACAGGCAACAGGTGCCCAATTACCCAAGTAAACAGCGACAATAACTATGAAGCATGCGTTAATTGCCAAAGAGACTGGGATGCTGGGTGCTACTTGGGATCTGGACCTGGGCCTGGGGCACGGTGACAAAATTAAACTTAATTGTTTTATGACAGGCCCCTGGATCGCCAAACCGAGGGGGTGAGCCCGTGTCCCATGCCAGCTCGGTTTCGGTTTGTGTAGCTCCATGGATGTGTGGTTCGTGGTTCGTGGGGCGGTGGCTCTGGGTCCACCTGGATCAGAGGCAACTCACCGCCCGAGCACAGCTTCCAAGCTGCAAACTGTTGACATTTTTTAGGGTCTTTAACGGCGTTCCTTTGACTTAGTTTTTTATACACTTTGTTTCTCTTTTTTGTTTAATTGTTTTTCTGGTAAACGATTTTTGTTGTATGTTTGTGTTTGTCCTCCCATTTTATAATATTTATTAAAAAATGTTTTACCCAGAAGCCGAGATTTTGTGTAATGAACCAGACTGAGGACAGCAGGTGCTGGATAACTCTAGTTTATAGACCCCAGACGAAGGTATGTATTTAGTGAGACAACCTGAACAAAAGTGACTCTCGAATCCAATTCAGGCATCTGGTCAGCATTTCTTTCATTGTTTTAAGGTAAACTTTAAGCATTTTCATGTCAATCTTATGGGAGCTCAACAGAGACTAGGGGACACTTTTAATTAAGGAAAGTGTTTGTTAATTGAAATGGTTTAGGAGTAGGTTTTATGAAAGTAGAATATTATAAATCCATTTGTGAAAGGGGGATTTTATCTAAGGTTTTCGATTGATGAGAAGAAATTGTTGAATTTATAAAAAACTAAGGAAGCTTACTTCGGGAAGCCAAAAACTAAAGCACTTGATTAACATTAAAAATATTTAAATTATCTGTTTATTTTTTTAATTAACTATTAAATAAGTTTTCTTTTTTGCGTTTTTATTAAATATAGTGTAGGTTGCTTTACTTTTTTTTCATATTTAAATATATTTTTCTAACCGAACATTCAATAAAGATACTTCAATGTATGTACGTTGAATATTAAAATATCATTCTAATATTATATATAAGCTCTTTAAATATTAATTAAACATCCATTAAAATTGTATTTATGTACTTTGTCATGGTTAAAAAATTTTGATAAAGAAAGAATTCCAATTAGTAACTAAAGAAACGTACTTATTTAATCATTATTCTGCCAATAGATTTTTGTCAAATTTATTGCAGTTTTGTTGTAAAGAATTCAATATATTGATGCTGTATATTTGATGCAAAATGTATATCCATATGAATGGTTATTTAAATGTTATAATGTTACTTACCATAAACGATACTGAAACGATTTGATATATCTAACCAACATAATCGAAGGAAAAAAAGCAAATAAGTTACATATAAAATGTTCTGGTTTCTATCGATAAAAACAATATTATCTCTTTAAATGTATAATCCATCGATATCCTTATATCAAAATTTACCATATTTTTTATATGATATTTTCCTCTTTTTAATTGATCCAAATTTGTGTCTTTATATTTTAAATACATTTTGTCTTCAGATTTTAAATCAGTGACAAAGTAACCGTTATTGATTTCAAGAAATTATCTTTAATGAAGAATTTTAATGAGGTAAAAAACGGCATTGGCCAGGAGCTTAAAACGTTTTGACATTAATTAGCGCAATGTAATCTGACCTACATTCCTTCATTGAACCGTTGAGCTGGGCTTCTTTTTTAGCTGAGCCGCAACAGGAAGTCAACTTCTGCCTGCCGGACGTCAATGTCTCATTGCTGGTTTGTCATTTGTCACAATGTTTGGGAGGCGGATTGGCACGCGGGGAGTAAAGAAACTAAAAAAACTAAAATCGTCCAATTAGCGATACAGTTAAACGTCAACATCCTCACGGCTTCACATCCGGAGGACAAGAGCTCGCCTGCCAGTCTGTCTGTCTGAATGTCAACCCTTGCCACAAGTGATCAGGTAACGCTTACATTTTAAACCATCACCACAGGCGCCTGGCTTAAAAGAGAAAAAAATGCTGAACCGACTTAAAGCCAGCTTCTGTCCCACGGCGGTCTTCGATCTACGATCTTCGAGGCTTTGGCGCAATTAGACGGCAATTATCATTTCGAACACACACAGACCTCCATGGATCTCGAAAGTGATCGGGCGTGAGCGCACTAGTAGCTGTGAAATTGGGTTTATTGGGCCGCTAAAATATTTTACAAATGTCACGAGTCTAAAACTTAGTTATTTGTGTTTTACAGCCCCTCTCTTGGGCGACAATGCAATCGTCGTTCTCATTAGCATCCCAATAAACAACGAGCTTAAAACAAAAGGAAAATAGACGAATATTGTGTAGCAATATTTCATTTGATCGAGAAGCTACCGTTTCTGTAGACATAACACTGGGCATGGTCTGTTTGTGGACAAAGCTACCCATTGTCACCCTTCGATCACAGCCCATTTTTGTGGCTTTTTGGGCCAGGTTATCGAGTTTCGAATTTCCAGTGACGTATAATTAATTAACACCCAGCCTCGCAGGCTGTCTTTTACGGTTCTGTTATTTGACTTAGTTATTTAATACGATTTTGCCGCCTGAGTAGCCGGAACTAAAGCTCTTGTCAATGCAAAGTGCATTTATGGCCCACACATTCTTGATTGGAAAAACAAGAGTGACTGATTTTTAGATGTTAAGTGAAAAGTATGTCCGGAGAATAAGATATACTTGGAAAACCATATCTAGGAAAAATATATTTTTTAAACAAGAAAGGAAGCTAACTTCGGCACGCCGAAGTTTATATACCCTTGCAGATAGAACTTCTATGAATAGGAATCCATACAATATAAATTATATATATTTGTGTTAAAAAACAATGAAGTAATACCTGCTTTCATTTCATTCACCTATACATATTATATTTGCAGTTTTACATTCACAGATTTTCATTTTTCCTCTACATCAAACGATCGTTTGTATGGCACCTATATGATATAGTCGTCCGATTTTTACGGAATTTGCCACAAAATTTAAGACTTATATAAAATGGCTATACCTCAAATTTGATGAAAATCAGCTGAAAACTAAAAAAGTTATAAATTTAATTGTATTAATTTCTCGATCGTTCCTATGGGAGCTATATGATATAGTAGTCCGATTTTCATAAAATTTTACACAAAATTTTAGAATAATATGAAATGGCTATATTTCAAATTTGATTAAATTCTGTTGAAAACTAAAAATGTTATCGCCACCGCGATTGTCAGTCTTCCGACAACAGCCACCGCCATTCTCATTATTCTCAAATTTCTCGATCGTTCCTATGGGAGCTATATAATATATTAGTCCGATTTTCATAAAATTTTACACAAAATTGTAGAATAATATGAAATGGCTATATCTCAAATTTGATCAAATTCTGTTGAAAACTAAAAATTTTATAATTTTTTTTGTAAAACTTTTCCGATCATTCCTATGACAGCTATATGATATAGTCGTCCGATCCGGCCCGTTCCGACATATATACGAGTGAGAGTATATAGAAGACTAACTGCAAAGTTTCATTCAGATAGCTTCAAAACTGAGAGACTAGTTTGCGTAGAAACGGACAGACGGACAGACGGACATGGCTAGA
This sequence comes from Drosophila serrata, assembly GCF_035046125.1. Lineage (NCBI taxonomy): Eukaryota > Metazoa > Arthropoda > Insecta > Diptera > Drosophilidae > Drosophila > Drosophila serrata. The sequence goes on from NW_028256998.1 coordinate 1,419,806, forward strand.
TCGACTCGGCTGTTGATCCTGATCAAGAATATATATACTTTATATAGTCGGAGGTGCCTCCTTCACTGCGTTGCAAACTTCTGACTGAAATTATAATACCCTGCAAGGGTATAAAAACTATAAATTGGCTTTTAGCCTTCCAATGGTTAGGTATTTCCTAATATTAAATTGGGTGACCATTAAAAATTGATTACTAAATCCAATCATGAGTATGCAAACAGCAGAGCTTTTAAGGACTTCTTGCAAATTATCTTTAGTTGTTTTTCTTAATGGAAAACACAGAAATAATGTTGTTAAAATTAACAAATTCAAGAATCAAGCTATAATTGCTTTATTCATATCTCCATTCACTAAAATATTAATGTATTGATTTTATACAATTTCGAAATCTAGTTAAAATTATCATAAAACTTCTGTGTTTTTTATAGTTTTTGACATACAGTTTTGAAAAAATAATTGAAGTTAGAGCTTGAGCTTGGTTTTTCGCGAAACAATTATTATTCCTATGTATAAGTTTCAGGAAAAAATTAAAAGTTCTAAATATTAGTTAATATTAAAAAAATACTGTATTAAAGTTTTTATTTTACCAAAAAATGTGTTAAAATAACGACAGTGTATCATATATCAGAAAAGTATCTTAGCAATTGAAAATAATTTTTTTATATTTAAATACCTTTATATGTATATTTATGTTTATTATTTAGATACTTAAGGAAACCCCAACTCACAATTTTCACACTTTCTTGTGTAACTTGTATTATATCCTCCACTCTATAGTCATAACAATCGAAGCTGCAATTTTACGAGTCAGCCTTCTCAATAACTTACTTACTTACTGTTTCACTAGCCATTTAAATCCCAAAGCAACACTTGCATCATTTAATTAATTTAATTAACTGAAGGATTAACTGGCAAAGCCAAAAAAAACTGCCCAGAGAGGAAGAGGAATGTGCAATCTGCAATCGTTCGTGACCAGAGGCACTCATCATCAATCCCAGGGCGCCCCCAGGAAAGTCCGAAGGAGAGCTAATCAAGCGGCATCCAGGCAATGGTCAATGGTCAACGCTTTGCTATGCAGTTAGCACGCTTTATAAAATAATGATCGGACGACATGGACCTGGCAGAGGGATATGTTAGTTCCCATATTGCGGGCGCATATCCAAGCAATCCATCCTCGTTTTGAGTGCACCCGTAAGTGCCATATTGTCAACGTTTGATCAATCAAGCCAGCCGCCGCTAGGAACCATCCCGACTGATGGACCAGATCGACAGGCCGATCGTAAATGTAACTCAATCCCCATTGATGATTGTTGTGTTGCGTAACTTGTTTCCACCAGGCTTTTGCTTGCTGTTTGCTGTTTGCTGTGTTGCGGTTACAGTTGCAATTAGCCCTGGCTCCTTCGATTCTGGCCGATCTTCAGCTGAGTTGGAGCCCTCGCTAATTGACAATATTTATGAACACGTACGCATTTTATCGCCCCCAGTTCCGTAATTGGGGGGACGTCGTCATCGCCCACAGCTGCTCGCCAATTATTTTCATCAAAATTGTTGACAGTTTTCAGCGTGCCGCAAATGAAGAGATCTCGGCACGCCAGAGATCCCGGCTCTGACCACGTTTTGGTTATACGAATGCCAAACTGTGCCATAAATTGTCACTAGATGAGAGATCTTTGCGGATCTAGGTGGCAGCAGCAGCAGCAGGTCTTTATTTGCACTACTCACCGGTTTGCAGTTTAATTAAATTTACTTTAATTACATATGAAAGCATTCCTCGTCTTTATTTTATTTCAGTTTGGTTCTTGTTTTGCTTTTTGAGTCAAACAAGTTCCATTTTAAGTGTTCGAGAACAAAAGGTAATTGCCATTTGGCAGTAGTAAAAATGATTTCAGTCAAGTGCTAGACATTAACCCCAGGGGCAATATTTTAGTGCGTCACATAGCACACATATCATATTTATAATGGAATATTATTCCAATGGAATGGTTTTAGAATAGTGAAGTAAGTTCTCATGTCCCTAGGATCCCAATAGTATAGTATTTTATTTTATTTATTAAAAATAATAATAAGACTAGGTAATAGTGATTTCATATTTATTTAAATTAGCATATTAAACTTGTTTAAAATTAATCAATTATAAGGCATAACTCCAGTTATCAAAAAAGTACTTAAATTAAAAAAGTATGTAAAAAAATTTAATATCCTTTAAATATTGTATAACCTAAGGCTGTATAAGATATATTTCTTATAAAGATCATAGAAAAGAAGATCAAATATTCAAAATATTTACAAAAAAACTATAAATGTAGGATATAAGAAAAAGGCAACGGGCTTTCAAAATAATACAATTGAAATACAACTAAACAGTTCAGTTTTAATAAAATAAATTTGTACACCTTTTATATAGAAAGCTGGAAGTCCGAAAAGAGAAGTTCTAAATCCCTAAGCATTGGAAATAAATGGAAATCAATCAAAGATTCGAACCTGATAACCTGTCAATTACAAACCAATGTTAACTACTCGATTAAAGTGAATCATTTAAACTCAACGTACTATTTGTTAGTATTCTAATGAAAGCAGATTTCATTAAATTTGATTACGAAAGCAAACACTCTGTTAGGATTACCCCTAATTGAATCAAATACAAATTAAAAACAGAGTCAAAGGTGTCTTTGCAAAGCCCACCGAAAATAGAACGTTGCTTCCGTTTAATTTGGTTACCTGAGAAAAGCCGATATCCAAGTACAATTCGAATGAAATTGAATTAAAGTATCGTGTGACCTTTGGATCGTTCTACTCGTTTTTCGAGAAGGGCACCCCATAAAGCCGGGCAAGACTTAAAAGTTTTATTAGTTTGCTCTTTGTCTGTGTATCGGATAAACGAAAATTGAAATTATCAAACAATTAAAACGGTAACTCGTGTTGGAAATGAAACCACTTGGAACGGTACGGGATGGGGCTCGGGCTCGGGCTAATTAAATGTAATTAATTTTCACATGCCTCAAAATTAAATGCATTTAAATCAAAGAGATCCGAGAGGGTCTGGTCTGGACTCTCTCTATATGTGCTATATACAGTGTATGCTTTTTATAGCTCCGACCGACAGAAAAAAAACCGAGCGAAGCTCTTAAAAGTGATTTAAAAAGTTTCATTAAGATAAACAGCAGCGGCGTCAACACCACCAACAAAATGTTATAACAATTTTAATTTTAATTTAAGCTCTCAGTGGCTATGACCACAGGTGAATAAACCATGGGTCAGACCCACAAACTCACGACTCACAACTCGAAACTCACAACTCGACACTCTGACTAAAGTTAAGTCTCGAAAAAACGCAAATACCGAAACACAGTCTTGGGGGCCATTTACCGTTGCGCCCTCGAGGCGTGGCCGTATCTGTCGTTTCATTTTATTTTCGAGGGCAACCCCATTCTCCTCCTGGACATCCTCCCTTCCCCATCACTGACCATATATTAATGGCCCATCCAACCATTTCGGACAGACAAATTGGTGGCTACTGGATGGGACCCCAGCTCCACAGTCTCTCGCAGCCTCGCTTTCTCGTCGGAACCAGAGATCTTTAAAACACAGAAAAAAAGGTAACACCCGAAATTCAATGGAAAAATGGCGTTTAACTGTAACTCGCGCAATGTGAAACATTTTCGGGTCAGGTGCACACACAGACTCCAAAAGAGATTTCACCAACCTGTATCCCCCAGAGACACCGCCCCAAAAGTTTTTAGTTTTGCCTTTTGTTGCTCATTATCTTACAGTAATATCACTCATAAAGCGTTGTCTGTTTCCATCACCATATTATATGCTACCTTGGTCAACCTTCGCGATCTCCAGTGAGCCAAGTGCTCAGCTTATAGCTCGTTATGGTTTCCTACACGGCAGCATATGTAGCTCTTTTCTCGGATCGTCGTGAAACCACTATTTTGATGTCACCTTTTTGGCATGGCTTTTGTTTATGTTCAAGTTGGACATTTTGATTGATCTTTTCTTTTTAATTTTTTATTAGTTAGTTGTTTTTTGGCATTCCTTAACTGCAGTTAAGTGCAAGATATTTGAAATCTTGGCTCCTTGGTTTTGATTATTGCGGAAATTTCTGCTAAACAGACATTGGCCATCTTCCAAGCATAAAAATGTACATATTTCTCTATAAGGTAATAATATATAAAGCATATAGTAGAGATACTGATATACAGATAATATCTAAAATCAAATTATACATAGTATATAGGGTATATATAGAATATGACTCCACCACTGCATTGCAAACATTTTCAATATATTATAGAACCGCTCAGCCTTTCATATGTGATTAATGTATTGATGGTTGATAAATAGTATGCTTATTTATTTTTTTAAAGTAGCATATTTTAGTGGGATTGTTTTAAAAGTTTTGCGGATCACTGAACCTTAGGACATATGGTATAAGCCCCTTAAAAAACACATAACGGAAAGAGCTACGGTATCTAAAACATTAGATGCCCACCTGATCACTATGAATATTATGTTCTTCCCCTGAAAATCAACGAGGTCCAAGTAATTGCTTACTTACAAGATATAAAAATTACCAAACTGAAAGCATATAAATATTAACAAATGACAAGTCACAGGAAATGCTTATTAATATAAAAATAGCACGAAATATTTTAATATTTTCATTGTCCTTTAATTGGTTTAAATACTCATATTGTTCCTTTAGACCACCAAGTCCCATACAGACTCTGTAGACCTGCGAAATTGGACAAAAATTTAACCAAATAGTAGTAGTACAGACTCACACCGACATAATGCATTCGTAATGCGACTCGTGCCTTCGGGACAAAGGAGGGTGACAGTCACTCCAATCCAGGGAGCAACGGTATGGAGTATGGAGTGGGTTGAGGGGGCTGGGGGATTACGGGAGCGAGGCATTAAAGCGCGCGTTAATTAGCCGTACGTGAGATGTGCGTTTGTTAAGCTGGCAAATGACCAACGACTACTCAGGCCAGACATTTTATCAGCCAACTCAAATCAGTTACAGGCAGCTCAAGCTCAGCTCACCTGCAACAATGACAAGTGTTGATGGCGATGAACAAGGCATGGGGTCTGAGGTAACAGATTTGTACGTGGAGTTGCGAGAGACCCTTTCGACTGGAGTTGGAGCTTGAGGAGCTGGAGGGTTGACTTGACCCGCGTCCAGCATTCTTTTATAGCTTGGCTATAAAACAAAATGAAAAATGTTGTTGCAAAAAAAAGCACAGCAACAAAATAAAACACTTGTACCCATCGAGTTCTGTGGTGGACTAGCTATTCTGTTTGATTTAAACGTAATGATTAACCCACCGTCAGACAGATGCAAGTGACAAGTGCAATCAATTCTGGAAAATTTCCACAACTGACCCTCAAGAATCCATTATCCTTGACCCTTTTAATTAAGGTGAGAGCTTATCTGAGACGCGTACAGGATTTACATATTTCACTGGACAATTACACAGAATACTAGTGATTGCTTAAGTCTTGGTGAAGGGGAATGTTTACTTTTAAGTTTAAACTAGATTTTTGCTACCATGAAAAAGTTATAAAATAGTATTCTAATAAAATTAAATATGATTCTAGTGGGAACCATGAGATTTTAAATTTTAAATATTCTTGCAAAAGAAGTTTCTAGGATACTATTACAAAGCAGGAATGAAATGGATTAGTGATTAATAATCTACTATTCTGTTCGTAAGGGTGCTTTCTTCCCTGCTTTTCATGACAGGATTATGTCTTTAAAAATAATATATCACATTTATATTTACAGAATATTTATATTCATTTCTTGTGTGTCCACGAAACAACCCAAGTACCCGAACATTGCCAGACATCACAGTGAGTAGCTTGAATAATTGAACATAATCCTAAAAGTATTCAACACTTCGTTCAAATCCTCCCATCAGTTATAAAACATTTATTTAAATTTGTAATTAATTGCTTTACTTTGGGCTTTTTTTTAACACAAGAGCACACTTATAATTACGTTAGTGTACCCTGCGTACATCTATTCAATTACACTTATTATCTTAAATATATTTACAAATATCAATTTCGTGAGTTTTTGAGTGCAGCAATGTTTACGTGTAAACGGTGAAAGTTCGTTGATCAAGCGAGTACTTAGTAAAACGATTGAAAATATCTGTTTTGATTCGTTGAGGTTAAGCTGCAGTTCCTAAATTATTCTCGGTTTTTATTTGAACTGGTTTATCGTAGCTAAAAGCGAGTGCGAAGACTTTATCCTTGTATATGGAAGGAACAATGGACGATACTTTCTCACAGTGTTTGTCTTTGATCGTGTAATGGCTTACGTTTGTTTTGCATGTGAGAGTTTATTTTTTATTGCGTAATTAATATATTATGCATACTCACTGGCAACGTAAATATAAAATGTAACTATTTCAACATTTGGTAACAAATTTGTTTTAGGCCTAATCTCTAAACAACAATTACTACCAAAAACACATTAACTTCTAATATGCTAACCAAAAATTCGTTTCACAACTTTTCTGTCTAAACTGTTAATATATAGCATTTTGGTTAAAGACTAGTACTCAGATCGACACTTGTTTGCCAGCAGAGAAAGTTAACATCTTGCTGCTCAGTCAGTTGTTTGTTGACAAACTAATCTTATTTTAAATAAATTATTACTCATAAAACATGAAATTTGCTTAAAAACAATATACAAGGCCTTATTTCTTATTGAAAAAATGTGTTTGCAATTGTTAATCAAATTCGATTGTCAAAATTTGGGTATTTAAAGATAAGACTTATATCTGCATTTATAAAAATTAGAAAGAAATATCTCCCCAAACAAAGAATACTAAATTCTTTATTGAAAGAAACTGCATATAATCTAAACTGAGGTCTTTTACCACATGAACCAAAGTCAGCTTGGGTTAATAATATTAATAAATCCTGCAACCTATTTTTAACAAATAATGTATCTTATTAATATAGTAATCATTCGTAAGTTTGTGTTCATTAGGCTTTAGCTAATGTAGGAAAATAAAACCAGAGTTCGGCCAATGTCATTGATTATAGTTTTCCTTGAATACCTTAATTTAATCATTTCTTCTCATCGATCTGAGCACTAGCCTTAAGGACTATTTTTTCAGCTGTGTTAATTCAGATGCAAAACATCTAATGCTGAATACCCGGGATTATCATCATCTTTGCATTATGCAGTTTTGTATATAAAAGTCTATTAGATTCTCAAAAGACGATACTTTGAATTTTATCCATACAAAACTGGCTCAAATTGGAACATAATTAATATACAAAAAACATTTAACACTTGTCAATTGAGTAACTTAATTCACCTACTGCTAGTCTAAAATGTAATAAATTAGTTGCTTCCAACTCTGGACAAGACACACATTCAGCAAATTTGCTCATATACCTATGATCATCAGTAACTTCGAAAAAGTCGAGTTGCGACTGAATGGGGTGGAGAGTGGGGGAGTGTATTGAAAACTATTTACAAAGTGTGCGAAATCTGTGTGTGTTGTAAGCTTAATTGTCCGTGTTCGGATGTGCTTGTGAAGGCGGATACTGATACTGCTGTTGATACTGTTGCTGCTGCTGTTGCTGATACTGCTGCTGCTGCTGCTGCTGTTGCTGATGTTGCTGCTGCTGTTGCTGATATTGATGCTGTTGGTGGTACATAGAAGATCCGGCTTGACTGGAAGATGTTGGTCCTGTCGTTCCCGATGTCGTTGTAGGTTTGAGTGAAGGCTTGATGTCCTCAATTTGTATTAGTTGCTCGATGGGTATCAGGGACAATTCACCGCCCACTGGCTGAGGCATGGGCAGCTTGGCCAGAGCCTTAAAAATAAAGAAAACATATAACTTAAATCTTTCTGATTCTGGTTCTATTTTATAGACCTACCTTGGCATGCTCTACAGCTATGGTGGCTGCCTTCTCAGCCTCTCGTTGTCTTCGCTCCTTCAATTTGAGTGAGAATATAGCCACAGACCTGGCACTCTTGACCAGCTTCTGCTTAAGTCGTGATTTTTTAGCAGCCAGTTCAGCGGCTAAAGGTTAGGGATATAAGAAAATAGGAAAAAGTATAGTTAGTAATATAGTGTGATACATAAATATATGGTAAATAGTAGCTTTGCATTTACCCTTAGCTTCGTCATCTGTATTTCCCGCTGATGTGGATGCTGCCTGTGCCTGTGCCTCCTTTTCCTTTTCTTTTTCCTTTTCCTTTTCCTTAGCCTTTTCCTTCTCCTTTTCCTTCTCGCGCTCTTTCTCTTCCTTGGCCAGCTTTTGTTGCTGCTTATGGGATGAACTGGATGAGGAATTGGACAGGGCACCGACACTGGGCCTTGACTGGGAACTGGGAAGGCCTCCACCAGCAGCTCCAGTAGGTCCAGCTCCACTGGGACTAAAGACACTGCCACCTCCTCCCGATGATGATGACGAGGAAGCGACTATTTGCTGCTGCGATGGTGGTATTCCAGTTGCGCCGGACTTCATGGCCACATTGCACCACGATGGAGCTGGCTTTAGAATGTCCGTGGGACCAGACGTGTTGCCGAGCTCCTTGGGGTTTAAGTAAGTTCAAGTAATATAATTAGTTATTTGTTTTTAATAAAATGAAAAAGTATATGAATATAGTCGAGGTCTACAGACATCAAAAGCTTTCGGGGAAGAGTCTGATAGTGTATGCTGGTGTATGTTGCTAAGAGTCCATGCCATTCTTAGTGAGTTTGTGGGTGAGTGATTTAGTAGAAGCCAGAGCATGGTATTGTGTGTTTGGAAGCTTTTGCCATGCCAAATCAATTTGGTTGCATTTTTTCCCGCTGTCCCAACTTCAGTTCCAATAAAAGCGATTTCAAACGAGGTTATAATTGTATATGAAAGGACTATTTTCTACTGATCCTGCAGTTGTCAAGGAAAAACACACCAACAAGACACATCAAGTAACAAAAACATTATTCTTAGTTATATGCATCCGATTGTATATATATGAATGCGAACATATGTGAGTAGTACGTATCTCATCGCTACCTTTGCAATGCAATCTATGCTTCTATGCAGATTGACATTGTCGTTGACTTTTAAACGTGACATCCATTCTGGTGCGTGAAGCTTTATGTGTAGCTTGTCCTTTAATGACAAAAGTCGAGCGGGAGTTTCGGTTAGGTATTTAATTTCCTTTAAAAGTGATGTAAACTCATTGAGTGGGGGGGAAGTGCATTTTCATTTAATGTGCTATTCAATATGTAACGTCATTGCTGCCCAAAAATAGCTATAGTGTAGAGTGAGGGCATAGGTTAACTTATTATTTGTATAAGAAAATAACTAAACTATATTTAAATTAGTTATGCCTTGGATTTTCTAAGAATTCATTAGACAAGATTTGAAATTTTGCTGATATACTGTAAGGCATTCTATTATTATTTCTTCTATTCGTTTCCTTTTGTAGTTAGTACAGCAAATATTTTTGAAATTCTTGATACACCCCTGGATCTTAGTAATATACAAATCCATATAAAATTTTTCATTATATTAAATTGAACAGGAATAGGTAATTAAAAGTGAAAGTAAGGGTTTTCAGGAGAGTTATAGACTGTTAGTAAGGTCATAACTTTTTAGACTTTTGACAGTTTATGTTAGAGTCTACAGACGCACACACAGTACATTGAGCAGCTACAGATTACATCATTTTACTATGGAAACTATTGTGAAATTCCCGTTTACAATATAAACTATAATGTTACCCACTTCCATTTTGATCAAAATATACAGAGTTGGAGCTAAAATATCTAAACTTAATTTAATTTAAATAAATGTATAATGCAAACAATATTGTTTGCATGAAGAAAGGAGCTCTACAGCATGGAATATTTAACTTTTCGTAAATCGATCAAAATGGAAATCGGGAATTTAGCCTGAAACAGCCTTTAGTCCAGGATCTTACGCTCGTATTAAGATGCATAGCACTCTCCGCAGATATCTTGCGCGTCTTGTAAGGTGGTATCTCTGGGATCGTTTGCTGGGGCTCCCTTTGCGCCGATAGTTGTCGCATAGTGGTCCTCTGGGGACTGCTGCTGGTACTGCTCCCAGTATGATCAGGAGAATCGGTGGATTTCTTTCGGAATGGCGGTATTTCTTGAATATGCATCGACTGCAGACGGGCAGCATATGAGGCAGCGTTCAGCGCTTGCGTGCTGGCAGAAGCTCTGTGAGAAGTCACATATAAAGCGTGAGAGGAAAGTGGGAAAAGAATTAGATAAATTTATTTATAAAAAAGAGATAAAAATGTATAATATATAAATATAACTATTTATGAGATAGCTTAATATACCTAAATGTAGATATAACGATTAAAAGGAAGACATTTAAAAGGTTAAAGTTTTTTAAAGAATTTCTTTAAAATTAAATATGCCATTATGCAGTTTCTTATGAAGTTTTCATAGGTAAAAGCTAAAATAATTGAAGGAGGGGCTTATATAAATTTCAAGAGCTTTAATATATAAAATATGTGTATTGGCTTTAGTTGAAAGTGGTCTGGTGTGCATGTTAATTGAGTTGGGGGTTAACCCGGCACATTGGCGTGTGCAAAATACTTAGGTTCCCAGGAAGCTAACTTATTATTATTGTAATGAAAACGAAACTCACCCGCCATTACCGTCCTGATGTAAGCTGGTGAGGGAGGCACCGCCTTGCGGTGGCGTTGACTCATGCAAAGGCCTAATGAGTATAGTGCTTGTCTGGAAGGATTAACCAATCAGTTTAGATGAAAATATATTCAGATTCTGTATATTATAACTCACTTGCGAGGGCGGCGAATCAGGTGATGAATCGCGATTCTCATAAATATTGACATCTGCCTCGATGTTACGGCCGTACCCGGGAAACTCCTGTCCATAGAGCAACATGTCCTCGGCCACCTGACTTTCCATGGACTGATCCCTGGTGCTATTTGCGCCACTCTCCGCTGGCACTCCACCTTCCTGTTCCTGCGTGGATGTGGTCGACTGTGGGGTGGGTGGGGTGGGTCGTGGTGATGTACCCTTGCACTGCATTTCCCGGCGACAGTGCTCGGCCCGTGCGATTTCCGCAGCCAGCCAGGAAGGTAACTCTGGCAGGAGCCAGGTGAGAGCTTGCCGCAGACCCAACATAATATGCTGTGATTTTAATAAGAAATAAATAATTATAATAATGTATAACATCGAGAGTATGCAGGGAAAGCAACTAGACAGTCTTCCGTAGTTTAGTTTAGTTTAGTCTTAACAACACCATCCTCTTTACAGAACTCACCTCCAGGGTGACAATCAAAATGATGGTCTGCGCTGTCGTCAAACCTGGCCATAGCCTGGACACCTGCCCAGAGAGGCCAATTAAGGCGCAGTTCACGATAACAGCGGCGAGCGACAGAATGCTGAGGGCGTTCTGCCAGGTTCCAATATTAGCCACACGTTGTCCAAATGGCCGTTGATGGACATGGGCCAGCTTGAAAGCATCCGATCGAATCTCCATCAGGTTGTTAACCAACGCACAAACTCCAGCCAAGGGAAAGGCGGCCGAAAAGAGCACCACATAGCCCATCTGCACGAGCATCTCCAAGTGGTCCGAAAAAGTGCCATCGTACTGATTGTAAGGAAAAGCAAAAGTCAGGAAAAAATTCAATAATTAAAAGGTCTTGCGTCTCTCACCTTGTACAACGAGCTCTCGATTTCGGCCTGGCCAATATTCCGGTTACTGGTAGACTCCGGCTGATGCGTCTTTGTGGGCGTTCCGCTGGCCTCTGCCTTCAGCTCCGCTTCCGCCGTGGCCAGCTCTTCCGCCAGGCTGCGGGTAACATTCTGGGTGGGACTCAGGGCACCCCACATATTGAAGCTCAGTTTTGCTAACTTCCACTGTTCAACGAAATAGGGGATGGCCGACTCGCGAAGGTTTCCAATGATTTGACGGGAGATAAGCAGGCCAGCCAATTGCTAAGGAAAGTGGATATTTTGTGAATATTTTGATCCTGTAATAAGGTCAAGTAGCAAACACACACGCACACACCTCTTTGAGCTTGTCCTCGTCGCGCAAGTAAAAAGCAATATAGAAAAGGGAAAGAAACGAGTTCACGAACTGAAAAAGAGCCACTTTTGCTATCAAGTGATTTTCATATTTCGACTGCAGGCGATAGTTTTCTATTGAGAAATATTATAAACTAATTTAGTAAGTTCTTAACCCGAAAAAATTCTTCAACTTACCCTTGTCATTGAGCCAAACGGCCAACTTAAAGTAGGCCTCGTCCATTAAGGTAATGGCTCCTGCAAGCAAAACCTTGGGTATGACACTGAGACAACATAAGACACTATCCTCGGGCAACTTGGAGTCCCACCAGTCCTATGGAAAATATAATAAAATAAAACACAATTGAAATAAATCAGCCCAGTCCATTGGTCCTTGAGTAGTCCATAAAACTCTGTTATTTCCGTATTTTGTTTCCCTAATTAACCTGCACTTATTATTCATTCTTCGTTGTACATTTTCCTATTTCTCCTCGTTCTGCTAAGGCACTGCTTATTCAATGTTTATGCAGTCAATTTGATTTCATTATTTCCGTGTTATATTCTCAAGGATTAATAACACAATTAGGAATAATTGTGTAATTTTTTATGGATTTCATTAGCATCATTAGCAGTTTATTTCATGTCAATTTGAGGAAACCACAACTCTGGATTAAATGATATTGAATATATTTTAGACTTTGAGGTGCGAATTTGAATAGTCGATTTAATCGATGGAATAGTTAGTTCTATATAATATTATAAATTATCTTCCCTAAGTTATTATACAATGAAACGTTTTTATGTTCTTTAATGCCTTTTGCCACTATGGGGAGTAATTTTAAATAAACATTAAAAATACTGGCTTTAATCTTGCAATTTTATGCTTTTCTTTAACACTTCCTAAGGCAGTTTACTTTCCGACAGCCGAGTGTTTTTATTCCCATCCCGTAAAATAAGAATACAATTCCATATAGGCAAAATAATAGCCTTTGCAAAAATATTTCAAGCAGTTTGCATATGTGTGTGGAAAACTTTTAATGAAAATTTGCTTGGTGCCAGAGTGGGAGGAAACAAAACAATTTCCATAACCTTGAAGCCAAGGATTGAAAATACTACATATATTTGTATTTCCTCAACAACAATGCAATACGAAAGCTTAAGATTTCAATAAAAATCTAAAATTTTCCTGGGTTTTGAAGTCATGGATTTGTCATTTGACTTAATAATTTATTTAGAATAGGGATCTTGAGAAACATTTCTGTATCACTGAAGAAAAAGTCGTATATTAACATTTTCATATATTTAGTATAAAAATCGTCATTATGTATATTTATATTTTTTATATATTTATAGATATTCATTTCCAATAACTTAATTTAAACCGAAACGGAAATTGGTGCAATTGGTGATTGAACAGGATATCGACTTATTATCGCAATGTTTAAATACGGTTTAATGTATATAGTCAAATTTTGAAATATTTATATTTTCTGTTACACCTAATATAAAATGTTTTATTTATTGATCTGATTTATTTAATCTGTTATATCTTAATGAAAAATAAAACAGAGATAGATATATAGATACTGAACAGTTCAAATGTAGAATACAAATTAATAAGAACCTTGTGCAAATTATACATGCATTGAGCGATTCCTCGATCTGGTATTTTATGGTGATCCAGCCAATCCTGTGAAGTATACAACAATACAAAAAAACGAACAGAAAATAAACACAAGAGTATTAAAGAAAATAGAAAAACAATTCAACGATGCGTGAGATGAGTGATTACAATTACAATTTTACATAGTTTCTTTTCCCAGGATTATCGAAATGAATGCATGACAAATAGCTTAAAGAACTAAGAATAATGTTTTGTGTAAAATGCATAAAATGGAGCTACCTTAATGCTTCGCAGCAGCAAGGCTAACAACCGGAAGTCGAAATAACTTTTGCGTGTGCGTGGTGTGTATGCAAGGTAGCCCAGCAAACAATCACGGAAGAGTCGCAGGCCACACTTCTAGGCGATCAGATTGATCGTCCGCGACATCGATCTTCTGATCTTCCGTCGGGAGAAAATGGGACACGAAAGCGACTCTTATCTTGCATTCCTTCTTTCCTTGATGTTGAAAATGTTTTGAAAGTCGCCAAATGATCGTCAAATGATCGCCAAATGATCGCCTGGAAGATCAATCTTCCAGAAAATCGCCATAAAAAAGTCGTCCAGCTACCCAGAAGACTCTTCTTGGCGAGGGGCGATCCAACAATCGCTACCGCGACTCCCAGAAGATCGCCAGAAGTCCTCCAGCCACTCGCCAGAAGTCCTCCAGCTACTCCCAGAAGTGCGAGCGGCGATTCGTGATGGCGACTCCCAGAAGATCATTTGGCGATCTTCTGATTGCTGGGAGTCGCCATCACGATCGCCAAATGATCGCCTGGCAGATCAATCTGCTAGAAGATCGTCGCCAAAAAGTCCTCCAGCTACTCCCAGAAGACTTGCGAGCGGCGATTCAACAATCGTGATGGCGACTCCCAGAAGACTCCCGATCACATCAAGGAATTGAAGGAATGCAAGATAATGTAAAGTTACTTAGATCCAAAACAGAGAATGCTACATTGAAATTTTTCGGTACTTATTTTTTATAAACTCAGTTATGTCTTCGCCCAGAAGACTCTTCTTGGCGACTCATAGAAGACTCCTCCAGTAATCAAAAAGTCTTCCACTACTCCCAGAAGATCGCCAGAACTCCTCCAGCTACTTGCGAGCGGCGATTCAACAATCGTGATGGCGACTCCCAGAAGACTCCCGATCCCAGAAGATCGCCAGAAGTCCTCCACCTACTCCCAGAAGATCGCCAGAAGAAGATCGCCAGAAGTCCTCCAGCTACTCCCAGAGCGAGCGGATTCAACAATCTTCTGGGAGTCGCATCACATTTGCTGGAAGATTGATCTTCCAGGCGATCATTTGGCGACTTTGAAAACATTTGAACACATCAAGGAATTGAAGGAATGCAAGATAATGTAAAGTTACTTAGATCCAAAACAGAGAATGCGTCTGAAAGCACAGTAATTTTACAAAAACAAAATACATAATAATAATAATTTTCGGTCAATCTGTGTTGCTACATTGAAATTTTTCGGTACTTATTTTTTATAAACTCAGTTAAGTGCCAGAAACCCAGTTTTCGTAATATGGTAAGTTTTTTAAACTTAAATTTGTTTACTTTACTCAATAATAATTAATTGTTTTACAGATGAATTACAACATGATGCAAACGAGGCCCAATGTACGGTTTTGGATAGTATATCCAGCGGTGCGTATCAATATGAAATTAAATTGAACAATTTAAATAAGTGTATTAAATATTTAAAATATATGTTTCCCTTATTTTTAGGTGGTGTAACAAATAATTTAAATTTAAAATTGTTAAAATTAAGACTGGCTAAGCTGAAAATGTATATAACTTCTATAATTTTCCTTTTTGAATTATAATAACAAAAAATGACAATTAAAAAAAAAAAACTCTTATACTCTTCTAATGCTAGCTCTGGCGACTCTTCTGCGACTCTTCCGGAAGATTCTTCTGCGACTCTTCTAGAAGAATCGCCTGCGACTCCTTTAAGTCGCTTTCGTGTCCCATTTTCTCCCGACGGAAGATCAGAAAGCGATGTCGCGGGCGATCAATTTAATCGCCTAGAAGAGTCGCCTGCGACTCTTCCGCGATAGTTTTGGTTTGCTGGGGTGGAACCCTCGTGCGTGATCGAAAAGTGCTCTCAGCACATACCCTTGCAAACGAAAATAAAGCATTGATGATGTATGAGGTCCTTTTGTTTGGCCCATAAACTACATTATAGCTAATAATGTTATTGCAAATATAAAATACTAGAAAGCACGTTTATGGTGAAGAGCCTGAATTATTAATTAATTACGCGGTGAATAGTTAGTAAACATTTCAACATGTTGTTCTCTACCAGGTTTTTTAATAGAACACGCTAATATTTGATGAGGAAAAGCTCGAGTAAAAAACTGTAGTAAACTTAAACTTAGGAACTATAAAATAGTTTTTCCTACATAAGAATCTAATCCCTACAATGTTTTTCTTAAAAATTTAATATATTATTATTCGTTTTTGCTTATTTTCCCGTTCACTTTGTAAAACATTGATGAAACAGCAAGTGTTTACGATGTCAAGGAGCAACTATATTTAGGGCGATTTTTCTTAGAGATGTATATCGAGAGGACAAGTCCGATATTATTCATTTATCGACACAAATAAAAAATTTCAATTTTAAGTTATATAGAAAAAAATTATGTTATTTGTGTATTAATATGTTAAATTTTGAAAAATATCGGACTTTAAAGTATCGATATTATCCAATGTACGTTTAGATATAAATTCATATATAATTGGGACCGAAACACTAATCAAATCATTGATTTATTGCGCATTCGAATATTGCAAACTTAAAATATAGATAGATATATATCGACTGGCAAAACTTGTTTTAAGCATATAAGAGTTTTTATTTATAAATATTTTATAAATTCTAATTCGACAGGAAAACATTTGATAATACTACTTTACGCGTTTCTTTTTATTTCCGGTGATTATTCAAGTTACTTTATTCTGCAATGTTAAATGATTTGAAATTTACTTTTAGATGAATTTCCATTGAAAACTCTCTCTATGGGACCTTAATATTTGCAAGGGTATTTTCTTGATATTATTTTAGATCATTTTACACAAACACACACCTTTGATTTTATTTTTTATTCATTGCCAACTCACCTGGAAACGCAACATGAGAAACATCACAGCAAAGACCAAACACAGACAGCATCCAATGATGGGAAAGCTAACCAAGTAGCGAAAAGCTCGACGCTGCCACGCAGGCGCCTCCTTGGGTTCCAGGCGACCCGTAACATTGTTCTCCACTAAAGGACCCTGCAATCGATTTAAATAATTAATCATATATGCAAAGTCTGGCATGTGACTGACATGCAATTACCTTATACAAGGGCCTGGGTGGTTCTAGCAACTCGGGTGGCGTTGATAAAGTGCCCCAGCGAAAAGCCAACTCCACGGAATATCGTTTCCACGCTTCCAGGTAAAGTGAAGCCCATGCCACATTGAACAGAGAGAAAAGGACATGGCCCATATCCTGAGCCGTTTGACCCTTGCCCCACAAAATGAAGTAAAGAATTGTGCCAAATACAGCGGGAACGCCCAAGGCGCAGGTGTAATGTCCCAACCAGGCAAAGTATAAGGCCACCTTTACGCCAAAATAGGCAGCAATGTCATCTGGAAAAGAAAACAACATATGAATATCATGTGTACCAAGAAAGGGGTTCCTAACTTACCCAATGGTTGCGGTGCAAATATCTGCTTAACCCAATGCGTCTGAAGTTGTGTCAACGAACTGGGCTCGTGGAGCGGGAAAACCTGTGTTATCAGGCCCGAATCCTGCCAGGCTGCCATTATGCTCTGACCTTCGGCGACGGCTGCCCGTCCGTGTAGTGCATCGATATCACTGCATCCAGCTCGGAGACCTTGTAGAACCTGGAGCACTAACCACTGACGTTCTTGGGAAGTGAACAGAACTGTGCTTCCCACATCCCCTCGCAGCTGCTGGAAGCAATGACTCTCACGGGTAGTAAACTCCCTGAGGGCGCCCCCCAGATCGGGACGCAGACGCTTGGGCAGGCGGGCTTCTTCGGCGGCTCTAAAGAGTCTGAAGTGTGAAAATATAAATATTTACAATTATTAAATGATCTATAGATATAATAATAAACAAGAAATGCAGATCAATCCGAACAGAAAATGTATACAGACCGTAGGAAACGCTTTGAAGTCTTACTTGTACGAACAGAAAATTAACTTTATAAAGGGGTTATACTAGTCTAAATATAAGTAATTGCTAGAAGTAATTGCTACGACACATTATATATTATCTACAAATAAAAATAAACTTACGATTTTGCAAAGCTTTGATCATACTAATACTTTAAATAAAACAAAATAAGAAGCTCAATAGGTGTATACAATCCCCAAGTTTCAAAAAAAGGAGTGCATTTTGCGTATATCTTAAAGTATGGAAAATGTTTTTAAAATGGGTTAAAACCAGGATCTTTTAAAAGATATTCCACACACAAAAACTTTATCAACATTTTTCATATAAAGATTTGTTATTTTTGAATAAAATGGTCATTTAATTGCCTTGAAGCCTCTTTTATTATATTAAAAGGATTGTTATTTTTTTAAATCAAATTTACATTTTCATAGTTCCGACTAGAACATTTACATTTTCCATTACGAGACAATAAGCTTATAAAAATTCTAATTAGGCCACTGAACAGTAAAAGCAACAAAGCCCGCGGTACTACCACTCGTAAGTATATACACTCTCTATTTAAAATTAACACACATATAAAAAAAGAGAAACTTTTTAATTAAGGAAAACCCCCTGAAGGAGGGAATTAACTTACACATTCACGGGAGCACTGACATAGAAAGCATTTCTCCGCGTGCTCTCGTGCGCCTTGACCTGGACCAAAAGACCCAGACCAGCCGGTGGTTGGGAGCGTATGCGTGCCAGGAGCCAGCGGAGTGCCTCGTTGGGTGCATCCTCGGGAAATTCAATAACCACGTCACATTGTGTGGGAATTTTATTGAGCCAGAGGCGTCGCGGTGTCATCAAATGACCGGCATAGGGCACTTTGCGGCGTAATTGGCGGGAAGCTGGAAAATGAACAACAGAGAATAGATGCAAATTAAAACACACCGAGTGATGTTGAAGTCCTTTAAGGATACTTTAGGTTGCTATATACAAGAAGTGTAATGGGATGGTAGGACAGGACTTATACTAGCAGTAAAACATTAAGAATCTACTCGGCAAATGTTTTCTTTATTTAAAAGTAGTAGAATTTAATAACTTCTGTAATTGTTTACAAACTAATTGACAGAGGTGCTTAAATGGTTGTAATCAACACAGACACCCAGTTGCCCAAATGACTTGGTTATTATTAATTATGCCTCTATCTTGGCATTCCATTTATAAGTAAAAATTTGAAAGCAGAAAGAAACTGCAGGAAATAAAACGTAAATTTTTAGAGCTGCACCAAGGCAGATAGCAGGGAAGGAGCCTCTTAACCCCATAAAGACCGTGACCTTCTGACTTTCAACAGTGTTTTCTTTACATTTCTCAAATAACATACACACGCCCCTTCAGATGACTTGAAATGTTTGTCAGGTTGTTTGTCAATGTTTGCTTTTGATAAGTAGAATAATGGTGGTTTCTTTTCAAGTTCACCAAGCTCATTACGGGCAAACAACCTTCTATATTATCTTCATTAATGGCATGCAGACAGGCGGGCTTTTCAAAAAATCGATTTCTTTTGTATTTCTAATGAATATTTCAACAGTTGCAGTTACTTCTAAGTATGTGTCTGTAAGATGGCAAACATTGGCAAGGTTTCAGCATAACCTTGAACTCTACTTTACAGAATGTTCATTTCGTTTTTTATTAAGCTTTTTAAAACAGACTTTTAAAAAGAGATTTCTTATTAACCTTGCCACCTAAGTACCTATTGAAAGGTTTTAAATCCCTTTATTCACAAAATCCTTTCCTCATCCTAAAATTGACCTTCCTCACTAATGACTTATGTATTTCCTTTGGTCTTAGTAAGAAAATGTCGGCATAATTAATTAAGCATCAACTGAGAAGATGGCATTTGTTATTTTTGGAGCATCGCCTTAAGCCCTCCTCAAACATTCTAAACATTATTTATAAGAAGCTCAAATTAAGGTATTTATGTGAGATTTCCTCCAATTTATTTTAAGAACTAGGATAAATGCAAAGCTTGGGAAATTAGTTTCTAAATATAAATCAACAAAAACGCATTATGCCAAGTTTACAATCAAAATTGTATTCTTAGTAAAAATAAATAATTCATTTGGTGGTTATGAAACTAATTATAAACGAAACAAGGCCGCCACTAAATCACGACCAACCTATGCGGGAGTATTTGCTCAGCTGAATAAATCACGTAATGCGTAATCTCATAATTATTCCAAGCTTAATGGCGGCACTGAAACATATGTATGCAGAGATAAATATATATATCAAATGAGAAATATAGCAAATTAGCTGTTTAAATTTATGTGAAAATCCAAAAGGATAAAACTCATAAACAAATCAATGCACAAACTACAATTGCCACTTTTGGTATTCCAAACATACTTCCATTGGAGGATTAACCCATTGCTCATAAAACTGCGACACAGGGAATATATCCTACATCCTGGGGAATTGAGGCATTAAACCATAGCAGGGTAAATGAAAAACTTGGTTAGATATTATTGTGAACCTAAAATAGAACATGCCAGTCACAGTAAGGCCAATAAAATGTAAGAAGCAACTACAGACGTAAGCGAATAAGTTAAATAAACGTGACAAGGTTTCCCAAGGAGTGGTAGTTTTTCCAAAGAACATTAATCGGAAGTGTACAGAGCATATCAATTATATAATTTCTTTGAAAATAATAGTAAACCAAAGTTTCCTTTTATATAATGTTTACTATATCCTGAGAACTTAGTTAGATAGTTTATATTTCAAAGTGAGTTCTTGCTTTTCTCTACGATAAATTCATTTGATAAAATGTGGTTAGGAACCGTTCCTTAATAACCTTAAATGTAGGCAAACTCCAATCTCTTCGTTGTCAAATCTTGTTAACCTAGTTTAATACGATCTTAACCATTTTCGAGCAATACAGGACATGAAGTACAGACCATCAACATAAACCAAGGCTACTATGCATTAGATAGTCGACACTGCCAAGGACGACTCCTTCGCCATGCTAAGCCAAATCCGACAAGAAAGTGCTTTGCCAATGCTTTCGTCAGTTAAATCAGCACCACCAGTAGAGGACCCCCTTGGGGGACAGTGCGTTGAATAATTAATGAAATCGGCTTAAGGCAGACTCCCCAACCATCTCCTGGTCGCCAAAATGAAATAGGAACCGGGCACACAGCATTACATAATTTGTTGTATAAAAGCAATGAAGAAATAAGATGACTGAAATTTAATCAACAACGTCAAGCTAAATGAAGCCGCGTGTCTTAAATGAAGAGTGGATTTATTTAAAGCCATGTTGTTTCCGGCATTAGGCTAAAACGGTTTATGCTTTTATAAGTATTAATAGTGCACATCTAAGCCCTACCTTAAAATGTCCTGTTGGAAGTGCACTTCATTGAAAATTAAATTCAATTAATGCAAATAATTGTAGGAACAAACAAATCTAATGAGTATATATTTATAGTTTGTACTTGAAATCTTTAGAACACCATTTACTAAAAATCAACTGACATATCAAATGTTTCTAAAGTCCACTGTACCTACATAAATAATTGTGTATACTTTGGACTAAGGCCAATACACTTGTTAGAAGAACCAAGTTCATACAATATAAATACGGACAAAGAGGTCATTTCGTTTTATTCTCGACTCAATCCTCTGTTTTTTATTTTTATCTGACTAGCAGCGAGGAAAAGGCGGAAAAGTGGGAGCATCTCAACTGAACTTTGGCGGAACCACGTCGGTCGATGACTTAATGGTAAATCCTTCCAGGATGGAAAACGGTAACAATTCACCTCCCTTGACTTCTTCGTATTTTAGGATTTTCCTCTTCTTATTTTTAAGGCTTAAGATTTAACATGAGTATTGTCAAGACAACAAAGTAAATCCAAGCACGACTGTAGGTAAAATTATCAAATAAATAGCTTGAACTGTGACTTGGAAGTGTATATTACTGCAATACCCTTTTAAGTTAAATAGATGCAAAGTATCAGTATAAAACTTAACACGTTTCAGAGACACTTTCATCAGATTAACACACAATCAAAACTATTAACAGTGTCTTCAAATGATTCGGAAATTAAACCACTTGCACTGTGCCGGAGAAATTATGTCCTGATGGTATCTTTACCATTTTTAGAAATCCACCCTCACAAAATCCGAAATGCTTAAGATGAAATCACGTTTACCACCCCAGAGGCGTCCTTGCCTGCAAATTTCCACATCTTCAAAAGTATTCGCATATTGCAACTATGTAAGCAGCGGATGGAAATACACACCAAACATCCTGCACAAGAAGAGAAGAGAAAGATTGACGGCAATGCCTGGGGGCAGGACGAATCAGACAGTTATCCTGGTAGATGCCTTATTGCTAAGATGTATCTTGGTGCACACGACACTTGCCACGCATTTGCATAGCAAGTACTCAATCTTGGCCAAACTCTAGAGAATACCGCCACATGGATTTTACAAAATATTATGAAAGAATCTGGTTGATAAAGTGTTTATAGAATATATGCTATACTTTTAAAGTAAGATAAGATATGCTGGTGTCTATATACAGTAACATTTCACAGAATCGGTGATAAGAATATAACAAGATCCTCAAAGGAGCTATCTGCTCAACTGTTTAATATACTCGTAGCCTCTGCAGAAGTCATTAAAGTCCATCAAGGTGGGTAACTTCTTTTCGAATTCATAAAATATTTAATGAAAACATATTGTTCAAGACTATTACCCAAAATTCGAGGAGCCATCGCTTCTGATAGAGCAATAGAAATGGCTGGGGAACAATATTTAACAAAGGCAAACAAAAAAGCGAGTGAAAACACAGACAGACAGACAGGCAGGCAGGCGATCCCACTGAGCAAAGAAATGGGGACGCAAAGCCAACGATTGATTTGATGGGCAAAAAGTATGATTCAATTCCATTACTAGACGCCATGTACAACGAACTCGATAAAAATCGATGAGCTTCCAAAGCCATTCGCCAAATTTCTTCTAATGTCTAGCGCACGCAATGCACTTCCCATCAAATGGGTTGGTGCTAATGGAGCATTGGGGCCAGTTGTCGAGTGGGGCCCGTGAGGAAGTTCACCACGTCACACACTCGGGCTGTCCTAGATTGCCAGCAAAGTTTAAAAGTCATGTCTGCTATTTTGGCAACACGTAAATCCGCGCACTTCCTGAACGCCCTCGTGCCAAGTGGGCGGCTGATTGAGGGTCGAGTTAGGAGCCAGGGGAGAACAGGAGCCGGGTAAGGGCCATGCCACCCTCGTGGGTTTATTTCAAAACGCCACAACACGCTGTTAATTTTGTTGTGCAATCTCTGAAACAGCTAACAAATTGAGATTCTATGGAATTTTATAACAAATTGTTGGGACTCTTGGGACCCTAAGCGAAATGGAATTACATTTAATTAACTATTACACGGTGGTCTAAATTTGTTTATTTTTTAACAGCAAAGGGAGAAGATTTAATATTATAAATGTATTAAGTGAAGTTTATTGGTTTACTGTATCTTTTGTATATTGGTAATTGTTATTTCTTTTCCATATATAATTAATGTAAACAAAATTAAAATTGCAGATACCAATATCCAGAGCCATCTCAAATTGGAAGCAGATCCAAAAACACGTTCTATAAACTTGGCACCGTGCCTAATTGAAAATTAATCTTAAAGTTTGGAACGCAGTAAAAGAGATCTCTCCGACCATAATCTCTGCCAGCTTCCCTAGCCAACCATTTTAGTTGACTATCATAATACAAATATTATTTAATAGATTAGCAATCTTAAGATAATGCATAAAATACATTAGCCTCTTTGAGTTAGTTTAGATATAATTAAGTAAGCGATTAGGGATTAGGGATTAATGGATAAATCCAATGGCAAATAAACAAATAAATAAACGGCACAATTAACTCTTGATTACTCTTGAGTTATTGCTGATAAATTATATTTAAAAAATGTTAATTATTCTTATGTAGCTAATTTTTATCAGACCAAATCGAACCGGATCAGATGATATTCTGTGTTTTACGTGGACAGTAGCTATGATGGGTTTTTCAAACAAAAAATATTTTTTAATCAACGCAAATTAATGTACAAAAGTTAGCTTTATTTAATGATTAATTCTTTAGAAACATTTCCGGCTTTCTTGTTTAAATAATTCACTCATCAGATTATTTTAATAGATTTCTTGAGAGAATAAACATGATAATTACTACTAATTTAGATTTTTCTAGATATTCAAAGACACTTTTTTACCATTACGAAATATACAGACAGCTGACCAAATTTTGAAAAACAAATCTCTAGTACATATTAAAATACCTTATAAGGTTAGGTAGGTATTTGCTTTTGCACTCACCGTTCTCGATGGTTTCCTTGGCACAGGATATTATTTTGCCTTTGCGACGTCGCAAATTCGATTCAAAATTGTTGTCATCGGTGAAATCATCCTCGTCGCCGCCACCACCGCCACCGTCGCCGGCATTTGTAGTCTCTGTTGTCGTTGTTATTGTTGCAGTTGACTCCTGTATATCGTCCGAGGATTGGCGTTCCGAGTAAGGACCTCCATCTCTGCCACCTTCTTCTTCGCCGTGCATTAAACTTTCAAAACTTTGACTCATTCTTTATCAGTTTCTGATGTTGATTAGTATAATTATAATATATAAATTTCGATGTTTCTTTTATTAATTATTTATGTTATTACGATTTACAGTTTTGGTTTGATGCTTCCAATATTTTTCAATATTGATTATCTTAGCCATTGTTGTTTTCAGTTAACTGGACATACGTATAAGGTGAAATAAGCATATCTCCTTTGATTATGGTTCCCTTTTCTAGCATTTATATTGTTTCTATTGCGTTTTTTGATAAATTCGTGTTACCATCGTTTATTGGTCCACTGGGAAAACCCAAGTTTTATTAATTATATCAACTGACCCAAAGAAGTAGGCTACAAAAAAACATGAACGATAACTTGGTAAATGCTGAATAGCGTGCGGTAAGGGAAGAAAAACTCAACAATCGGTAAGGGTAAATATATACATATATGTATATGTAAAAGTCAGGAGATTGCCGGCTAAAAAGATGCTATTGTAGTTGCTGGGAACGGGTGGAAGCCACCCCCGGCCGATCCCATATAACTACTACTGTATTCCCAGCACAGACAAAGGAAAAACAAAATACATAGCTCTCCTTAAAAGCTCTCTTCGTCCCGCTTGTGAAAGCATAAATAAAATTCCAAATGGTTTTCTTATTTCATAATCGCTTCTTGCATCTAGGTTAAACACAGTCACAACACACACAACGCGCGTTTCACCAACACATTTTCCCAAAGAAATGGTAAATATAACGTTTTCATACTTTCAGGCGCCCGGAATAAATATTGCCCCAATTTATTTTAGTTTGAAAAAATAGCTATTAAACAATTTTAGGTTTTTTCCCCTATGTATATGTATATGGAAACGCGTCGAATGAAATGCTCACTTCGAAATGCCATCAGAGACTGAGACTGAAAACACGCAAAGAGCAAAGAGCTAGACCCGTGGTGAGTTTCTCGCGTTATTGATTTTGTTCTGCAAAGGAAAGCAAACGCAAAAGCAACATTTGTTGTTGGTCGGTGTTGGTTTGCTTTTGGGGGCGGCCACAGGGCGAGGCAAGCATTGAGAAAAGCCGGCTTGAAGAGCGGGAAGAGAGCATGAGAGCAGCAGGAAGGCAGACAGAAGGAAAGACAAACAACAAACAACGAAACAAAGCCAACAAGGATGAGTACATAAGTGCAAACATATGATTATACAGGGTATACATCCAAGATTTAAAAGGCATATCAGTATTTATAAAAACTATACTATACTATACTATCAACTGACTCAATAATACAAGATATTTAGGTTTCGTGTTCTATATTTAGGTAATTAAATTATAATCTCCATATTGGAAATTAAAAACTTAAAGGAATGGCTTTAATACATATCAATTATATATACCACCCATTTGATTCAAATTGTCAATGTTTTTTTTTTTTTTTTTTAATTTTCGTCTATTCGCCCATCTCTTCCTCCTTTAGTCCCAGTCCTGGTCTTCTTCGTTGCTGGTAGCACAAGTGATGGCAGTACCCTTTATAAAGACCATAGTTTAGTTCAAGTTTCGTATATAGAGGTAGGTATCTTATAACAACAAGATACGCGGAATCGGCGTTACTCATCTTGTTCTTATAAGTTGTATGATATCGAGCTCTACTTACACCACCGCGAACATCCAGTCCACCGAAAGCAGAGTTCGAGTAACCACCGCCGCAGCCATTACTAATCGCACGAAGGAAATCCGGCACCTTTTGATCAGATCCCGCCAGTGTATTAACCAAATCAGCAGCAAGTGCTTGGTCATGATCTATGTCAAAGAACGAAGTGGCACGTCCATTGTTGCCCACACGACCTGTACGTCCGATACGATGGACATAGTCGGCAATATTGTTCGGCAAGTCAAAGTTAATCACATGCTTCACATTCTTGATATCTTGAAAGTAGTTAAAGTATGTTAAACATAAATGACAAATGGAAAATATTAACTTGGAAAAACTTACCTAGACCACGGGCCGCTACTGAAGTGGCAATCAATACCTTCATCTTGCCAGTCCTGAAATCACGCAAGGCCTGCTCGCGTTGACTCTGGAGCCGATCACCATGGATAGAGGTGGTGGGGAACTCAGTTTCAGACAGAAAGGAGGCCAAAAAGTCAGCACCACGCTTTGTCTCTACAAAGACGATTGTACCATCGGCATTCTCCCGCAAGATTTCCTTTAGAAACAACAAGATTTATTATTTTCCTGAGATAAAAACTTGTTTAATATTAACGAACAACAGACTTACCATAAGTTTGGTCCGTTTACCAAATTTGTTAACTTCAAAAACTTCTTGCTTAACATCAGAGCATGCCCCTCCAACCACGCCAATAGTTACAAATACATAGTTCTTCAGAAACTCCCCAGCCAGACGCTGAATTTCCTCCGGGAATGTAGCGGAGAACATGAGCGTTTGGTGCTCTGGTCGCATGGTAGTATGCGTCATAATCTTCCGCATACTTTCCGAGAAGCCCATGTCCAGCATGCGATCGGCCTCGTCAAGTACAATAAAGCGAGTATCCTCAAAAGTTATAAAAGTCCGCTCGACAAAATCCAGCAGCCTTCCCGGCGTGGCAATCAGCACATGACATCCCTTGGTGATGCACTCATTCTGGTGCTTGAACGATGTACCGCCGTACACGATACTAATCTTCAGATACGACTCGAAGCCAAATTTCCTCGCCTCGTTGAATATCTGAATGGCCAACTCCCTAGTGGGTGAAACAACGACAGCCTGTGGCTTGCCAATCTCCAGGTCCTGGGCTTCCTCCAAAAGCTTGCTTAATATCGGCAAGAGGAAGGCCGCTGTTTTTCCAGAGCCTGTCTGGGCGCACGCCATTAAGTCACGCCCATCGGCAATCACTGGTATAGACACCTTTTGGATAGGTGTGGGCACCTTGTAACCAGACTTGACGACGTTTTCGTAAACGATACCACGGAGACCGGCATCATCAAATTTGGCAATTGGCTTTGGCACATTATCGCCGCTTACCTAAAGGTAACAAAAAATTGTTTACTTTATAATTAATTCATTCGGCATTGGGAAGCTAACAATTACCTTGACAGGAATGTTGTCATATTTGGAGAAATTAATACCAGAAGTGATGCCACTGCTGAAAATTTCACCCTCATCGTTGGTGGGTTCGGGGGGTATGTAGAACTCCCGTTTTTTCTCGCCGTCCTCGCCAAAGTCCTTATTGTTGTTGTTCATATCGTCATTATCGCCTCGACGACGTCGCTCAAAACCATTTCCATCGCCACGTTCACCGCGTTCAAAACGCTCACCACGCTCCCCACGTTCACCGCGTTCAAAACGCTCACCACGTTCGCCGCGTTCACCACGCTCACCACGTTCGCCGCGTTCACCACGGTCCCCACGTTCACCACGCTCGCGATTAAAGCCACCGCCTCCGCGGCTTCCACGCCGATCGTCACCTAAGGATTACAAGTGTTTTAATATTAAAATATTCATCGTTTATTATTCAAATATAATTATAGAAGTACACACAAAATACATACGAATATAACAACATCAACTTAAATGTACATTGCCAAATAATAAATAATTAAACATAACTGAAAATGATACGAAGTTAAAATGAAAACGTTCTGTCTTTTATATTATGTAAATATAAAACATAAATCGTATGTTCGTCAATAAAATAAACTTCAAATCCTTGCACTTTATGCTCTACTACACGCAACCTAATAATTAAAAGTTATTACAAGAAAATTAAAATTTATATTTTTCTGTGCGATACTAAAACTCAGGAAAGTAAAGTAAAATCGTATTATTCCATGGAAATTAAAAACAACCAAGTCTTCCTTCTTACTTATATGAAACCAATACGAACATAAAACATATATAATGTTCTTTAATAACATAACCTTGCCGTAAATGACCTACTTCAAGGAAAAGATTAAACCATCTTTGCTAAGATTTATAATGTTGGCCGCCTTTAGATCAAGCAATAGCCGAAAGGTCACCGCTGCATCCATGCGATTCTGAATAAAGTCAGCACTCCGCATATCCACCTGAGGCTGCATAACGAGAGCACCCAGCAACTTGTGGACAAGACGAAGCTTTGCATCGGACATGTTAACAACGATTTTGGGATCGTAGACTCTGACTGCAGGCATTGACAAATTAGACGGGGATTTAGGGCACTCTCTAGTCAAAGATATCTCCGTTTGGCGATCGATATTAAGACGCAGCATATCCATATGCTGCACAATGTAACCCAAATCCTCTACAGATTCCCGATGATATAGTGAACTATCCGCTCGGCCCTTCTCCAACTCTACAAGTTCGGAAGCAACCACAATTCCTGATCTTAATTCTGACAGCTCTACTACTTCTCGAGTTAGATTGGATGTATTGTCGGGAATATGGAACGATGATGTTGCTACCGTCGTTGGTCCTGATAATATCTGCACATCGGTCACGATGGCATGTTCACTTAGATTGGCAGTCGAGTTTTCAATTTCCATGTGCTCTATCGATGGAAAATTTGGTTGTTCCATATTTATTTCTGATATATTCAATATACCGATAGTAGTATCCAAATCCGGTATTTTTTCAAAGGATATTGAGTCATTAAATCCAGGAGGATCGGTAAGTTTCTCCAGTACGTTTTCAGAAGCAGCAGCAGTTGGGGAATGTTGCACTACTTCCTTAGTAGCAATATCCATAGTAGTGTCTTCCAAGGGACATCGTGGCTTTTGAAAGGTTGACTCATTTGTTTGAGTTTTGGAACATAATCTTTTTGGTTTTTCTATTTCTTTTTGTTCCGTCTGATCCACTCCCGGATTTTTGTCCCTTTTGGTTGGAGTTTTTGAAGCTGAAGCCGCTGGTTCTAGAGCTTTTGTTTTATGTTGTGGAGGACTAACTGCCTCTGAAACTTTTTGTAGTAAATTATTCATAAAACTTTTGGTTATCTGTCGACTGCTTGTGGTAGCCAACACTTGCTCCTCTCTTTGAATTCGTTCTTGTGGCGTTTCTACGCTATTGGCATCTGCAGCTGGAATGCGTAGCCGACGCCGCCGACGTATCCTATGTACCGGTCTTCTGGAAGTACCTTCCGAATAGTTTATTATTTGATCGCGAGGGCGAAATATAAAGCCCCAGTCACGTTGTTGAATAGCAGATGGTCCTGCCAATGTTGCTTCATTTGTGAGCGAGCCAATTGTCATTTCTAGCATTTTAGGTTTCGCAGTAATAAACTGATGGTGCTGTAGTGTTTGATTCAGATTATGTTGCTCCTCGTTGATGACCGGAAGCAGGGGTCGGAAACTATACAATGGCGTAGAGGCTGGTGTACCTCCTCCAAGGCGGGCGGAACGCACCTCCATTGATGATGCAACAGGCCCGACTAAAGCCGTTTCCTCATTATCAACCGACATCATCAAAGTGCCGCTATCGGCCATCGACCCCAATTGAAACTCCGCCGGCATAGGTGGGGCGGCTTCTGCCGGTGTAGAAGTCGATCCTCCGCCAATAATCATTGACAAGTTCATATTGTAGTTTAACGAAAAGCTGTGGATCGGACGGTAGTAGGTGTATAAGTGAAGAGTACAAGAGCATTATCTTTTTATGAGAAACAGAAGCGAAAAAGACGAAGCAGAAGTAGAGGGTGTCAACAGGAAAGATCAGCGATATGGTAAGCAATAGTTTAAAAATCAATCAATTAATTGTAATAGAAAAAAAAAACGTTTAAGGCAAAATCAAAGAAGAACGATATAATTGTGCAAAGGCAAAGAATTCTTACGGAAATGACAGATATAATAATACTCTATCGATAATAAGTGCGAAAACCAATAAATCGATAATCTGTTGAATATATTAATCCAATAAAATGAAGACAAATATATAAAATACCATTACAAGATATTAAAATGTTAAATGGGAAATTTATCGATGTTTAAACCACCAATATATTAAAATACATCTTCGACGTGATTCGATATTTTAAAATTGGATATATCTATGAAATTTTCGATCATTTTTGTCGATTTATAATATCGGACTATTCTCCGTATAGTAGATCTTTACACATGTACATCTATATTTCAACAATGAATATTAATTGATAATCTTCAACCGGAACCTGATTTGGTAGATCTGTAGACACATTTCCAAGCTGTCAGAAACATCAATATATTTTGTACAACAGCCAAATTATGATTTGAATTTGTTTAAAGAAATTTGTTGTATGTTTCGTAGCTTTGTTTGAATGTTTGAACTTTTGGCTATAAAACACAAACCAAGGAAGGAAGGAGTTTCCGAGACTACATAGATGGTAAGAAGAATAAGGATAGATAAAGTGAAGAGTCAAGTTTAGTTAAGTTTAGTTATTAGTACCCAAGCTCGCTGTGTCGTTTTATCGGCGTACTCGATGATGCTTGGTCAGCCGGTACAATGTCAGTGATACCGCCACTTGCTGACCAAGCGGCCTCCTCATCACGGGTCGCATCGTAACGACTAAAATAGGCTCCATCCGGTGTCTCGAGGCTCTGGTTCTGAGAGGGATGATGCCTAACCACATCAATTTGTCTGCTTGTCTGTATGCTACTAGTGTTGTCCGGTGCTCTCATGCCATTTTCTTGCGGCTCACTGTTCGGATCCATGGATTCTACTACTTCAAATGAACGGATTTGGTAGTATTTTGTTATTCTCATCCAAACTGAACTTGGTGCAATTGGCCAGGACATTCTGCTTGTTAGTTCAGGCACGTTTGGAAACGTTACCCCCCTAACTGTGTGAGTCATTAGTTGACTTGCGCTTATATGTTGTGAAAATTTGGAAGTGCCATAGGTTTCAGGTGACTCGAGCACAGCCACCTCAGTAGAGTTCTCTTGCGCTCTACTTGCAGCAACTCCACTTTGTTGCCGACGGGCCTTTTCGTAAGTATCTATGATCGGTTTCACTTTATAGGGTGGCCGTTCTTCAGTCCTTACAGATGCAGTGCTTGTTGTTCTCGGTTGGGAAGTCTGCAAAGTTAATTGCGGAAGAACTATTTCCCGAGTATCCAAATTTGCGGCATTTGCTTCCCAATTAATGCCCATTTGTTGCTGCTGAACAATTGCATTCTGCGTTTGTGATGTCTCCATTTCGGTCTCGCCCAAAACATTATTTACTTCCATAATGACAGTCTCCATCATGGCAGCAGCCTCGCGTACTTTTTGTTTTTTTCGAACACGTTCTTCTCGATCTAGACTCTCGAGGCGAACCCATTCGTTGCTCACCAAATTCGTGAAGGCTGTTAGCAAGTAATCTCTTAGCTCTCGCACCTCGTCCATAGTTGCGTTGTGATTGCAAATATCAAAACTATCTATGAAAACTTCCACAATATCCAAATTACAGCTAGACGGGATTGGTGGTAGCTTTGTGGCTAAATCAAGGGCTGCGCGAGCAATCGTAAAATGGAAGAACACAACGGAGAAACGGAAAACATCAAAAGTACTGCTATTAACTAATGTAAATTTTCATTTTTTAGCTTTTACGTTGAAAAGCAGCATGTAAAAATATACTTATAGATGTGGAAAGATAGATAGTTTACCATTAACATTTAAATTATGTTATAAAAGGAATTGAAATTCCAAGTTTGAAAAAGTTAATGGGCATAAATCTATCGCACTACTTACCATTATCGTTGTCCTGGCGTCCTCGGTACCCACCAGAGTTGTTGTCCCTGCGATAGCCGCCCCTATCTCCACCTCCGCGTCCACCTCCACCGCTCTGGGCAGTACCCTCATCGTCACTCCATCCGGAGACTTCCTTCTGAGTATTGGCCTGCTGATTGCCAAAACCGCGACCAGTCTGTAATATGTTATTTTAATTATGATTCATTTGTTTATATAAAGATTTGCAAACCTCTTCCTCCCAGTCTGACATTTTAAGTTTTTTTCTTTTCTGTAAAGACAAGAAAATTCATATATTTGAAAGGAAGTTACTTTATAAATATTATTATTAAAAATTCTAGGTAATCCAGACAACAGATATTTCTGAAATTAAACATTTAAAAGGCGCGACATTTAAATTTTGCGGCGTGGCGCCAAGTTTAAATAATACCAAGTGCTCGATAAACACAGTGGACAAATTCTACGATCGATTTTCTTATGTTTTTTGTACAAGGGGCTGACAGTTTAGTTTTTGCTAATTGTTGTAGATTCTTTTTAATCGTGTGCTTCAGATAATAGTGAATTTTCAACACATTATTCTTTCAAGAACTAAGAAAAGCGACCCCAAACTCACAGATTGTGTTTGGTAAACACAGCCGCCCCACTGCCGCATTACCCAACACAAATTTGCCATTCACAGCGGGCAGGCAGAAAACGTGAGTCTCTGTTTTTCTATGTATACCAAGAACACATGTGGGCCGCGCTGCTGGCTTCTTTCCCTGTGTGCGTGAGGAACCCATGTGCGTGTGAAATCGCGCGCGCCAGTGTGCGTAGGTAATACTAGCAGCAAGGCGAAGAAGAAACGCTGAAAATTAAGGTTAGAGAGCAGCACAGCCACCAACAACCTACGGAAAAGTAAGAAAATTTCGCATAAAAGGTGCAGTTAAATTTCGAAAAATCAAATTAGAAGGCTCGCCGTAGTTTTATCCGCCCATCGTGCATAAATTAAACGAATTTTAACCACCTTTTGTGGGAGAAAAGAAGTGGAAACCACAGCAACGACCAACCTGGGGGGGGCCCCAAGCGAAAAGGGAAAATCAATCAATTGAGATTTTGTGTAAAATTCTCTTGCAGGAATAGCAATAGCAGCCGCAGCCGCAGCAAGCAAAGCACCACCTCACTCCAACCAAATCATGGACAGCGCCGGGAAAAATCGTTATGAGCTCTTGTTCATGGACGACGATGTCAGCGATCCATTAGATAATCTTGTGGCGCCGACGGCCGCTGCCTCCGCCGCCGCAACAGCAGCAGCTGGCAAGAAGAAGCAGCCGTCAGCTGCAGGTGGCGCTACCGCGGCCACCAAAGCGGCCGCCAAGGTGACAAAGGCGAATAACAACGCCGCCGGAGGACCCCCCAATGCCAAGAAACCGAACCAGGCCGAGAAGGAGAACAAGCCCAACAACGCTCTCAGCAAGACCGATGGCAAGAAGCTTGCCCCGTCCGCCGACAAACAGTTTAATAGCAACAACAAACAGGGAGGAGCTCCTCGGCCAGGTGGTGGCGCCAACCGTACACGTGAATTTGGTAGCGGTCAAGGACAAGGACAAGGACAGGGACAAAGAGAACAGCGCAGTAACAACTTCCGTCAACAGAATGGCAACGGCAATGTGGAATCCCGGGAGCAGCGCAACAATCGCCGTAATGTCCGTGATAATGCCGGTGGAGCATCCGATGGCCAGCAGTCCCGTCCATACCGTGGACCTGGTGGAGGCGGCCAGGGAGGAGCTGGCGGTGATCGGCCGCAGCGTCAAAATCGTAACAACGATGGCCAGAACAGGAAGCGCGAATTCGATCGTCAATCGGGATCAGACAGAACAGGTGAGTTGATTCATTTAAGACAAAAGCTATAAAAATGATAATAGGTAACACCGAAAACTTTGCCATGACAACCTAAATGTTCATGTAAATATCAAGGAGAGCAGAAAAGGAGTTCTAATGCCTTAAATTATTTTTAGTTTTTCCTAGTTAAAGCTCCTGTTAAAAATTTTATCTCGACTAAAAGACTTTTTCATTCATAAATTGGCCTGTTTCGTTAATTATAAATACCACCACGTG
Source organism: Drosophila serrata (assembly GCF_035046125.1). Lineage (NCBI taxonomy): Eukaryota > Metazoa > Arthropoda > Insecta > Diptera > Drosophilidae > Drosophila > Drosophila serrata. The sequence continues at coordinate 1,454,065 of NW_028256998.1, forward strand.
TTCTTGTTGTCTAAAATTACAAACTTCAGATTAAAATATAAATCGTTTATCATGTGATCTATCTTGAAGATGCTTATGGATAATTTTTAATAAATGTAGTTGATCAGAAACTATAGCTGGCAAGTACCAAAGGTATATTCCCGTCTCTACCTCCCGCTGCTATGACCATTTCATTTTTGGAATATCCAAAATTATCTAGCCATAGCATAATATACAATAAGCACACAGCAGAACACAAGAAATAGAAAGAAAAGCGTGTTAAAAATAGTTTGCGCCTCTCTCGACGCTGTATATTCTTCCCTTTTCCGATTAACAACATATTTCTACACGTTCTGATTTTTGAAAATATCTTGGCAAAGCATTTCTGTTAACAGTTTGTTATTTAAGTTAATTCAACAATTAAAAAAATAACATTTAGTTTTAAACTAAATTCAAATATAAAAGTTAGTTAAAAATTAATTTATTCAATTTACTTACCTTTAATGAGTTTCCTTAGCGTTCAGTTTTTAGTTTGAGGAGTACGTCCTTCGCGATATGTGCAACCTGTAATTAAATATTTAATTAATTAATTTCACTATAATTTACAGGTGTAAAGGCTATTGATAAGCGTGATGGAGCTGGTGCCCACAACTGGGGCTCTGTCAAGGAGGCCATCGATGATGTGAACAAGAACGAAACCGAGACCAGTGCGAACAATGCAGAGGGTGGTGCCGCCAAGGCCGACGAATCGGGCAATGAGCAACAGAACGAGCAGCAGACGGCCGCCGAGGAAGAGACCAAAGAGCTGACCTTGGACGAGTGGAAAGCACAACAGGGGCAGCGCATCAAGCCAACCTTCAACATACGCAAGGCCGGAGAAGGTGTGTGTTCATCATATTGTTTTGAATATCAAACATGCAAAAGCAATGAGCTAGATAATTAATAAAATACAAATTTTATTGCCCACAGGTGAGGACACGTCGCAGTGGAAGAAAATGGTGGTCTTGACCAGCAACAAAAAGAAAGAGAACGAAAGCGAAGAGGAGCTTGAATATGATCCTGCCATGTATCCCCAACGTGTGGGCCGCCAGCAACGCGTCCTTGATATTCAGTTTAACTTTAACGACGGCCGTCGCGGCGGACCCGGTGGATTTGGAGGACGCGGCGGTGGACGTGGAGGCCCACGTCCCGGCGGCATTGGTGGCGGCGGACCACGCACCGAGGGAGGCGGTAACCGCGGCGTTGACCGCCAACGGGATGGTCCCTCATCGGGGCATCAACAGCAGCAGCATCATAACAATAATGAGGGCGCTGGCAATGCTCAGTCAGCTTCCAATAATCGGCCGCCCACCGATCGTCGTGGTCCGGGCAACAACAACCAAAACAACAGCGGACCAGGGCCGAACAAGCGGTTCGAACGGCAACAGAATACTGCACCCAAGGTGAACGACGAGCGTCAGTTCCCCACACTGGCTTAAAAACCTTAATCTCTGCAACCACACTGATGCGGGGAAACTTTGGAGGAGCTGTTGTGGCATGGGAGCAGGTTACCAAAATGAAATCTTATAAATTAAAAACATATAACAGACAACAAACCCTTCAAGAAGAGAAAGCAAACATGAAACAAAATCAATTGTAGCCGCCATATAAGCCAAAAGCAACAAAAACAAAGCTAAGGAAAAATGAGAAATAAATTATACATATATACTTAAATATATGAAGAGAACATGAAAGCAATCTTATATAGTTTATGCGTGGCCAACTAATCAGATTTTATCCATGAAATCACGATCATGCAGATGACCACCTCGTATAAACTAGTCAGAGAGTCAGGCAAGCAGACACCTCACAATATACTTCCTTTCTGATTGTGAATTTTAATCACTGTTTGCAATGGAACCATAAGCTTAAGATTTTCACAAAAGTAGAACGAGACTTTTGTTTTTTTTGTACATCAAAACAACAAAATGTTGATGTAATGTCGTTGATTTTTCCCCCCCTTTTTTGTTGTTACCCATTATTAATCATCATACCCACTAAACTAAACAGTTGCTATCCAGTGATTAAGGAGAATAAAATAATCCTAAAGCAAATAAATATTTAAAAGAACATCACAGCTAGATTGTTTCTTCAAGAAAGAAAAAAGCACCACTAAAAAGAGAATATAGTTTTCACCAAGAGAACAGTAAAAGCATTTGCATACTCATACATCTTTTTTTGTTCTGTTACAAATTACATACATTTTCATCGAGAAATATACGCCTTTTATTATTTAAACTCTGTTAAATAATAACATTAAAATAAAACAAAACAAAATGAATAATTATTTAACTCAGTAGTTGGAAATCAAAAACAAAAATATATCTGAAGATTATTAAGTGTTAAAACCTCTGTAATTGTGTTTCTTGATGCAAATTCTATTTTAAAAAATTAAATTTAATAATTATAAAGCAAACTATGCATCAAATATACTACTTTTTATTATACGAAAAACCTAACTGAACACACTGAAATATGAAAAACAAAACATAACTTTAAGCATTATTAAAACAAATAAATTGACGTACTATTGGATCAAATATATAAACCTTCAATAAGTAGAATTACAAGGCCTCCACATAATTAGGTGGAAGACTGCTTTCAAAAATTTCATGTTGGAAGAGAAAACCAAAACTTAATACGGTAATACGAGATATCCCTGTAAAATTGTTTGCTTCTATAATTAGAAACTGTATAAATTATATGAGATATATAAATATATATATTCGTACGTACATAAAATCAATGACTACCACACGGAAAGGGCAACAATTTTATGTCATACAAAAAAGAAAAAAAAAAAAAAGAAAATAAAAAAAAATAGGGAAACTCATTTAGAACAAAAACGAAATTTTTGAAATACTGTATTTTGACCCAAAGAAAACAACCATTCAACTGCAACAAAATGTTGAGAAGCTCGTTTAAAAAGGAAAACAAGAAAATTTATTTGATAACAATAAAGAAAAAAAGAACAAAAAATTGAAATTTAATTGAATGGGAGAGAATTCTAGAAAAGAGAGCAAAAGGAAACTTTGCGACTCGTCCATACACGCAAGAAGATGCAAGAAGGTTTACACAAACAACAAGCAGACGCTGACGCCGACGCCGAAGAGTTCACGAAGGAACGGGAGAAAGGAATCAGGCAAAAAAAAAAACTTGGGCAAAACACCGAATCTCACTTTAACTGAAATTAAACTTGAATGAATTGTTTCTTAATATACGACAGAATACTGGAAGAGAGCACACACGCGGATATGATGATTGCGATGTACTCCGCAAAATTGTGAATGCAAACAAGGAAAACGAGAACTGCACTTGGAAACCGAATATGACTTTGCATACATTTTTATGAAAATATTTAGAGTCTTAAAAGAGGACGGAAATAGGAATTCGCGATGGCGCTAGATTTACTTTCTGCAATAACTTTAGATTGCGCTAAATATTACTTAGCTTTTTACTCACCGACTTCAAAATTCACGAAAAAATGTTCACAAGCGCGTCGTGCCTTCCTTTCGCAACGTCTTTCTCACTCGAAAAATCTAGTAGAATGAACGAAAATGCAAAGCAAATGAAAGTTAACTAAAAAATCGAGCACAGGATTGCCAACAACTCTGAAAAATAGTACCAACAAGGAACAAATTTGATCTCCAGCGTCTTTTAGCGCTTCGACAACCCTAAAACATAACGGTGATTGCTAAAGAGCAATGACAAAATGGACGTCAAGCGAATTTAACACAAAGAAAAAACCGAAAGAAGTTCTTTGGAATTGCGAAATTTTATACACAATTTTAAATGTGTTTTTTAAAGCTTGTAGACTTTTAAACAGAACCCACAGTCTTTTTTGCAAATGCTCATCCGCAATGCGAAAACATCAAAATAATTACAAACTTATTCCTTTATTTATTCCCAGCCGAAGAATTTTATATTCATATAAAGAACTATGCAAAGGATTTTTTATATTATTAAACACAACTTTTTTAAAGCACAATATCTTTCCGAACAGATTACTAGGAAAAGTTTCAAAAATGCTCTGCAAAATTTTTGCATTTTCCCTTCCCTTTTACACGTGTTGTGGCGCATGTATTATTTCACAAAAACTTTGTACGATCTATTAACTATTCTACTCACCTCGTTTTTATTATGAAATAGCTTTTGTTCCCAATAAAAACTCACTTCTAAAACTTTAACAAGAATTTTCGAAGACGTCGAGCAAACGCTAAGATAATGAGAAGAAAAGAACCGGGCGATTGTGCTTGAATGTTCGTTTTTCGCATCCCTGAAAGTTATCGTTTACTCCGAAGTTTCGCAGGGAAGTAATTTAGCGTATTTATGAATCGGTGGGAAATGGAACAAAGGTTTAATCTACACATTACGTTAATCAATAACTAAATCAAACAAAATAATAAGTATAGGCGATAAAAAATTATTTAATAATGTATTTTTTTTGGTTTGGCGGTATTAATTTAGGAGTAAAAAGTTTTTAAGTTGCAGTGAAAATAACTAGGAATCGTAACTTATACAATTTTTGCAAAAATAATAATACATAGGTGTAAATACATATATGAATAAAAATCGAATTAATTCTTATTACTTAAAGCTGTAGAATAATTATTATTTTTAAGTTTTTATAAAGAAATTATTTTATTTTTATTGAATAATCATGGCATGTCAAGGTACAGAATACGTGTCATTACAGCTTAATTTTATTCTCAATTTATATTTCAGAAATATCTATTATTTTAAATTTTTAAATTAACTATTGTGGCATAAATAAATATATTAAAATTATTTTTCACCTTGTTTTTCCATCTAAATATATATTTATTCACCGTCCACTTCGAAGTTTTGGGATTAATCTTTATTTTACTTATAACGCTTATTTTCAATCCCTGTACATAACTAGTGTGATATAAGTAAGTTTAATTCTCAATAAGTATGTACAAACAGGTTTATTAACCAAATAAATAAACATTTACTTATATTAAGGTTTTATGTATCCCATTTGTCCTTGGAATTAATTATTAAGAATTAAGAAAAATGGATACCAGTTATATTATGAGCCTTAGATTTCAAAGAGGTATAAGTCAAACTTTTTAAAAATATTATTTTTAAACATATTCATATAAAATAACATAATAACATAATCTGAATAGATTAGCTCTATTAAATAAAACATGAGATTTATTTAAATATAATGTTAGGGTTATAAGCCACCCTAAATAATATTAATAATTAAATTAATAATAAGAAACTCCCGTTTCCAAGCTCCTGTTCCCACCGATCCACTTTGATGATAACTCATCGACGCTATTTTGACGGACAGTCAAGCCTTGGTTTTTTTGGGCAAGCCTCTATATGGTATCACTAAAAATAACATGTCGCCGCTTTTTATCGATAGTAATATTAGGGTTGTGCAAAATGTTAAAAAAAATATCGCATAGATAAAAAATATGTATATCTAGAAATATATTGTTCGCCCTAAAAATATTAATTTAAGAATGAAGGAATTCTGCAATTTTTGTGTATAATTAATTTGTTGTTTAAAACCCCTAGAAATACATTCTTTTGTTTCAATGCTTTACCTTGTTTCATATATAGAGAACAAGATAAAGTTGTAAACCTTTTTTTCAAGACAAATTAATTCATAGAGTTAATATTTTTAAGATTAATAACATGGCAACAACTTTTGGTATAGGGATAAATTCCAAAGATCTATTTTGTATAGATTTAAAGATTACCTCAAATGGAAGTCTGTCGTGTATAACAAACAACGCATTTAATTGCTGAGTTCCAAAACGGAAATATCGAAAATAATTTTCAAAAATTGTTTTTTTTGGATATATCAATATAAATATTTACGTTTATCAAAGAGTAGAGGTATGTTGATATTTTCTATGTTTTATCTATATTTTGCAGCACTACTTGAGCTGGTGTTTTGAAAACAATATCTAAACATCGATAGTATCGACAGTGCTCTGCTGTTTTGCCACCTCTAAGCACTACTGTTCTGTGAATACAGAACGAAAAAAAAAATAGTAAACAAATTTTATTGGAGGGAAAAAGGTAAAACTAAGTTTTGGCATAACATAACATGCGAATAAGTTTTTTAAACAAATGCCCACATGAATAGTAACCTAACCTATGTTCTGTCACCTTGTTTACCCAGCACATTTAGTCGAACAAAATGAGCGTAGAGGACGAAGTTTTCCGGATTAAGAAGAAGATGGACAAGATATCAACGTCGAGCGATGGCACAGTGAGTTCGGAGCCGGGAATCATCCATTTATTTGCGGGAGCTGTATATAATCAAATACTATATTTTTTATCCGCCCTAACAGGGACAGGACCAGGCATTGGACTTGCTAAAGACGTTGCAGACGCTCAACATTAATTTGGATATACTGACGAAGACGCGCATCGGCATGACTGTGAACGAGCTACGGAAGAGCAGCAAGGATGACGAGGTGATCGCGCTGGCTAAGACTCTGATTAAGAACTGGAAACGTTTTTTGGCTAGCCCGGCACCGGTAACGCCCAACCACAACTCCGCCGGCAAGGATGGCTCGTCGAACAGCAATAGCAGTGCCTCTAAACCCTCGAGCGCCGCCAAGTCATCTTCCTCTAGTAAGGATAGTAAGTCCGGCAGCAGCAGCTCGTCGAAGGACAAACGCGAGGAGAAGAAACCCTCGTCGTCACAGAGCTCTTTCCCCTCCGGTGGTATGACAGATGCAGTTCGTCTGAAGTGCCGCGAAATGCTGGCCACTGCGCTCAAGATCGGCGAGGTGCCCGAGGGCTGCGGCGAGCCTGAGGAGATGGCTGCCGAGCTCGAGGACGCAATTTATGCCGAGTTCAAGAACACGGATATGAAGTACAAGAACCGCATCAGATCGCGGGTGGCAAACCTAAAGGATCCAAAGAATCCGGGCCTTCGCGGGAACTTTATGTGTGGAGCTGTTTCTGCCAAGCAACTGGCGAAGATGACCCCCGAAGAGATGGCCAGCGATGAGATGAAGAAGCTGCGCGAGAAGTTTGTCAAGGAGGCCATCAACGATGCCCAACTGGCCACCGTGCAGGGCACCAAGACAGATCTCCTCAAGTGCGCCAAGTGCAAGAAGCGCAACTGCACCTACAACCAGCTGCAGACCCGATCCGCCGACGAGCCCATGACCACTTTTGTCATGTGCAACGAGTGCGGCAACCGTTGGAAGTTCTGCTAACTCCCCCATCCAAATCCACATATTCTTAATAAATTGTAAAGACACACGAAACATTTTGTAATTGCTGCCCACATGCGGAGCATGCGCTTACACACAGACCACCCAAACGAAAAAGAAACTTTCAATAAACATGAACTATTGATAAAACCGAGCCCTGCCGGACGTTGTCACTATCTGTCCACTGATACTACCCATAAGAAGCATGCGACGTCACGAAATGTGGAATCTAAATACGCTTTACTTGAAAGTCTACTTAGCTGGAGTTCGTCAATAACAATTGCCCGGTTTTTCTTTCAATTTCCGCGATCAGCATCAACAGGCGAGTCGATTTAAACATATTGAAGTAGAGCTACATTAGTTTTGACAACCGTCTCGTAGTTCAGATTGAGTTTAAGCCTTAATGAACGATATATGTGGAATTTGGAAAAAAGTTAAAATCTAGAAATAAATTTAAAATGTTTTAAATAAGTTCAGCTGATCTTAAAATAAGGGTATAAATTAGTTCGACAAAAAAAAAAAAAAAACAAAGGAAAATAATAATGCAAAAGCTGCTGTAACTTCGGAAAAAATCTGAAACGAGAATTAGTTCGTAAAGTTCTTAAAAAAGTACAAGTATAAACAATTTTAAAGGTACATTTATATAAATTAAAATTTTTATAAATGATAAAGAGTTTATATTAATTAATTTGATTGTCATATTGCAGCCACATTTTCAAATGCAACCTTTTTTTTGGCGGTTGTGGCATATCGATAACTTTAAAAACAAAAACATGATCGAATATAAAAAAATAATTTCATTTTTGCATTTATTAAAATATTTTTGTAGGTTATTATAAGTCTACTGAATAAATGACAAAAATATATATTAAAGACCAAACATCAAGTTGGCTTCTATAGACAATATCACAAATTATTAAATTAAATTTTTTTTTTATTGCAGAATATAAAAATATTTAAATCCAATGTAAAAAAATTATTAAAATATATTACAAATACAAGTTTTTAAATATACACATGCAACTTTTATTACAACTAGATTTATTTTAAATTTATCTTTGGAAAATTCATCATTTTGACCAAAATGCTACTGTAGTATTAAGGTGGCTTAAGGGACTTTCACGAACTATTATTAATTAAATAATCTATGGTTTAAAAGTAGTGAGAATAAATTAGAAAACAAAAGTTTTAATAACTGTCATATTTCTTTCTTTTTTTCTTTTCAATCAGTATGTTGATATCGGTTTAAATATATTTATTAAAACTGTTTTTATAAGTAACAAACAATAATGGTAATTTAAAAAAGAGGAAAAACTTCAAATACCTTTAAAATAAAATCCAGAATTCCAGCTTTCCAAAATTCTCATTTTTTTTCGCGACTTATAAAAAAGCCAGATTTGGCGGGAAAATTCTGCGTGTAAAATGGTGTTCTAAACGTGTAAAATGTAATATTTTCAGCGTGACCAAACAATAATCGAAATATCGATATTTGGGATCACGATATAAATACATCAGTTTGAGAAAAATAAATCGATATATTGATATTTTGATTGGTTCAACCCTAGTTCTTTTTCGGTGTAAGTTATACTGTGAATTGATCAAAGAAAGCCAACAGATACAACGGTCACGATGCAAAAATTATAAGCTATTAACCTGTTGCTTGACTGACTAAAGGGACAATATACGGAGAGCAATCGGCGCGCTGCATTTTCCTGCGATCGTTGGTGCGTGACCTATTTATGTAACCTGTTTTCAAAAAAAAACGAATGTCCCGCTTTCGTCGGGTTCACTTCCAAGTCGCCAAAGTGTTAATTAAAACCAAAATAAGTTCAGTTTCCAGCCCAAACGGAGAGTGCAATATTCTGGGGCAAATCGAAAAGATAGAGTGATTGGAAAAAAGAGTGCAATAACCCTGGAAGTCGTGTCGGTGGTTTGTGTGAGTGTGAAACTAGAAAAGCCAACAAACAAGAGATAATGACAAGGGTCACCGAAATCATCCCGCTGTCCCATTTTAATTATCATTGATTTTCATTTCTTGAGACGAAGACGTGGCTCCAATGCATTTTTATTGCTTTAAGCGAGTGACCAAATTATAGCTACGCTTCAGGTTTCGTTGGCTAGAACGGTACTAACATGCACAGGCCACGGCCACTCTCTCGCGCACACATGCACACACGGATACCATACCATAATAGACACCTGCCGAATGGCAGGGGAGCGAGCGGGATAGAGGCATGCGTAAAGAGCGGCTCAGTGCAACAAATTCAATGGGTGCGAGCCCCTTTCCCTTCCCTTTCCCACCCGCCTGTTGCTCGTTCTTCTGCTCTCACATTTGTGTTCGTTCACTCTCTTTTCCGTCTCTCTGTCTGTCCGCCTGTCTGTCTCTCTCCTTGAGCTTGAACCAAGTTCCAGCGGCCAAGAATTCTCCTATTGACAACAACACTTGTTTGTCCGGTTTGTTATTTTTGCTGCGGTTGCACAACGGGACATTTCGTGTGTGTGGACAATTGGAAAACCCTTTTTCATATAAACGCTTTTCATTAGCCGGTTTTGGGTCTGGCTTTGGCTTGGCTGCTTCTTCTCCCATCGCAACCTTTTTTATTTTTGCGCTTCCATTCGGGCTGCCTAGGTTCCACAATGTTGTGTTTGTGTGGCTCATTTGTTGTTATTGTTGTTGCTGGAGGCTTTCGCGACTTTCTGTTTGTTTGGTGAAACTTTTTTTTTAAAGGTTTTCTCTAAATTCATAGTAAAATAAAAACTTAACATAATTCTTTTGGATAGCTTTCGTTTGTGAGTTATATAGGGTTTGTTTTTAAAATATCTTGTGAGAGCATTGAATAAATAGGGTGAGTAGCTAAGCAAGTTGTCAAGTTTTATGAATTTGATATCTCCTGAGTCTCGTTGCCGGTGTTGCACAGATCACCTAAAAAACGCTAACAACACCAAGTCAAATGTCAAACTAAAAAGTTGCGAAAACATTATGAAAATTGCTTTTGCAATATTACTTTATTTACATCAGTATGTGCATAGGTACATGAAAATGTGCTTGTTGTATAGTAGATTGCATTAGCACCGCAATTTTACGTGGCAAACCACACATGAACTTTCACTAATGACTCTCGATGAACTCTTGAATCACAAAACTCACTCAAAACACTCACTCACGTGCTGCTCTTTGCTCGAGCTCCCGCTTGCACTGAGTTATATGTATTCATAAGTACGTGCCACTAGCTACTATTGAAAACAGTCCGAAATCTGTTTGGACAAAATTCTTAGACGAGAGTTAATATTTTAGTCATGCCCAGAGATATGTATATTTTTGTGTATGTGAGTCTCAGCCCCTGCACACCTTGAGTTTACACCTCTTCTGAATGCTTGGCTCTTATCTCTACCTGCACTCAAGGGTCGCTGATAATAGCAGCATTATTAAGCAATCAGCTTTAAATAATTCGGGTATGACTGTAAATAGTCACAGTGGTCTCTTAAATTCGATTACAAAAGTTAAATCCAGACTTTATTTTCAAATTATTTATTATTTATAAATTTTCTACATTTTACCTAAATTGTAAATGCATATTTTATACATATTTTTCGAATATGAGAGTTGTATTTAAAGTCTATCCACTTTATCCACATTGTATTCTCTTATCTTCTATGTTAGCTTAACTATAATTTGTTCCAAAAATTTATGTAAAAGCTTATTATATTATTTTTTTTTTTTTGGTACGATCTTTATTTGCTTCGCTCACACTCACAAAATTTGTTTTTTGAATTCTCGTGAGAGCTTAAAAAAATAAAATAATAAACAGAGTACCGGGAGCTGAAAGAGAAACTATGTGCCCACCGCTGTTTGTAACTAAACTGATTTTTTTTAAAGATGTTTAAACGGGAAATATTAAATCATTTTTTTAATATAGTCCCCTTAAGCTCGTTTTGAAAGATTTTTAATAATTTGATACATTTACTGTTTGTATGTATCAACTAAATGGTTGAACTCTAACCAACAATTCACGTTGCCAGGTAAAAATGTGTGAGTGAGAACTCTAGTTTGACTTTGGATCGGTTTCCGTGTGCATTAGACTTGTATTTTAACCGGCAGAGCGTAACCAGACTGGTATATATGTATATATATACATATGTCTATGTATATATGAGTGTATGTACTTGCCGGCGGCTCAGTTGGTGTGCCACTAAATTTGGTTGCTGCTGTTTTTTTTTTGGTTGCTGGCATGTTGCAATTGTGGCGAGAGGAGGAGAAGACACCTTCAAATGAGTAACTATATATTACCTGATACTTCTACTCCCGTTGTCGTTGGTCCATGTGTTAAATGATGGATGGGGTGTCCAATTGGAAGTCGGTTTGGCTGGCAACCGACTGAGAAATGACGGCAGCTTCAAATTCTGATTCATGGTTAGCTTAAGAAATGGCAGTTCTGTTATTAAGTTGATCCAGATATTGATGCCACAATGGATCAGATTTAAGTTGCAATGGTGGGATTTAAAATATAGCTTCTTCTTTTAATTAAAATAGCAACTAGACCCACATTAAACTTTTGACTAAAATAGTCTCCGATCAAAGTACATTTTTTGTGTTATATAAAAAATAACTGTAATATGATTCACGTAAATATATTAGTATTTCAATGGAACAAATTTTGAACAAGCTGATAATATAAAAATATAAATGTTACTTTTTCAATTAAAATAATCTATATAGAAAAGTATAAATGGAACTTGCTGATGTTTATCTATATATTTTGCTTGGTCTTATTGTTTCCTATTTGTTTACCAACTTATTTGCTTTAACATACTTTCAAAATATAATCAATCAAAGCAACAAATTATTTTTAATTTGTTATTGGGCAAGTTTTCTCTAACCAAACTAAAAACAAACGTTTAAAAGTCCACCTTACCTTATAATGTAATGAAAGTAAATTTTTTAAATGAAATCCAAATAATTTGCATAACAAAAAACGTTCATTGAGACCATCGAATTTAGTGTGAGCCCGCTTTTTCCGGTGGTTCTCGCATTCAAACGTTTTATTTTGACTGAAGTTAAAAGTGAAAATGTCGCGATGGCCTTTTTTGCATGTCTAAAGGCTTACATATATTTATTTTTTTGAAAAAGATCGACTGTCACGTAGAGGTTAGCTGGGGTTCGGTTTCCCTAGTTCGAGCAGAAGAAAAGAAGTATCGAAAGTATGAGTTTTATGGATGTGCTAAGACTCTGATGACTAATTTTTTATTGGGGTTTTTGTTAATGAGTTGCCAGTTTAGTTGGGGGGACTCTTAGTCAATGAGAGTGCGTTTGGCAAATGGCCAAAGAAAGACGTTTACTTCAAGATGGGAAGAGAGACCCAACACCAACAACAACACCAACACCAACAGCAAACGACAATAAGACGTCCACGGACCACAGCGAAGACAGCGACAAGTTGTGAATTCTTTCAATTTACCGTAAACTTCACCTTAATTTTTTTATTCCAAGCCGGTTTTAACTGCCAGAGGCGCTAACTTGAATTTGTTATTGTGGCTCCATGTCTAACTCTACCACTTGTTCTCTTTTGGAACAGAAAATAATACGAGAAGGCAGCATCGTTGAGCAACCGGGCTTTTGTATTTGGATGCCAACCCAGGAACAGTAAATGAAGGAGGACGAATATGGTGATTGTAACACGTGTAAGTATCTATAATAACGAGAGGACTTGGCATTTTACCAAGAGTGTATGTGTGTGATCATTATTCCCTATCGAGGTGTCCCATCTCTGTTGCTCGAACATTAACTAACTAACTAGTAGTAGCACCGAGCGGAAGTTTCATTCTCCGGTAAATGTATGTGTGTAAGCCATGCTTCACTTAAACTTCAACAGCTCTTTTGAGTACAGTGGTGGATAGAAATATTGAAAGTATCTTGTAGTTTTTATTTTCAATAGGTCAAATTTAATTGGAATTTTATTTACTAAAAAAATCGTAAATTGGAATGAGTCTACGTTGTTAAAAATCATTGAAATTCGATGAGATAATATATGTATTTGGAACATCCAATATTAAATTAAATTAAATCAGTATATTTTAATGTGATTTCTTTAAACAGTAAAAAGTATATTACACAGCCTTTTGAACAAAATAATTTCTGATAAATATGATTTCGAAAGATAGTCTTATATAATACCTCCCTTACATTTCTTTATAATCAAAATCTAAAATAAGAACTAAGTTGACTAAGTTGGTTATAGAAATTCTATGAGATGCTATATTTGAAACATTCAATAATGAAATTATGAAATATGAAGAACCTAAAAAGATCAATATAAATTTAATCCCTTCTCTTAATTTTCCTTATAATACTAGATATATTTAAAAGTAATTTGAACTTCCTAAGTGCTAATTTCAAATAAATGTGATCCGAAAACCCATCCTTATATCAATTCTTCAACCCCTTTTCTTTAAACTTTTAAAATTCCCTGTGGCTCATAAATATATATCCATTAACCACTGTACATGAATGGCCTACGTCTGTCCCTGGTATCACTATTTTTTACGTTCCGCTCAAGTGATTCTTACAACAAATAATGAAAAGTTTTTATGGCCCTCATGTCCATGGCAACCGAATGCGGCAGTGGCAGCCTCGTAAAAAACTGAATGTCAAATTGTAAAATCGTTAAATGTTAAAAAAACAAAACAAAACAAAGCAAAACAAAAATTCAAGAATTGTAATTACGGTACAAATTTCATATTACAGGGTGACTACATCTGGATAGAGCCCGCCTCGGGGCGAGAATTCGATGTGGCCATTGGAGCACGTGTCATCTCCGCGGAGGGTCGTCGCATCCAGGTGCGCGACGATGATGGCGACGAGGTGTGGCTGGCCCCTGAGCGTCGGATCAAGGCCATGCACGCGTCCTCCGTCCAGGGTGTGGAGGACATGATATCCCTGGGTGATCTGCATGAGGCTGGCATATTGCGGAATCTGCTTATACGTTATAAGGAGAATCTGATATATGTAAGTAAATGATTTTTAATATTTATCAAATAATAATTGTATAGATAGTTCGGTTTTTAATACCCTTCTAGGGTATTTAAATTTTTGTCAGAAGCTTGTAAGACTGGAGAATGGATTTTAGACAGCACCAACAGTCGAGTAGATCTATCTCTTTAGGCAGACATCAATTAAAATTTGTAATTAAAACTAAGCTTTGATTTGTCGGAAATAATTCAATATAAAATTACATACAACCACTTCAAGTATTTTAAACTTAGTTAGAATCAATTTATAAATTGTAATCTGGGGACATAAACTTCGGCTTGCCGAAGTAAGTTTATTTTCTTGTGATTAAGTAAACTAAATATTCCTTTAGCGTTATCATTTTCTTATCTTAGCTATTCACATTAAAGGGCTTAAGAGTTTGATATCTTTTTTTGATATCGTGGCCCAGTTACAAGACTTTACAATAATCTTACAATAAAAGTTGTAAAAAAAATATCTCTTTCCGGTATGAACAGCAAATGTCTTAACAAATTATACTTACACAACTTTACTGACTATTAAATTCGAACCGAGAATGTATGTAGACGGTGTAAATATTCTTGATCAGTATCTCCAGGAGACTCAATTTAGCCAAGTCTATTATTTTCTTCAAATAAAACTATAGATTTTAAGAGCTAAAGCTACCCAATTTGGTAATAATATTCAATCCTTAGTACTTCCATTTAATTTGTTTTAAAATATTCATAAAAAAAAGTATAATTAAAATATTCCTAGATAAAAGTTAATTAGATATCGGAAAGATTTTTCTAAGAAACATAAATTACAATAACTTATCTGTGTTTTTATCATCATTTCAGACATATACCGGCTCCATATTGGTTGCCGTTAATCCCTATCAGATCCTGCCCATTTATACGGCCGACCAGATTAAGCTCTACAAGGAGCGTAAAATTGGAGAACTTCCGCCACACATATTTGCGATTGGTGACAATGCGTATGCGCACATGAAGAGGTACCGCCAGGATCAGTGCATCGTGATATCTGGCGAATCGGGGGCAGGAAAAACGGAGAGCACAAAGCTTATACTGCAATATCTGGCTGCCATCAGTGGCAAGCATTCGTGGATCGAGCAGCAGATCCTTGAGGCGAATCCCATACTGGAAGCCTTTGGCAATGCCAAGACCATACGCAACGATAATTCATCTCGGTAAATACTAATTTATATATATGTTGATAAATATTTAATCAACTTAATATTTCAACAGGTTTGGCAAGTACATAGATATACACTTTAGCGCTAATGGTGTTATCGAAGGAGCCAAAATCGAACAATATCTGTTGGAGAAGTCGCGCATTGTTTCCCAAAACCATAGCGAACGCAATTATCATGTGTTTTATTGCATTTTGGCTGGTCTATCCGCCGAGGAGAAGAGTCGTCTCGATCTGGGCATAGCAGCGGACTACAAGTAAGTATATTCTTAAAATTTTATAATATTTAAATAAATTACCTAATAATTATCATAGATATCTGACTGGAGGCAACAGTATAACCTGCGAGGGTCGTGACGATGCCGCCGAATTCTCCGACATTCGTTCCGCTATGAAAGTTTTGCTCTTCTCCGATCAGGAAATCTGGGAGATTATCAAATTACTGGCTGCCTTGCTGCATTGTGGAAATATCAAATACAAGGCGACGGTGGTGGATAACCTGGATGCCACCGAGATACCGGAGCACATTAATGTGGAGCGTGTGGCCGGGCTTCTGGGATTGCCCATACAGCCGCTGATCGATGCTCTAACAAGACGCACACTTTTCGCCCATGGCGAGACGGTGGTATCGACCTTGTCGCGGGATCAATCTGTGGATGTGCGCGATGCCTTCGTAAAGGGAATATACGGACGACTGTTTATACACATTGTGAGGAAGATAAATACGGCGATTTTTAAGCCGCGCGGAACCTCGCGTAACGCCATCGGTGTGCTGGACATCTTTGGTTTTGAGAACTTTGATCAGAACAGCTTCGAGCAGTTTTGCATTAATTATGCTAACGAAAATCTACAGCAGTTCTTTGTGCAGCACATTTTTAAGCTGGAACAGGAGGAGTACAATCACGAGGCCATCAACTGGCAGCATATCGAATTTGTGGACAACCAGGATGCCCTCGATTTGATAGCCATCAAGCAGCTGAACATTATGGCCCTGATAGACGAGGAGGCTCGCTTTCCCAAGGGCACGGACACAACCATGTTGGCCAAATTGCACAAAACGCACGGAGCGCACAAGAACTACTTGAAGCCAAAGTCGGATATTAATACCAGCTTCGGACTGAATCACTTTGCTGGCGTGGTCTTCTACGATACGCGTGGATTCCTGGACAAGAACCGAGACACCTTCAGTCCGGACTTGTTGCATCTGGTTAGCCAGAGTGGCAATAAGTTCCTGCGTCAAATTTTTGCGCAGGACATTGAGATGGGAGCAGAGACCAGGAAGCGAACGCCAACGCTCTCCACACAGTTTAGAAAATCGCTGGATGCTCTGATGAAAACACTGTGCAGTTGTCAGCCCTTCTTTATTCGGTGCATCAAACCCAACGAGTTAAAGAAACCGATGATGTTTGACCGGGGACTGTGTTGCCGTCAGTTGCGGTACTCGGGTATGATGGAAACCATTCGAATTCGGCGTGCTGGCTATCCCATCCGTCATGGATTCCGTGAATTTGTGGAGCGATATCGTTTCCTCATACCGGGAGTGCCGCCAGCCCATCGAACCGATTGCCAGGCGGCCACTTCCCGAATTTGTGCAATTGTCCTGGGCAAATCCGACTATCAGCTGGGTCACACAAAGGTCTTTCTGAAGGATGCCCACGATTTGTTCTTGGAGCAGGAGAGGGATCGTGTTCTTACGCGCAAGATTCTCATACTGCAGCGCAGCATTCGAGGTTGGGTGTACCGCAGAAGGTTCCTTCGACTTCGAGCCGCGGTTGTCACCGTCCAGAGATTCTGGAAGGGTTATGCCCAGCGGAAGCGCTACCGGAACATGCGAGTGGGTTATATGCGCCTGCAGGCATTGATCCGTTCTCGCGTCCTATCCCATCGTTTCCGCCACTTGCGAGGCCACATTGTTGGCCTGCAAGCCCATGCACGGGGCTATTTGGTGAGGCGAGAATATGGCCACAAGATGTGGGCCGTCATCAAGATCCAGTCGCATGTTCGACGCATGATTGCCGTCCGTCGATATCGAAAGTTGCGCCTCGAGCACAAGCAGTTCGCAGAGGTTCTGCAGTTGCGAAAGCTGGAGGAGCAGGAGTTGTTGCATCGCGGCAACAAACATGCTCGAGAAATAGCGGAGCAACATTATCGCGACAGGTTGCACGAACTGGAGCGACGGGAGTTGCAGGAGCAAATGGAGGACCGACGACGCGTGGAGGTTAAAATGAATATTATCAACGATGCGGCCCGCAAGCAGGAGGAACCAGTGGACGATGGCAAACTGGTGGAGGCCATGTTCGACTTTTTGCCAGACTCGAGCAGCGATGCTCCCACTCCCCACGGTGGCAGGGAGACATCGGTGTTCAACGATCTACCCCATGCCCAGAACGTTAACCAGGAGGATATCATTGCTCCCATACACATCTCTGAGGATGAGGAGGATCTGTCGGAATTCAAGTTTCAGAAATTCGCCGCCACCTACTTCCAGGGCAATGTAAATCATCAGTACGCGAAGAAGGCCCTAAAGCATCCCCTATTGCCGCTGCATACGCAAGGCGATCAACTTGCTGCCCAAGCCCTGTGGATTACCATCCTTAGGTTTACGGGCGACATGCCAGAGCCCAAATATCATACAATGGATCGTATGGACACCACCTCGGTCATGTCTAAGGTCACGGCCACATTGGGTCGTAATTTCATAAGGAGTAAAGTGAGTTTAAAGCCTATAAATACTTAATTAAGATTTCTAATCATTACTTTTAATCATTTTCTTTAGGAATTCCAAGAGGCTCAACTCATGGGCCTGGATCCTGATGCCTTCCTGAAGCAAAAGCCGCGGTCAATTCGCCACAAACTTGTATCGCTAACTTTAAAGCGAAAGAACAAGCTGGGTGAGGATGTGCGTCGGCGGCTTCAGGACGATGAGTACACAGCGGATAGTTACCAGTCTTGGCTGCAGTCTCGCCCCACATCGAACCTGGAAAAGCTACACTTTATCATCGGCCATGGTATCCTACGAGCTGAGCTACGAGACGAGATCTATTGCCAGATCTGCAAGCAGTTGTCTAACAATCCACTGAAATCATCGCATGCCAGAGGCTGGATCCTGCTTTCTCTGTGCGTGGGCTGCTTTGCACCATCGGAGAAGTTTGTAAATTATCTGAGGGCCTTTATCCGTGAGGGTCCCCCCGGATATGCCCCATACTGCGAGGAGCGACTGAAGCGAACCTTTAACAATGGAACTCGCAACCAGCCGCCTTCGTGGCTGGAATTGCAGGCCACCAAGTCAAAGAAGCCCATCATGCTGCCCATCACCTTTATGGATGGCAACACAAAGACCCTGCTGGCTGATTCAGCCACCACGGCCCGGGAGCTGTGCAATCAATTGTCCGACAAGATAACCCTGAAAGATCAGTTTGGATTCTCGCTGTATATAGCTTTGTTTGACAAGGTTAGCTCCTTGGGTAGTGGCGGCGATCACGTTATGGATGCAATTTCCCAGTGCGAACAGTATGCCAAGGAGCAGGGTGCCCAGGAGCGTAATGCCCCTTGGCGTCTTTTCTTCCGCAAGGAGATCTTCGCCCCTTGGCATGAGCCCACGCACGATCAGGTGGCCACCAACCTGATCTATCAGCAAGTGGTGAGGGGCGTTAAGTTCGGCGAATACCGCTGCGACAAGGAGGAGGACTTGGCCATGATTGCGGCGCAGCAGTACTTTATAGAATATGGAACGGACATGTCCATGGAGCGCCTATTCACTCTGCTGCCCAACTTCATACCCGACTTTTGTCTCAGCGGCGTTGACAAGGCCATCGAACGTTGGGCCGCCTTGGTTCTGCAGGCCTACAAGAAATCCTACTATGTCAAGGACAAGATTGCACCGCTCAAGATCAAGGAGGATATTGTCAGCTATGCTAAATACAAGTGGCCCCTTCTATTTTCTCGCTTCTATGAGGCCTATCGCAATTCGGGTCCGAATCTGCCGAAGAACGACGTCATCATAGCGGTTAACTGGACGGGCGTCTATGTGGTGGACGATCAGGAGCAAGTTCTTTTGGAATTAAGCTTCCCTGAGATAACTGCCGTTTCCAGCCAGAAGACCAACAAAGTGTTTACCCAAACCTTTAGCCTTTCCACGGTTCGTGGCGAGGAGTTCACATTCCAAAGTCCCAATGCTGAGGATATTCGGGATCTCGTTGTCTACTTCTTGGATGGTCTGAAAAAGCGGTACGTAAAGTTGGAGGAAGAGAAAGTCTCGAAGGCTTAAATACTGATTAATATTTACTTTCTTTCCTTATCCTTCCAGTTCCAAATTCGTCATTGCCCTACAGGACTATCGCGCCCCTTCGGATGGCACGAGTTTCTTGTCCTTCTTCAAGGGTGACCTTATTATTCTCGAGGATGAATCTTGTGGAGAATCTGTACTTAACAACGGCTGGTGCATAGGACGCTGTGATCGGTCGCAGGAACGTGGAGATTTTCCCGCCGAGACTGTCTATGTACTGCCAACGCTAAGCAAGCCGCCGCAGGATATTCTAGCTCTTTTTAACATAGACGAGGCGCATCATGGACGTCGCCTTAGTATGGCATCGAATGGTGGCGTGGTTGAGGCCAGGGATCGACCCCACACTTTGATGGAATATGCCCTGGATCACTTCCGGTTGCCGCCAAAGCGCACAATGTCGAAAACTCTCACGTTGAGTTCAAAGAGGAGCGAAGAGCTGTGGCGCTATGCAAGGGATCCTATCAAAGCGCCGTTGCTACGGAAGTTACAAAGCAAAGAAGAGTTGGCGGAGGAGGCCTGCTTTGCCTTTGCCGCCATACTGAAGTACATGGGAGATCTGCCCTCGAAGCGGCCGCGGATGGGCAACGAGATTACCGATCACATCTTCGATGGGCCCCTCAAGCATGAGATTCTGCGGGACGAGATATACTGTCAGCTGATGAAGCAGTTGACAGACAACCGCAATCGCATGTCCGAGGAGCGTGGCTGGGAGCTGATGTGGTTGGCTACGGGTCTATTCGCTTGCTCACAGGGCTTGCTCAAGGAACTGTTGCTCTTCCTGCGCACCCGGCGACATCCTATATCGCAGGTATGTTATGATGATTACATACACAGCTAATAAGATTACTAACTATTTTAATCTTATTAATAATTTATAGGACTCTATGCATCGATTGCAAAAAACCATACGCCATGGACAACGCAAGTATCCACCGCATCAGGTGGAAGTGGAGGCCATACAGCACAAGACCACACAAATATTCCATAAAGTCTACTTCCCGGACGACACAGACGAGGCCTTCGAGGTGGACAGCTCCACCAGGGCCAAGGACTTTTGCAATAATATCTCTCAACGCCTGTCGCTGCGCACTAGCGAGGGCTTCTCCCTGTTTGTAAAGATTGCCGATAAGGTGATATCGGTGCCCGAGGGCGATTTCTTCTTTGATTTCGTGCGTCATCTGACGGATTGGATAAAGAAAGCGAGACCCATACGCGACGGGGCCAATCCACAGTTCACTTATCAGGTCTTCTTTATGAAGAAGCTATGGACGAACACAGTGCCCGGCAAGGATCGCAATGCGGATCTTATATTCCACTATCATCAGGAATTGCCGAAGCTGTTGCGTGGCTACCACAAGTGTTCAAGGGAGGAGGCATCCAAGTTGGCTGCCCTGGTATTCCGCGTCCGCTTTGGGGAGAATAAACAGGAGCTTCAGGCAATACCGTAAGCTAACGTTTTCTATAATTTTAACTCGACTTATCATTATTACTGATATTTTTTAAGGCAAATGTTGAGAGAACTTATACCTTCGGATATCATGAAGATGCAAAGCACTAGCGAATGGAAGCGCTTGATTGTGGCCTCTTATAACCAAGATGGTGGCATGACTTCCGAAGATGCCAAGGTGGCCTTCCTTAAGATCGTATACAGGTTCGTTCTCCCATTATAATCTTAAAAATGCTTTAGTTTTTAAATTATTTTTTTACCTAATTATCATAGATGGCCAACCTTTGGCTCCGCTTTCTTCGAGGTTAAGCAAACCACCGAACCCAACTATCCCGAAATGCTACTGATAGCCATTAACAAACACGGCGTGAGTCTTATACATCCAGTGACCAAGGTAAGAAACAAACTATTATTAAGATTTTAAATAAAGTTGAACTTCAAATGCAATGTAATATATAATGTTTATGCTTACAGGACATTCTGGTCACACATCCCTTTACACGCATCTCGAACTGGTCGTCTGGCAATACATATTTCCACATGACCATTGGCAATCTGGTTCGGGGCTCGAAACTGCTGTGTGAGACGTCGCTTGGCTACAAGATGGACGATCTGCTGACTTCATATATTTCGTTGATGTTGACCAATATGAACAAGAATCGAACCATTCGAGCCAATTAGTTGAACAAATAATGCCCGCAAATATTTATAATAATTATAAATTACAATTGCAATAACTTATTATCAAGCTTAGTACTTTGTAGCTGTAAGTAACTCCTCACTCCCACCACTCCACCATTCCTTCGCTGTAATTGCACATTCCGCTTTTGGTCTTGTTCAGCTGTCGATTATACCAAACAAATTTCCAATCTTTGTTTTGTTTATATATTTTTTTTGTTTAATTTGTTGTATAAATTTTGCAGTAACTCTCTTAGGTATTTTTACGGCACATTCCGGTATTAAATATGATGTCTGTATGAAGAAGCAATCCGACATATCCATAGATAAGCATTTGTATCTACACATTTTGCATCTATCTCTTTGTATATCCTAACTGCATATCTGTACTGATGACGTTTTGTATCAAATACATAGAAATGTTCTATTATTTAATAAATTATATACAATTTACTATAAATGTTTCATTTGGACAGCGGGGATAAAATGTTCTATAGGAGCGCAAGTTCCGGTATTAATAGTTACCTTTTACCACAACAACGATTATTAGTTTATTTTCATTTTTGCAAAAAAAATCATGTCAGGAAAATAGAAAAAGAAGCATTTCATTTGAGAAACAATATCTACAAATTTAAAGAAAATGGCTCGATGAATCTATGCTGAATGAATGGATTTTTTATAGTATAAATAAGGGCTTTAGCCCATTTAATAAACAAAATCAAGAAGTAAGGCCTCGTCAAGAAGGTGACTCCTTCTGCTTGTTAGGTTATACAGCCCCTGGGGTATCGGATTACATTAGGTATTTTATTAAATTTCATGGAACAACCATTGAAATTAATAATTGAAGTAATTATTTAAATCACTGGATGAAGGTAAGAGTCTGCTGCATTAAATAAGTCAATATTACAAATATGTTGATAAGCAACATATCCAAGTCCGACAGAGCTGTGAAGTAAAAACAAACATTTTGTAGAGACAAAAGGAATTTAAATTCTACAATGAATATTTAAAATCAACAAAACCGATTAGTTTTCTGGCCCGAGGTCTGTGTTATTTAATATTTTCGTAATATTTACTTGTATTACTAAAAATTTGAAATAACCACAGACCAAGAGCCAGCCATATCATCAATTCGAATTTGTTATCAAACAAATTTGTATTAATTTATTAATAATTATTATTATAATCTTAAATATTTTATAAAAATATTTTGTCATTTTCGACCTGTGGAAAGACTATATTCGGACCACTAATCTAATATAATCTAATAAAATCTAAATTTCTTTGAAAAATATATCCTAAATAGTTGTTTTTCAATATATTTTCATGAACTCCAAGATCTGAAAATTTTTTATTATTTTTGACTTAAAGAATTAGTCCTTGAAAAGGATCAGAGAATAAATGGACTCTGAAAAAGGTCCGTTAATATTTATCCACTTTGATTTTGTTTTCACATATGACGATTGTTGTTGTTTTAATTTCAAGAGTATATCATCATAGGGTATTTTAGTATTAGTCAAAAGATCTATATATTTCCATTTAGTTTCCATTTTCACATAATTTTTTTTAAAATTTTTATAATTTGTAAAATTTATACGTAATAATAATATTAATTTAATACTTTCCGAATGTAAATTAATTGTTTGTTAATTAATAAACAATATAAGTTTACATATGTATACGTATATGTATGCTTTTAAGCCTAGATTAAAAGCAAATGGTGGCAAAAATTCTATATATATTTTGATTCGCTTCTTAAACCTTAATTAATAGAAATAAAATATAAACATAGTTGTAATAAATTGGTCAAAAATTTAAAAGGAGCTACAAATAAATATTCAACATATTCATTTTTTGTAATACAAATAAAAACTTCCGAAGAAAAATTATATTGTAATATCGATTTGAGCAAAAATTTTAAATCCTAAGTGATCACAATCGATAGAAGCATTTGATCGTATTTCTCTGGATTTAGCAGCTTAAAACAGAGTACGTGTCTAAAGTCTCGTGAATACAATAAATATATATATGAATATATAGTTTCCCTTGATTTTTCTTGGCTGACTCCCACGCAAACGATTTCCCACGCATTGTATTTTGCAAGAATTTCCATTTTTCCCCAGCGTGTGAAAAACAACAGCAGTCGACAGACGAACGGAACGACTCAAGACTTGTATAGACTTAGATTTTTTCAAGATAATTAACTTTTTTTAGTAGTCCGGTATGAAGTTGTGTAGCAGTCCTGAGAACTTTTAGAAATTGCTGTCGCTGTCTCCCCCTTTCTAGTAGCAACCGCAATAATCGCACTTATATACCTTGGTCAGAATAGTCCGAGGAAATGTTGGGGGGGACAAACCATGAATGTTCATTAAAAATTCCAAACTAATTTCATATTCAGCTTCTTATAAGACGACGACGCCGGCGACCTTAAGAGGTTGCAGTTCCAATTAAGAGTCCCGGACATTTTGGTGGTGGTTTTTCCAACATCATCATCATCATCGTTTCAAATTCATTTTCTCTCACGCAACCGAGGTTTGTTGTTTAAGTCTTTCGTTCTCACACCGAAAAGTGCATCTTAGGGGTTGCAAGGGCTCCGTCTTCGTGTCCATCTCCAACTTCTTCTTATTTGCTTGGCTGACTCTGATAAGAAATATGTCTCCCAACTTGGAAGGGGAGATGAGTTTAATTGCTTCGCCGGCGCTCACCTTCTCTGAGGCGAGCGGAAGTAAGCGATAATTAATTCAAAACTGCGAATCTCTAAGATTGTAAATCTGTAAAAGGCCCAGCAGTTGACTAAAAACTGCATAAATATTCAACAAAAGGTAGTGAAAAATTCTCACAGCAGCTTTTGGGCTGTGAGAAAATTCTACTCCTTGGCCGGGCCAAAACGGAAACAATACGTATATTCGCTTCTTGGCTTAGCTTTCATCAGCAATGCCGACCGAACTATAATAATTAAAGTTG
This sequence comes from Drosophila serrata, assembly GCF_035046125.1. Taxonomy (NCBI): domain Eukaryota; kingdom Metazoa; phylum Arthropoda; class Insecta; order Diptera; family Drosophilidae; genus Drosophila; species Drosophila serrata. The sequence continues at coordinate 1,478,868 of NW_028256998.1, forward strand.
TCGGCTTCCCCCTCCCCCCAAAAGGGGGTTGGCAGGTATCGTGGGAAGAACTGCACTTGTTTTGTTTAAACATATTCACACGATACTGGGCCATATTCCCACAGCAATTTAAGGCAGCCAACCCAATCCAAACCTCCCCCAAAGACAAGCCACCGAATTATGTCAAATCACGCTTAGTCAAGAACATAAATGAAAGATCATAAAATTATTGTATTTTTCCCCGCTTTTGGTCTTGTTTTTTTATTATTTAATTTAGGCTTTCTTAGGAAATAAAAATCGTCTCTTGATTCGATTTTTTAGGCGACGTTTTGTGCTATGAACTTCCAAAGGAGAGGGATTAATAAAAATTTAAAATTGCTAATTTATAATTAGTAAACTCCGTAAATATTTACAGAAACAAGCATACATTAGTATATTGCATTTAATAAATGGAATGTTTTTAAAAGCATGGCTACGTACTGAATAGAGCTGGGAAAAAGATTTCACACATCCAATATATCTCCTTGATTAAGAAGCTTAATATCGATCTATTCGATATATAGATTTATGTCTGAAACATCGATTTGAAAGGATTCTTTTTCCTAGATCTATTAAGTAGGTACATTTTACATTAGTCAAAAAAAAATATATATTCTTCAGACTGTTCTTTGGAAATTCATAGCAAACGAAAAACCTTAAAATTTCTCAAATGCTGCTACAAAAAATCGTCTATAGACTTTCTATATCAATTTGTATATTTAACTAGAATTATATGCTGTATGTAGGTATATTCGCACATACTTACAAATCAGTGTCAGTGAGCTTTCTTTCGAGTTATGTATGTACAGAGCAATCTGGAATTTATACATCTATTGGTTCCGAACTAGCACTAGATACGAATATATATCTTAGATAGGATGATTCGGTATATAGAGAGGATCATGAGATGTCGAAAATTAGCATGAGAAATGTCATAAATCTACAAACTAAGGACTTTAATAAAAACTATAAGTAACTTATCATACATAAATATGCGATAATGCAATAATCCTGCACTCAGGACAAGCCGCTACCGTGACTATTCCATTGCACTTCTGAGATTGAGGGCAGCGTCTGATGCTGCTGCTGTTGCATACTGCCGCTGGCAGGTGATCCCGCATTGCTGCTGCTGCTGTTGTTGTTGCTAATGCTAGTGATGTTGTTGTTGTTATTATTGTGCCGTGTCCTCATCACATCCTCGGTGGTCTGGTTATTACAATGTGGCCGCGGACCTGGCTCTGGCGTGTAGGTAAAGGTCAGTCCCGTGGCATAAATAATTCCATCGTTGCGCACCAGCGAAATAGGTACCTGTGTGGGCTGACGCACCTGCGAAATGGAGCAATTAATTAATGAATTAATCAAGAAGCCGCTTTCAAAAATACTCATACCCAAAGCCATTCGCCACGGAACTGGGAAATCTCAGGAACGACACACAGCAGTGTCTCCGTGCAGCGATACATGGTTTCCGCCTCCACATCGCCGAACCACACCTGCAGGTGAGGCGTGAAATTATCGCCACTGAGCTCCAGCATGGCCACGTCGCCGCCGCCATTAAGATTCAGTGAATTAACTATTGGCACTGGCGTGACAGGGGAACTGGCAAATGGAAATTTTAGGATTAGAAATACGCAATCAAATGGCAAGGAAAGTATACACTTACGCCACAGGACCCATGCCCTCGTAGAACTGGTATTCTGCCTTGTCTGTGGATATGATGGTCCAGCAGGCACCGTCGTTGATCATCTCCTTGTTGGGCTCCTTGGGACAGGGAGTGGCTTGGAACTGGATAATCTTCTCCTGCGACAGGCACAAATACATGCGATCCGTGTCCTTCATATAGAAGGCACACTTGTGCAGCTGTGAAACAGGATCGTCGGCTTCCAATAGCGCCATTTGCTTGTCCACCTTTCGGATTATGAGACGCGGCAGGGCCATGCCAGTGACGGAGCACACCAGCTTAACGGTTGCCCCGTAGTGAATGTATCCATCACGCACCTGAAACTCCTCCGACTCGGACTCATTGTCGTCCAACAGGTGTATCGTGAATGCGCCCCACTGGGTGGACGAGGCATGGAAGTGACCGTTCTCCACATGCAGATAGCGGGTGGATACGGTCTGGGAGCGCAGGCGATTGAACAGGGCAACATTGGTGCCGCTGGCTATGCACAGATCGGCATTCTTCAGCGACTGTTTCTTCTTGGACGGTTTGGATATCACCTTGATCCTCTTCGAGTTGAAGACACCAATGTCGTGGCCATTGCCATAGAACATCTTCACCGACAGCATAAAGTGCTTCCTCTTGTCCGAGTCCGAGATGAACAGGGTTTTGGCAGCGCAATACTGCTTGCCATTGAGATCCAGCTGCTGCATGTCCTGGTCACTGCTACCGATGCCAATGAAGGCGCATAGTTGTGCCCCCTGTTCGCCTTCGCCCTGCTGCAGCATCTCCTCGTATCGCCGTCGCCAGCCGCTCCCGAAGAGATAAATGCAAGGCGGTGGGCAGAAGAATCGTTTCTCGTTGCCATATGACTTTTGGGCCACCTGAAAGACACAAACACATAGACACAGGCACACGATGGTGCAGGAATGGAATTCAATTAGCACAAATTGGCGTCCAGATCAAATCGGCAAATCAAATCAAACCGCAAGCAATGCAGCTTTGTTAATTTTCTGTAATTAATTTCAATTATTTGTCATTGCGGACTCCAGGCCGGTACTGGACCGGGGCTCGCGTTGCTCAATTTGTGGGCAGTCGAGTGTGAAGGATTCGCATTTGGCGGCAGTCGGCCGCTTGAAGATCGCCAACCGCTAAAAGGCAACCGCGACAATTTTATTCCATTTTCATTTCTGTCTCTGCTTTTGCCCTTGCAAAAACCGCAAAAATGTAACACCTTAAAGTGGACACTAGAAACTAGCGCCTCCGAATAATGGATGATAAGAAAAGTCTTTCTGGGATTGATAGAAATGTGACAGGACAGGACTTGACAGGACAGGATCCTTGGATCCTAGGTAGGAATATGTAAATTTGTAACGGGATGTATTTGAGAGTACGGGGAATGGTATTTATGACTAATAAAAGCTTGAATTATTTCATTCCCTTTGACATAATTATTTTGAAAGAATATATTCTTTTCCTGATGCATATCCTAGGCCATATATGTACATATTTTTAGCAATGAACGGAATACTCTATAAAAGTTGTTTTATATCAAAAATATATAGGAAGTTTATAAGAAGATTTGAGTAAAAGTATATTAATTTTCAAGTAGTATTAACCTTTGACTGGTTACACAAATAATTTGAATTTATTTAAAATATTGAATTTATGTTTATTAAATTGTTTAAGAAATTTCTGAGCAACATAATCCAAATAGCATTAGACTTCTTGCAATTTACTGAGTGCTTTATAGAGATTCCAGAAGGTAGCTTAGTCTATGTTTTAACCCGATCTTGCTTCTCACCTTGGCATGGAGTATCACGATGACCATATCGTTGCGCTCCCGCATGTACTTCTCCATGGCATCTCGCGTTAGTTTCTTTTCCTCAATGTGCGGCCGGTACGGACCTGGCAGCATGGACATTTGCAATTGTTGTTGATGTTGTTGCTGCTGCTGTTGTTGCTGCTGTTGCTGCTGCTGCTGGTGGTGCACTTGTAGCTGCTGAGGCGGTGGCGGCGGCTGCGGACCAGTGCCAAGTCCAAAGTGCGGCATGTCCTGGCGCTGCTGCTGCTGCTGGTGATGGCTGTGATCAAGGGGCGAGCCTTGATTAAGTGACTGAGCAACTGCTGCTGCTGCGGCGGCTGCGGCTGCGTTATCGTAGGCAATGGCGGGCGGGGCGACGGCGGCGTTTAAATTAAATTGGCTGTAGCTCTTCATTTATGCACATGGTCTTTGCATTGGAACTTGATGAACGAACTCGGAAGCCGTTGGCTGGGCTTTGGACCGTTTGGGAATCTTGGTTTACTTTTCGCTTTTCTTTTTTTTTTTTGGCAAATTCGTTTGGCACTTTGGACACTGCTTTGTTGTTATTGTATGTTTTGTATTTGTTATCCTGCACCAACACACGGGCAGCAGCTGTCGTTTCTCTCACGCACTCTCTTCTTCTTCGTCGCGGACTCGGATTCGGATTCGCTTTGTTGTTGTGGCTGGACTCGAGTGACCTAAACAGTTTACATATTTGTATCCTTGAAGCACTTGACTAGCGACCAGCGGTTAAAGCGGCTGGCTTGTGTTTAAGCTGTGTTTAGCGCTTGGGTTATATTTATAATACTACAACTAAACTGAGTGGGGATGTTGATGTTGTATCGATGTTTCGATAGGCTTATTTATGATTGTCGCCCACTCTTACCGGCGATATGTTTGGCGTTTCGCAACACTGTTCGGGACTTAGGGCCAGTGACACGCGATAAGCATGTTTATAGCTAGACTGCTTGCTTTCTTGGATTATATTGTGGTTTTATCAGTTTTGTATTTAAATATCTGGAAATTTAATCTTTAATATTCGTTAAAATCAATTATTTTTTTTTTACGATTAGTTTTTTTTCTATAGAGTTTATATGTAAATGTTCTCATAAATGGTCGATTTCTTTAATTGCTTTTATTGATTTTATTTGAACGCTAAGTCACGTTTGTTCTAATTATTTAAAATTCAAGCTATATCCTAATGACCGTACATTTCAAATAAGGGCCGTGGGAACTAATGCATATGTTGAAATATTTTTCAATAGCGATGCAGTGCTGTCTGTTTACCTTTTTTTCTGGCGGTTAAAGGTTCTATAGTCTACTTTATTTTTAAAACTATAAGCTAGTTGAAAATTTGATAATCTTTTCCATTTTCAAATATGCGGATATAGCGGTTTGTCGGATTTTTAAAATAATATCGTATCGATGATATTTTTCTATATAATACCATTTTAAAATATCGATAAATTGATATCGTTTTAACAACCCTACTGGCAACACTGGTACCAATATCAAATAGATCTTTCGAGCAAAATAATGGAGCAATTTAAGGGTCTGCAAAAATCCCTGTATATATGGACTGACAGCGCCGATTTGGACAAGCGAGTGGAGCAGCTGAAGGCAGCCACCGGCGGCGATGTGGCCTTGGAAAATGTGCACCGCCTGTCCTTTTGTAAGCAACGCGAAAGATGTATTTCACATCCAGTGAGTCAGCAGGTCTAATCTACCTCTACTTTGTCTTTCAGCCTCCTATGCCAACTCCAGCTTCGACCTAATCGTGATTGAATGTGCTCAGCTCACCGACAATTACGTAAAGTTGCTACACATGCTGAAGCCCAGCGGCAAGCTGCACTTGGTCTCCTTCATTGGACCGGCTGGCAGTCTGCTTCAAGAGGTCAAGCTTTCCGGTTTCATCAACTGCCGCGAAGATGCCGGCGATGCTCTGACAGCCGAAAAGCCTGGCTATGAAACGGGTTCTTCGGCCAGACTATCCTTTGCCAAAAAGAATGCCAGTGCCTTGAATGTGTGGAAGATTAGTGGGGACGATGAAGACCTTATCGACGAGGAGGATCTGCTGGATGAGGAAGACAAGCAAAAGCCGGACCCGGCTGGTCTGCGTGTGTGTAGCACCACAGGAAAGCGCAAGGCGTGCAAGAACTGTTCCTGCGGCCTGGCCGAGGAGTTGGAGAGTGAGAAGCAGGAGAGCAAGGCGGCCACTGAGAACGCCAAGTCTAGCTGTGGAAATGTGAGTGGAAGTAGACTCTCCTTTCATTATTTGATTATTTATTGTAAATGTTTATTTTAAGTGCTATCTGGGCGATGCCTTCCGCTGCTCCACCTGTCCCTATTTGGGCATGCCCGCCTTCAAGCCAGGCGAGAAGGTTCAACTGGCCGCCAATCTACTTAAATCCGACATCTAGCTTAGAGACTCCCACTGCACTGATCCAATTACATTTCGATAGTTTATTAAGCTGACTCTTACTAACAAACAAATAATGTCATGATGTAAATACAAAATTGCACAAGTCGCAGACCCTGCTCACATTTCGCAAGGTGTGCCCTTGATGAGATCGCGGTTTTGGCCCATCAAAATGCGATAGTTGACGGCCGAGGGGTCGAGTTCCTTGTACAAGTAGGTCGGCATCTTGTCGGACAAGACCCAGATGGTGCCCTCATTGTCAATCTTCATGTCATTGGGGAAGACCAGAGTGTGCGAATCGGAATCGATGAGTCCCTGAGTATCAGGAGTGTACGGCCGCTTGATATTCCAGCATGCGATGGCATCTTTGTTCACCTGCGTGTAGAAGATGACGCCGGTCTCGGGATCAAAGACCTCGGCGGTGGACTGACCATTCATTCCACGATCTCCAACATATTTAAAGTCATAGTACGAATCACCGCCAGTTACATGCGATTCGTTCTGCAGCACTCGGTTCGAGACCTTGAACTCCTTGGTACTCGCCAGAGCATGGAAGTAAATGTCCTTGGAATGATCCGGATTCATGGGACCCACGGCCAGACCGAAGACGCCATCAGTCCACTGGAAGTTGACGCCGCCCACATTGAAATCGCCCTGCAGCGGATCAAAGTGGAAGAAGTTGTGCTTGACGCGGTAGGACTTGTCGTTCCTCAGCGAGTAAACAATGACGCCATATGCTCCCAAATCGGGAATATAGGCAAAGGCATCTTGGCACTCGGACCGGTCAGCATCCACAACCTACACATGAAGTGTTGTTAATATCAAAGTAAAAATCTTGGTGTACAATTTCATGTACTTACAATATTTGCAAAGAACGAGTCATCCTTCTTCTGATCATCGGGAATAGCAAAGCGTCGCAGGAGAGTGTCCGTCTTCAGGTCAAAGACCAAAATTGAATTGGGTGTTATCTGCTTGGGATTTCCCAAAATGTCGGCCAGGCCGGTATCAAGCACCCAAAGGCGATCACACACATCCACCTGTATGCGGAACGTGGAAATAATGGTGGAGTTATCCTTCAGTTGGACTCCAGCATCCTGGGCCTTGTCAGCATCCAAGCGTCCACCAGACGGTGTCTTCTGATCCTGGGGCTGAACACTAATGGGCAGCTTGTTCGCATCCCAGCTGGGATAAGGATGCAGCTTAGGGGACTTCTCAGTAGAATCAAGATCGATGTAGTTAAGGGTAGCAGCAACACCGGCCTTCCATCTAACAATATAAATAATATAATTTAATAGGTGCATAAATATAAATAAATAAGTAATATGTATAAATATTATTTGTGATTATAAGAAGGTACATTTTGAAATATCAATAGAGAGACTATAAATCGGCTTAAAACCTTTCTAATTTTGGTAGGAAAATAAATTAATAACACAGATAGAAAACAGCTTCAAGGATCGACTTTAAAGACCTTAAAATTGGTGTTATAATTAATAAAAGATTAAAATCACCAGTTTTTTGATAAGTACCTCTTTTTAACTTTTGTAATATTATAAAATTAATTCTTTTGCATTGGCAGGATTTTAAAATATTGCTCAAACGATTGTAGAGATTTTAAAAAATGTTTAATTTTGTGGCTTAATTTCGCCTTTATAGAATTAAAATAATATTGTTTTAATCATTTTATTGTAAGCTATGCTACAAGAAAATGTAGCTGTTCTATTTAAAATTAAGCCTCATTGTTCTATTTTTTAAAAGCATACATTGGGAATCACCAACCGTGTCGATTAAAACTTTCGCTTTTAAACTTTAACAGTAGAGTTTTTTGTTCATTAGATAAATATGCTTAATTAATATGTATAAATTTATTATAAATGCAAAACATGCATTTTTGTTATTTATCTCTTTTAATATTTGTTTACCACACAAAAAAGATTATATTTAGTTAGTAGCCTGATAGAGTGGCTCTTCGTTGTTTATTGTTTTGATTACTCATAGCTCCCGAAAATTTTCCCATCCAGCGTATCGGGGGTAAGCCCCGAAATCTGGTGACATCACATAATGTCTCTGCAGACCAGTTTTTAATTATATTTTATAGAATTTTCCATGTATTTTCTCCTATTAATTATACATTTCGTTCACGATAAGATTTGCATTTAGAAACCGCAATTTGAAAGGCTAAATAGACGTATACAAACGGAAAAATTGAAGTATGAGCTTAACTAGCCAACAGGAAACCGGTTTCCCTGTCGACACTCGATGGTTTTGCAAGTCTAGCTTGACATTTAATTACAATTAAAAACACCAAACAACAGAAAATAATACAAAAAACAACAACTATAACTATAGGTAATCACGAGTAGAGGTTGACTTTCGTTAATAAATATGGTAATTTACCTTGGCACAGTGACGAAGATTCTATTTTGCCAGCGCTCCACGCCCAGTGGCAAATTGTTTTCCTCGATGTAGTGGCCACTTGACTTGGCCTCCGCCTCGGCCTCCGGAGTGGGCCAATCGAAGGCCAATTGCTTCCACGAGAACTTCTCCTCCAGCTTGGCCGTTGCACTCTGGCTGAAGATGCCGATCAGGCACAAGACCAGGCCCAGGCTCAATCTCAACCTCAGTGAGTTCATTTTGGTGTTTTTCGTCTTTGTATCTTTGTATCTTCTGGATACTCCTTGCAAGCTGTATACCAGCGCTGTTCGCTGCGAGCTGAGCACGCTGACTGCAAGAGCTTGGTCTGGAGTCGGGCTTAATATGTTCGAAGATACGTCGACTGGAGCTTTTAAGCTCGGCTCAGACAGCAGCTGGTATAATCTGTTATACCAAAGATGCAGCTCCATAGTCTGGGTTGGGCCTTAAAATTAGCATCGCAAGAGCGGAAGGAAAACATGTCATCAAAAAGATGTTTATTCACTAATTTAAAAATACTCGTGTCCGATTTTGGCAGAGGTGCTGCTCTCCTAAAAAGCGCATCAGGAATATAATCAAATGTACAGTGAACCCAGGGTATCGGAGTGTGTCTAATGGGTCATCGATTATCTCGCAGCTTTAAGTATAACAAATTAATTGAAAAGAATTGTATGCTTTACCTTAGTCTCTATTATTAGTTCTGATTAAGTCGCGTGTTATGTGTACTTCCCCATAGTGCTCTCCAGAGGCTTTTGCATTTAGCCTTGTGGTAATGGAGAAAAAAAATCCGATTTGTTGGCAAGCTGTGTAATCATTCTTATTTAAATTGTATCAATTAATTTATGCGGTTAATATTTTAATAAGGGTTGTTGATTCCTTATTATAAATGCAGCACAAGCGCGTGGCACATCACGATTTTATTAAGTATTCCAACATTGCGCTAACTGGTACTGGAAGCTTCAGATGTGATGCCTTATATATTATCATATATTAAAAAAATACTTATAATTGAAAAATTATTTAAAATGATATTGTAAAAAAAGAATTAGAATGTAATAAATATTATTGAAAAATTAATAATAATAAAGTTCTACCATATCTATCTCTTTTACACTTGAGCCCAGATTGCCTCACACGGTTAGTCGAGTTTAAAACCGTGGTTCTGAATTTATATAAATTTAAGAGTTCTTTTTTAGGTAAAAAAAATAAACATACATAGATTACGAAATGATATACTTACTTTTTCCCCACAAGATTTATAAAAACAAAAAAACCACCTTTTCGAAAAAAAAATGAAATTTAAACTTAATTTCGTTTTGTTTTTCTCTTTTTTTATTCAGTAAAATTCTCATTTATTCAGTTTTATTAAACTTTAAGTTAATTCGTTAATGTTACATTCATAAGAACATATCGAGTTTTTCTTTACTTTGACCTTTTTTGTTTTTCCTGCATATTGCTACCATTTTTGTGTTCTCATTTAATTTGTCACTAACAGTAGATTTGGGTTGTTCTTCTTTGTTTCGGGTTTTATTTGAAATAAACTTGGATTTATTTTACGTTTGCTCTTTCTATGTACTAGTATTTATACAACAATTAGCTTGGCTAAAGTGTGTCTTAATTTACTAAAAGTTCTTCTTTGGGTTGTGATTCAAGGGCAAAGCAAGTAGTTAATTCGGATTTCAAAAACAAGTGTTTCTTTTGCATTTATTCGATCGGTCTGTTGCCTTTGTGTTGAATGTTGAATGTTGTGTCCTGGAGGAGCCGCAGCTAAATGCTCTATATACAATATACATGATCTCGAGTTATACATACGTCTACCCTAACAGCGCTGCTATATGTATGTATATGAAATGCAATCCAATTAAACTACAAATTCCAACGATCCTTAACAAATATCAATGTACTAGAGATGTTCTTTGTCATGTGTAAATTTCATATACATATATTTCAATATTTGTTTATCGCGTGTATAGTTTTCATTTGTTTACTTTCTTCTCCTTTTGTTCAAAGGCTTAGATTTTAAAGTCTTTCATTTCGTAGGAATTTGATGTTGTCCATGTATGTTTTTTATAGCACTTTTTGAAATGGATTTTTGTTCTTTTTGTGTTCTTTTTGTAACATATTTTTCTATATATTTTTTATATTGAAATGAACTGTGATATAAAAGATCGAATTGGTTTTGAGGGTGAGTGAGTAAAGTGAGAATATGCAAGTGACAGGATTCACCAACTTTCTCAATAGGTTTCAGTTTTGCATTAGTTCAAATAAAGTCAATTCCTATATAACGACGCGCTGAATTATGTTCGGTTTCTTCCATTCCTCATTTTCTGTGTATAATATATATACTTTATAAATGCGATTTTAGAACTTACAGTACGTTCAAAAATGTATCATTACATTTAATTTATAATTCGTCTATAAATAACAGTACATAAAAATTAAAACGTTTCTTGAGCCGCGACCCACCCACAGTATAATATTAACGCTTTATGCTACACTAGTCTATGCTATATGTATACATATCCTTTCAATACCTACGATTTGCTATACCTCCCATTCAATTTGTGCTATGTACGATTTGCAGTAATGTAAACTATTAAAACTTTTTTTCGAGTGCACATTTACACGTCACACGGACTTACACATGGATCTATACAAAGTGCCTAAAGCTAACTTAGCTATTAGGAACCAAACCGAATCCCTTTACTGAGAAGGACCGAGATACGCGGCTTGATTCCTGGAGTCTAGGAGTTTGGTTTGTATTGCTGCGACCTGGCTTTAAAAAACACTCGTGAAACATATTTAAGGATCAGGAAAGGCCGCCATCTTGGAAAAATTGTATTCTGTGTGTGCTTGCTGTGTTTTTCTTTTATCTATGCGTATAAATAGTATAAATAGAGCTCTAGGAGACAGCACTGAGCAAAAGAGGTTCAAACTTAAAATTCGCCTAAACAAAATACAGTATTTTCTAAGAAACACACAATTATATTTTCCCGTTTTTGCATTTAAAAATGATTAACTTTATGGTTTTTTCTTTAGGTATTCTATTGACTTCCTACAAGATTGGGTTTCATCCTTTCAACATTTAAGCCTAACAATTTATTTAGTTTAGTTGCTAATGCCAGATTTCTTTCAAGTTAAAAGTATTTTGTGTTTAATATTAATTCTAAATACATTTAAGGTACAATACATATTTCATTATGCTACAAAATTGCTGCTACTAATTCACTTTTAGCTCAGCTTAAAGTTGATACAAAGTTTATTAAGTACGTTTCATTATTAAATCTTCTATTTTCGTTAGCATCCTTATTCGCATTTCACATTTTTTTCATTATAATTCACCTATCACGCAAAGGAAATTGACAAGTTTTTTCATGTACGATGCTCATGAGTATCTGAAAAATAAATACATTTTGAATTAATTGAATGTCACTTTAAGATTTTTAATTTTTTACACAAAAACACAGGTGATAACAGAGTGCTGTGCTGACAATATAAATTAGTGTGCAGAGAGTACAAATGGTGGTTCTGCAATTGTCATTTACCTTGTATTAATTTTGTGTCTGTATTTAATATACTGTTAGCTAAAAAAAAAAAAATAATAAAAAGCTATAAAAAGCTAAACAAATTATCGGAGGTGTTTTCAGATACCTCTGGAAAGTTAAAATCCATTAAAGGATATCCAAAGCTATGCTAGGAATTTTGAATAGTTTAAGTGTCTTTAAAGGGTATAAATATCGTTTTAAAATTAAGGTGTATAATTAATACTATTAATTTGCAAAATATTTATTAATTTGTGGATTTTTAATCAATAAGAAAATGAAAACTGCATAAGTTTTTAAAGGGTATATAAGTTCAGAATCAACATAATTAATCTTAAATGGAATAGCAACATGAAGTAATTATTAAGTCAATTAAAAAATTGGCTAAAATGAAATAAGTTATATATAATAACCAGCAACAATTTTCAAATTAATTTAAATTTAATTAACATGGGTTCAAGTATAAGAACAAGTTGTGTTTTATATGTAAATGTTTTTAAAAAGTGTCAAGATGCAAAAAAAGAAATATCATAGCTCGTGTAGTGTTCAAGAGAGTTGTATTGCATTTTGTTGTATTGTGTTAAAAATCAATAACATCAACAACCTTGGAACTCCGTATTTCCTAATCAATTGTGTCAATGCCCACGAATATAGCTAAAATTTCTAATTAAACAATTGAGAACAATACGATTATGAACAACCAAGCCAAAGCAAATATACTAATAATATCAGTACCACATGCAACTGGCTAATGGAATGGATTTGCACCTGGGCATGGAACCAGGAACCAGGTACTCACCTTGTGTGATTGCGAGTGTGGCAGCAGGTGTGCCATGTGCGGATGTGTTGATGAGGGCAGCGGGCTGTGAAGATGTCGCGGAGGAGGCGGCACCAGTTGCGCCATTCAGTTCTGTGCTCTTGGCGTCACCCCGCTCCACGAGGCGCTGTCGCAGGACGCGTATCTTCTCCTCTTTCTGTAAAAAGGATACAGGAATAATTATTTATTTATATAGAATATATTACATATGATAAAGTGACATGGAAGATACAATTGATATATCGAAATTGTATTGATATTTGACCCGAGCGTCGATATATAAATCGTTCTTAAAATGTTACAGTAAATATATATCAAATCAATTTAATCGTAAAAATATTCTCCGATATTTTTCGATATAATACTTTTCTTCTCGATATAAATATCTATTGAAAATAATCGACTAATTTACCTGTGTTATTAATCGTTGCAATTCCTCGTTTTCAGTAACCAGTTTCTGATAGCGTTCTTCATCCTCTTTCGATATGGCCGAGTCAGGATTGTATTTTGATTCAGCCTTATCCTTTGGATGTCTTATGACCTCAATGACCTGTACGAAATGTAAAGGTAGTTAAAAAAATATATATTTAAAGGAAGTACTCCTACCTTTGGCACAAATATCAGCAGCATGCTTAGGAAACAACAGAATATCACAGCTAGAGCAACAAAGGCGAAGGACGCGTCCTGTTGCGATGCAATGACCATGCCCACCGGAGCTGTTATCAGGCAGAGAACTACCACATTATAGATGCTCATGCCCACATAACGTGAATCGTTTATCTGTTTCACTTTAATAGAGCGCGTCTCATAGGCCAAAAAGAGACCAAACACCAGGATCAGGCCCTTGAAGCCATAGACAAGACCTGAAGTAAGGATAAGTTAATATAATAAAATGATGAAATGGTAAAGAGTATTGGTACATACCCAACCACATTGAGTTCCGTTGACTTTCACAATGCTCAAGCTCTGGACGTATTTTAATATCATCAGTAGTAGATACTGGATCTTCGAGTGGGAATGTTTCGAGATAACGCTGCAGCGGATCAAAGATCTGCCATGAGAGTAATATCACTAAATCTATTGATAAGAGGCCCGAAACCATGGTGTATAGCTTCCAAGGTTCCACTTTTTTCTAAAAAATATATATGTGATTATTAATATTATTATTATTTTGATTTCTTGAAATTCAAACAAACCTTTGGGTCAGTTTTTGCTTTTGTTGTAAACCGATGCACACGCCAGACCTTGCTGAACATCGCACCATATGCTAATGTAAAACCGGTGGATAGTAACCAAGCTCGAGCTTGACATATCTAAGGAATAATATATAAAAATTTTAATAATAATTAAAGAAAGTATTTAAAGGAAATTCCTTACCTTGGGATATTCTTCTGGGCTGACAAAGCGCCCATCAATACCCAATAGTATGACAGATATTAGACAGATGATGACACCGAACAACATGATTGTGTTGCAGACGGGATGCGATGACTGGATTACTCTAAAACATTAAGAAATAATGTCATTACTTGGCTTAATTCAAGGGAAGAGTAGTGACTGATGTACCTTCTATGCTTATTCCAAATATTAAAGATGATCAGGGCAAAGGCAACGAAAATGCCGCAACTTGAGATGGTGCACATGCACACAAACAGTGGCAAGGATACGGTTCGCAGGACATGTGTGACAATTGTGCGATCTTGAGGAACCTGGAATAATTAAAATAATAAAAAGCAATTTGAAACATTAGTTAATAAACACAACATTTATTTCTATTACAATGAATCATCATGATGTCTAGTAACATTCTCAGTGCTTTTACCCGGTGGATCACCCAATAAGACCACATAAAACACGATTTGACCCTGATCCTCTTTTTCTTGACGGATATTATGAGCCCACAGCTTGCATCTAACCTGAACTTTCTCATTTGCCTTTAGATTTTTGATCTCCAGAGCCACTATACGATTCAGATCTTCAGGTCCAAACAATGCCCTCCTTTTAGCTGTAACCGCTTCATGCACAATCGTTTCCTCACCAATATCAGTGTATTCAGTTCTGAAGGCTGGCTCTGGATGAAACACAATCTCGATATCCTTGTGCTGGCCCGTATTGCAGGTGATCCAGGTACGATTCTGTCGATCAACCTCCGAAGTACTATTATTCTCCAATAGATTCTTTAAATCTAAATAATCCTTATTGCTGATGTTGTCTCTCTGAGACACCTCATCGATGTGTGTATACGGTTCTGTTTTGAAACCAATGACGCGATTTGCTTTAAGGAAGACACAAGGCTGACCGCTGGAATAGCCAAACTTGTTGCTGGGTGTACAGACTCCGAAGCGGGATTCTTTTCCAGAATTCTCGTAATTGTATTTTTGTAAAAATCTCATTATAAGTGCAAACTTTTCAGAGACATCTGAGTTGTTACGAGGATCGAAGGAGATTGTTCTGATATGAGGATGAATCCCTACCGGAGCGAAGCTTATAATCGGCTGAGTCTTCTTGCTAATTGGTCTGGCCTTGAACTGGTCATTGGTAATGATATCAACCCAGGCCATGGAAAAAACTAAAATGAATAAAACATATAACACGGCATAGAAAAATGTGAAAACCCAGTCACAACATCGTAGTGATTGATAGGGAAGACGGTTCTTCTGGAAGAGACGACGCCAATGGCTTTTGCCCGGAAAATGATATTCACAGCCGGGGTAGTAAGCTCGTCCATTACCTCTCTCATGAATCTTATAAGAATTTATCTCCGGTTGCGACCTCACAATATTATCGTTTTCTTTGTCTGACTTATCTAAAATTGGTTTCATAAAGTCCACGACGGTACCATCGTCAGTGGGCTTGAAACGTGCATCTATTAGAGTCCCTATATCTCTATGCTTGTCATTGAAGTGCTTGTAAGCCTCGGAAACGGGTGGCATTATCATTTTTGAAAGAGATTTTGTGTTAACTCCCATATTTCGGACTCCACTATCTTCTGTACCTATGTCTATGGGCTGATCGTCGGGTTCAACTAAGGTCACCAGATCTGTCTTTTTAGGCGGCTTTTTCGAATGTCGCGACTTTCGGGACCTTTTCAGTTTCCCTGTATTTTTTTCCACATCCTCCGGGTCTTCATCAGTGTGTTCACTGGAGTCTTTAGACTCTGAGATGCGAGGTAGCATTTTTTCGGGCTTTATGCTAACTGCCGTGTTGATTCCCATACTTCTTGATTTTTTATTTCTACTGCCTATTTTTACGAGTCGACGTGCATGAATGTTCTGCGGTTGTCCAGGGATCACAGGAGCAGACTGCTCTAATAGAAATTTCAAGGGTTTATTTGGACTCACAGCTGATGCTGTCTTTTCAGATGGCCTAGTATCTTTAGATTCGCTTCTTCGATTTATTCCACGGAATTTGGTGTTGGTGCCCGTGTCCCGGAGTGATAGGTCACTATCCCCATCCGAATCACTTTTGACTTCATCTATGTGCGATTTACTGGTTCCTGTGGTCTTGGAACCCCTGATTTCATCTATTGTTTGGTCGGGTTCGCGATTTTTTACGAAATCTGGATACAAGTCACGTAGCTCCTGGAGTTCCCTTAATAGTTTAACATTGGTTACTTCAATCAGTTCGAGCTCTTCGTCTTCTGTGGTTTCAGTTTCTGGTTCTGAACCGCCTCCGGCTTTTCTTGTTTTCCCTTCCTCGGATGAAGGTCCATTACTCAACTCGATGATGTCTGGTGTCTGTGAGGCTTTGTTTTGTTTTGTCTTTACTTCAGGATCCTTACTTTGATTAGATTCATCAGCGTCTTCTTTAGATGACTTGTCTCCATTTTCGGTATTATCATAGTCAGACATTTTTAGCCTTTTATAATGCCTTTAGAACTCTCCCTTGAATTATAAAACACAGCCCACTGATATATGCTCACCTTGCCGCCTATCCACTGTTCAGTATTTAGCCAGGAAAGGTTATCCAACTGGGTGTCATAGTAGCCCAACTTCTCGTATTTGCCATTTATCATTTGTTCGATTTGAGTGAGGGCAATACGATCGCCCTGCGAACTGAACGCCACAACGCCCTAGATAATGATATAATAGACAAATTAGTGAATAAATTATTTAAAATTTTGTAGAATTCCCTCACCGATACACCCAGAAACTGGGTAGAGTTCATTGCAGCGTATATCTCATCGGCAATTTCCTTGTCCGTATAGGTAAAGTCCCTCAGGGATTTCTTGCCTGTTGTTAAACGCTCCATGGTCTTGTTGAAGGCCAGAGCCACACTCCAAACCGCATCATAGGCAAGCGGTGCCTCCTGATAGCCCTCGGGATAGCGGTCATGATCAATGTCATAGCCCTCGTCTATTAAAGCCTGATTCAGTCGATGTCTGTGGAGAAGTTGGTGATTAATCATTGGATAAATTTATGCATTTGACAGTGAATTTATTACCGAAATTCCTCCGCAGTCATTCCGGATATTGTTGTCTGATTGTTCTGATTCCACATGAGAGCTTCTGTGGTTAAATGTCCCTCGGCAGCTATCCTCATTTGCTCCACAGTGCAAGTGATGCCCTCAGCCTTTAGGTTGGCCTCATACCAATTATCTTCATACCATCCTGAGTTATTGAGTAACTTTGTTAGAAATCTTTGGAATATGTAGTATTTGAGGTACTTTACCTATGAAGAACCACACATGGGCTCGTCCATATAGCTGCTGTTTGTACATCTCGCAGAGAACCCTTCTGGCAGCCACGACATAGAAGAGTCCCACAATGATGCGAGCATCCTGGCGTCGCAAATTGCGTACGGCGTCTGTTGGATCGGAAAGAAATGATTGTCTAGTTACGATTTCAACGCCAGCCTCCATGCATCGATTCTCGAGATCTTCTACAGTCTGAAATAATAATAATTATATAATATAATGCTTTTTGGGTTAGGTAGTATAATATACCGATATAAAGACTTCCTCGGCCTGTTGCAGGATGGCCACCCGGGACCAGCCAAACTTCTTCATCAGCTTGATGCGGGTGGGATTATGCACTGTGGCCGAGGGATGGGTACGGAACAGGGTAGGGAACCGCTTGCGATCCGAAAGAGCCGGACTTGAGGCTCCATAGCAAAGCTGTGAATGGAATAAAACATTAGTAAAGTAACATTACACTCAACACAAATTTTGTGTAACTATATCAGAAAGTTTCATTTCATCTTAATATCATTTTGGAGTTAAGGAAAATCCGCTTATAAATATAAATCATGTTACTATTTGTCAACTGGTTATAGATAGTTTGGTAACGTCATGACTTTTCTTATATTTCTTGATTCACAGTTCCAATAATATATTAAATTAAATAAAAAGCTGTCATTAAATGTGATATCCAATCTTAGGAATCATTTTCCCAATACAAAACCCAGAGCTTACATCTACCAAACGTAGACTTTCTAAACGGAATGACATTTTCTAAAATCTACGTAAATTCTGCTTTGTGTTTGGGGTCTTAAATATCCATGTTGGCCTCGTATTATGCAAATGCTACTTACCACAATGAGATTCCACATTTTGGCAGCCTCTGCCACAGTGGTGCACACAGTGCTGCATCCTGCCAGCAGCATGAGTTTCTGCGGTCTATTGTACAGCAGATTGTACATTACGCTGGCGCCCAGCCCAGGCTCGCACTGCGGAAAGGAAAAGTGAATTATTATATATTAGAAGATGCCAAAAATAAGAAATTATACTCTGAGTCACTCTTTGATAAATATTCCCACACAAGTATGTGGGTGCCACTTGACTGACTGACCAATAGGTATTGATTATGTGGGCTGCGACACTTAGGGAGTTATTAATAGCATATTTCTTGTAATTTATATATCGGTGTTCATTGGAAAATTATTATCGAAATGAGTTATTTGTCATGTGTGGTAATTATGTCGTTATTTCTTTCTTTAGCATCTATAATAAATTGTCTTAATTAATGTTATTATAGAGATGGAAACTTAAAGATTTATAGCTTTAAAATAAAAAGGTTTATTAAAGTTTAATTATGTATATTTCTTAGAACTTCTAAAGACCATGAAATTCAAGTGCTATAATAGCAAAAGGAATGTTTTGAAATATACAATTATACACATTTCATATTAAATATCAAGAAATAAGAAAGAAAATTAGAAATCATGTTCGAAAGGCTCAACTCTCATAAAAATGGCAATGATTTTTCGATAATACCGACTCATTTTGGCGGGTATTTTTAGGGTCAACTTATTCCTTTACTCAACTTAAGGTCGCTTCTTGGACTAAAGCTTCGATTTACGTTCATGTTGACCATATAAATGATTCATTCATTCAGTTATTCATTCTCTCATTCATTCATTTACATGGAAACCTCGTTTTCCCTGTTTGTCGTTTCCTTTTTCCTTTTCGTTTCCCGTTTCTTCCCACTCTCCTGACTTCTGACGACACTTTTCATATTTCTTACGTGGTTTGCGTGTAAACAACCTTTCTAATTGTTTTTTCTTTTTCCCTTTCATGTCCAGTCCCTGTTCATGCATAAGTATTATCCTGCTCCTACTCCCCCGTACTTATTTATATCGCGGTGTGGGTGTGTTGGGTGTCCCAAGGCATGTCGCATTATAAACGCTCGCCCCTAGTTGAATATCTTTTTTTCTATACTCTTTCGATGTAGTTTATAAAAATCAGAGGTAAAAATTAAGAGGAAAGTAAATTCACACTCTTAACAAATTAAGTAATTTATCAAGCTTTCAAGAATTTATACTTATTTTTATAAAATTTATGTATCAATTTTAGTTTGATCTTATGATTATTGTAAGACATACTTTAAGGACTAAAACGTTATCCATTATTGAGTTCCTAATTTGTGTTTCATGAATTATTAAATACTTGAAAACAAAATGATCCTTTTTTAACTGAAACACAGAAATCTCAGACTATTAATAGTTAGGTGTTAAGTGATAAATAATAAAGATGAAATATTCATTATTTGTTTCCTGACCTGGGTCATGCATTAGATAATCAATAAGTCTTTACTGAATTGGCTCCTCCTTTCGTTTATGGTTTAGTTTTTCACGTATTGCTTTAGTCCTTCACGTAATTTAAGTTTTAATATTTTTTCTACCTTATTCATGCTACCTTATTCATGATTGAATGAATTCGTGAATTAAATTCATAAAATTGTCTATGGAATGCATGGATTCATGAATAAACTGCTTGAATTAGTGAACTAAATGCATACCTATAACTTTCAACTTTACAGTTGATAGTTATCTTTCTTTGTATAAAAAGTATTTTAACCATTTAAAAAATAGTTTTACAAAGACAAAACTTTAAACATTTTCATAGTTCATTAAATACTAATTCACACGGAAAAATGTCATACCTTTTCATACTTCTTTTAATTAAAATAAACACCTAGATCTTTGACACTCCTTTTAGATCCTTTAGATTATAAAAGGGCATTTAGCTCCATTTGTAAAGTACAACATTTTCCCAATTGTTTATATATATATATATTTTTTTTTCTTTTCTTCTGTGTGGCTCTGTGCTGGCTTCTTTGGGACATTTCACACATCAAAGTAGGTCAAGCAAAAGGCAGCGGCAAAGGCAAACGCAAAAGCAAACATTGCGTGCGACCTTTGCCGCTTGTCGCTTGCCATCTGACATGGATGTGGATGCCAGTGGATGTGGGATGCCAGGAGGAGGAGCAGGGGGCTGGGGGGAGCTGGAGATGGCAACTAATTATGCAGAATTTAACGGAAGCTGTTTGCCTAAGCCACAAACATAACGCGCCCTACTCGGCCCAGTCCAGCGAAGCGAACTGAACTGAACCGAACTAACCAGGACGGAGGAGCGGAACAGACATGGACATGGAACAGAGATGAATCCACCTCCAGCTCTCTTCGTCTCCGTGTCATCTTCCCTTATCTATATGCCCGCATCTTCCCAGTGAATGGCTGTGGATGTGGATGTGCATGTGAATGTGGATGCGAGTGTGGCCTAGGATATATAGTGTCTGTCCCTCCTGGCAGCCTTGAATAAAAATAACTCAAATGATGAGCTACGGCCTGGGCCGGGGCAAAGTGACCTCATTCAAAACTCAAAACAAGTAGTTAAGCTTTCGCTCACTTAAAACTAATGAGGTTCGCGCTTATAAATAGGCAGGGCAGAAGGGGCCCCCGAAACCGAAACCGTAACCGAAACCAAAGCCAAAGTAGTCGAAACCGCAACAACTGTACCGCAGATCCTTAAAATGGAAAACACACAGAAATGTGCAAAAATATGAAAATAAATAAATAAAAATGTTACATAAAGTGAAGCGCCAAGGGGCATTGATAGCGCCAGTTACTATAGTTTTGCTGTGCGAACTCTAAAATGGGTTTTGTTACTGGCCATTTATCATGATGTATGTCTTTCGAAATGGCGGGAAACTTATTAATAGTGAATTCTGTATTAGCTATTCTTATACTCTTATATTTTAATGTCGTATATATTTCAATGAAACTATGTTATGGGTTTAAAATATACAAGTTCTATGAGGGGAGTCTTTGATACTGATTTTTGTTGGTCTTATCTAGCGACTTCTTTCTTTAATTTAGGGATATATTGTGAAGATTTCTTGGCCTACAAATAAGATTTAATTTTAAATAATAATTAAATATTAGTTAGGCTTTATTCTAGTGCTTTTAGCCAGTCACTATTCCTTTATCAAAAGTAATAAAGTTAAACGAAAAAGAATGCAGGAAATGTTACCTTTAGGTAAGAACAAATTATATTTAAATCTTTTACTTTTACCATATATCTACTTTAAATTCTTATTTAATGTAGTTACCATTATAATAGTTAGTTTTTACACAGAGTTAAATATCTAATTCTTAGCTGGAAAATACGATTTCCCCTCAAGTCATTATAATGGAAACGGAAAAACTTAATATAGAAAACCCTTACGATATAGGTAAACTAATATTTTCATTGTTATTATTATTTTAATTAGGAAAGGAAAAGATCTAAACCTTTAGTCATTATTATAAGATAGTGAGATATTTTGTATTTATCCATTTAATTTATATATTTATCAATATAATCAAGATTCTCAAGACTCTTTTAAGACTTTCCTAAGAACATGAATCATAAAGAGGTATTTACCCTAGGAATTTGCATACAATTTTGGTTAAATTCCCTTCTACAAATCAAAGCCAATTAAGTCAAGCTTACCAATATACGTAAGTACTTTTCGCAATGGCTTATAAGCCCTAATTGAATCTCAATATCAATTTATGTTCCGTTTCAGGCTTAGAAGCTAACGAGTAGTGGACTTGTCATTGTATTTACTGTGTGGAAAATATGGTTACGAATAATACCCTTCATTGCGAACCATAATAAAACTGTTTGGCAACTGTTAAAAGACCACCCCGACCATATCCCCGCCCGTCCCCTGGAGAAATATGCTAATGAATGCCAGAGCTCAGTCAGCCAGGCTCATACCCGTTGGTAGCGGCACTTCAGTCATCAGTGAACAGAAACAAAAACGAAACAAAATAAGTGGCACCCAAGGGTGTGTGTGACAGAGCGCCAGAGGACCAAAGAGACGTCCCAGTACTTAGGATGGGGACCTGGACAAACTATATGTACACAATGTACACATGTAGGGCTTACCCTATGCAGGACTCTCGGTACTCACCTCGCTGTCGTTGCTGTGCAGGATGAGCTTGAAGCCCGGGAGCAGGTTCGTCTGCTTGTTGACATCATCCAACGCCAGTCTTGCGGCCGGCATGCACGCCTGCCCGCCCTGCCATCCTCCCTTGCCGGCTATCGGAAAGATGCCGCCGATGTGCAGCTCATCGGGCCTCCCGGCCTCGGCCTCCTCCAGGTGCGGGGAGGCGATCAAACAAAGTAAAAATATCCAAAACGTAACAGCACCATCACTTGTCATATCCTGCAAAGGGACCGAAATCAGAATCAAAACCAAAGTCAGAATCATAATCAGAACGCGAGCCAGAAAATTTGATTATCGAAATGGCGGGGCGAGCACAAAAGTACAAATCGAGGTAAAACCCATACAAATACAACACACAAAATACATATATAAATAGACACAGAAATTGTAGGAGTGTCCTCCCAAAAGGAATGGCCAAGGAAAGCGCGGAAAGCGGCATGGGAAAATGAATCTGAACTGAGGCAAAGCGAGCGTCAAGCTTCGTTTTATGGGCCACAGCAGTTTTTATGACAACTTGGGCAAACGTAAGCGATTTATACACTTTGCTATGCTCCTTGAGGATTCGGTATACTGGATATGAGATGCTGAATTTGGAATAAATATGGGGTTTTAATTTATGATATAAAATTAAATATACATGACATCAAATTAGATGCT
Organism: Drosophila serrata; assembly: GCF_035046125.1. Lineage (NCBI taxonomy): Eukaryota > Metazoa > Arthropoda > Insecta > Diptera > Drosophilidae > Drosophila > Drosophila serrata. The sequence goes on from NW_028256998.1 coordinate 1,501,909, forward strand.
TTCCCAATTTAATGGATATAAATATTATTGATTTTGTAATGTATATTATAAAGTTTAGTATATCTAAATTTGATTTATCAAAAACTAACGCATTTAACGTTAAAATATACTTAGTATCTTATCTTATATTGTGTATACATTTCTTAGACTACATTTTTAACCTTTTATATATTAAATGGAATAAAGATTTAATGCACTTGTATCAAAACTTTAAGATATTTATTTATATAATAATAATATAATATAATAATATTATTGATTTAAAAATAATTCTAATAATATTCCGTATCAATATACATACATATCTACACTATCAATCACTATCAAGCTTGCAACGCAGTGAACATTACAATGTATATATATTATATATTCTTGATCAGCATAAACAGCTAAGTCAATCTGGCTATGTCCGCCCTTCCGTCCGTCTCTCCGGATCTACCGAAGCTAGATTCTCAGCTTAGAAGCTCTCCTCTCCCACACTTTCTCCCTCTCTCTCGCTCAATGTGCCTCTAGAGATATCACTGCCTCTCGCTTGCTCTCACTTTTACTCTCTGTTGTTCTCTTTACTCTGAGACTATAAATACCAGGCGCTACCCTCCCACCACCCTCATTCTGTTCGCGGCCTCCCCGCTGTTAACATCATCGGTGATAGTGGCAGTGATAGTGCTTACCCTTCGACCCCAAAAATATCACCTGTCACATGCAATGCAACTGGATGACCAGGAAGAAGCTTACTTCTATGATATATTAAGAAGCCTTATTGAAGAATACAACACTGAAAGGAATTAAGTAAGGTAAGTCCTATATAATATATATATATGGTATAGGAGAGATCAGGCCTAAGTCCGCTGTTTTCATTTTCCAATAAACTCTTCTTCTTTCTTTCTTGTTAAATTATGAATTTGGTTTTCAAAGAACGGGTATTCATTATGTAATTAATACTTTGAGAAATATTAAATCTATTTTTGTTCTTTAAGAACATGTTATCCTTATCAAATTCAAGTCTCATTCAAATAATAATTCATATTCCTTTTATAACTACAATCTTAAGAATGGTCTGTAGGGGTAACATATATAAAAACTCCTTGTAAACTACTAAACATGGCTTTAATGTCTGAAAAAGGCGTATAAAAACTATAAAAAGACAAGAAACTTTACATAAAATTGGTAAAGTTTTTATTTTTATTTAGTTAAATTTTCTTCTATGACATTTGAATCATCCTTTCGCTTTTTAAGCAAATGAACTTTTCAGTTTTATGTTCAAATAATATGATTTGATTAAAAAAGTTTTGTGATAGAAATTCTTATCATGCTTATAAATATATCATTTTACTGAAACTCATTAACTATAATCCACTTTGTGCAATGTGCATGATAACTTGGTGGTTGTATTTTCATAAGGAAACGATTCTCATTCTGTCTTTCAGCTGGATTTAAAATGTAAGTATTTCTGTAGCATACTTTTTTGGGGGGATATGTTTTGGTTTTGTTCCTTAATGCGGGATTAGGCTTGGGGATTTGCCTTCATTTGTTCATATATGTATGCGTATAGCATTTTAAAGGTTTAAGAGCTTGAAAGCGAAAGCTCGCTTTGTGTTTGTCTTAATATATGCAAATATTCCTGAAGAGAAATAACAAAGAACTTTGACAGAGAATGAACCAGCAGCAATCCGTTTTCATACTTTTTATCATAATTTCAATACATTTAATGACTTTTGTGCAACTTATTTTATATGCTTTTTAAGGGGTATATACTATTTTGGATTTATGGCTTTAAACACAATTCGATTTCAATAAATATAAGAGATAACATCTGTTCAGTTTCCGAAACAAACTCAAGTAGTTTTATTTTTGGGTTTCTAATAAATTTTACTAGTATTAAAAATCGAATTCAATTTAGTCTAGCATTTAAATTCATTGAGAGTATTGTATTTTAATTATACAAATCCACTTAAAAGGTAAATGGTGATGGTGGCTATGAAACCGATTCGCTACTAATCCCAGCTAATAATAGTTATCGGAATCCACATGAAGCCAAATCAAATCTGCAACAAATTCAATTGTGTGCCGACCAAATTGAACTTGGATTTAATAGTAATTGTCTCTCAACCTCCTCCTGGCTTTATTCTTTTTATTGTCCCGCCCGACTGTGTGGCTTCTATTTAAGTTTTGATTTTGGTAGCTTTGCGACTTTGTTTCAATTGAGATTTGTCGGTAACAAATAAATAAATAAGCAGTTTCTATTTATTCGTCGTTGTCCTTAACTTTTCAGTTGTTCTCTTCTTTATTTATTTATTTTTTTTGTTGTACCAGGCAAGGGCATTTTGCGCTTCGGCGCCTGAGTTTTATGGCTCTTACTTGGTCGCAACCCCCGCCTCGTGTGTCCGCAGCCCCTCTGGCAGTGTTCTAAACTCCTGTCACCGAATTTTTTGCCATGTATGAGATAGGAAAAACGTTTGTGAAGCGAAGGGAAGGCCTCTCTTTATCGCCCTCGGTGTGTTCCTGCGTGTGTTTTGCTGTATACATATGTGTGTTTAGTATGTACTAGCACGCATGAGATATGTGCTTTCAAATATGAATACAAAAAAAACACTCTTTTTACTGACACGTTTTACTATTAATTAAGGTTTCTAAGAGAATTCCTTGAATGCAAAATTTAACTGCAAAGACTTTTCTAAAGACCTTTGACATCTAGCAGGTTTTTTATTAGTGCTTTTATATGGTTATATACTTCTATACTGGTTTTGTCAGGACTGTAATCTTTTAATTACCATACCTAATGAATTAAAAAAGGAATAAAAAACCAGAAATAATAAAAAGCAGCGCATTAGAAATTTAAATTTTAAAGGCTTGCAAAAAGAAAACACAGATATACTGCGTAGGAAAACTTTCGTTTTGCTTTGCTCGTATTTTTTGCCTGACTCATGACTTTCGTGAGTTGGCAGGCTCCAAGCATTAAATTTTCCTGCCCAACCCTGGTTTGAGGTGTACTAAATTCTATTTTTTATGGTATTATTTTAAATTGTTATTTGCATTATTTGCATTTCATAAAAAATATTTTAATTATACTTTTTCAATAATCTGATTAGAGACTAGGAATTTATTTTCTATGCTTATACTTTCTTGTATTTCGTTGGTTGAATTTTTAGCCTAATTATTATTTTTAAAGATCTTTGTAAAAGAAAAAATACAAATAATTATTTAATCATTCATTCTTCAGCTAACTAAAGCAAATGCAATTTGGTACAATGTGTACCATTTTTTGCTTATCTATTAAGAGTATATTTATTTATTATAGATATATTTTCATATATGTATATATATCTCTTTTTGTACTCATTATTGCATATTTTTAATTTACTCTTTTGATTAGATAATAAGCACTACTTCACTGTTTAGGTACTTCAGGTTGTACTGGCCTATTGACTGAATGTGAAATTGCTAGACAAGAGGCAGCATACATAAATCTATAGAGCCACAAAAGACACCGCAGCCACTCTGAAATTGTTTGCCAGTTAATCTCACTGAGGCGTTAATCCTGGCTGTGAGGAGCGGCAGCACCGGCGAGGTAAGTGGTGCCCCTGGGTTGGGGTGGCTAAGGTGTGGTTGGAGATTTTGCGAGTTGACACTGCCGGTTGATGGGGAAGGGGAAGGAGAATGGTGATGCTGATGGTGAAGTGTAAGTGGTGGGGTTGGGGGCATTCTAGCTTCCTAGTGACCTAGTTTACACACTCAACAAACACACAAAAATACGCACACACCGCGCGCGCGGCATCGGTGATGACGACGACGACGACGGCGGCACACACACACAACATTAATTACGGTGAGGATTCTGCACGAAATGCGACAAATGCTTCACTTGGCTGCCTCCTTTTTGAATCACACCCCTGCCCCGCCTATAGCCATCTCGCTCGGTTTACACTTCACTTACTTTGCGTATTTGCCGTTTAAAAATGTGATGCGATTTTTGTGATGGCGGCTGTTGTTGTTGCTCCTGCTGCTGCTGCTGCTGCTGCTGCTGCTGCTGCTGTTGCTGCTCCTGCTACCTTCGTTGTCTTTTTTGCTGCTGCTGCTGCTACTGCTGGGTTTTCTTTTTTGCCGTTGCCTTTGTCTTTGTCTGCTCCTTTGCTCCTTTGGCCGGTGCTTCAATTGTTTCATAAGATGCCAAGTTCTTGGGAGGGGATTTCGAAAAGGGGTTCAAGGGGGCCAATTCAGAGCTTGTTGTTGCTCCAGCTGCTGTTGCTGTCGTTGTTGCTGTTGGTGTTGCTGTTGGTGTTGCTGCTATTATCGCTGTTGCGGCGGCGTTGTTCAAACATAATTTGATGACTGCGCATTACAATCGATAATCCCATGCACAAATGCAGCTCAGCGCATTGCCATTGGCTTAAATCCATTTTAATGAAAGCGGATCCCGATAATATTCCGTAATCCCCAAATGATGGTTATTGCAATTCCAATGCGGTCGCAGCAACTACTTATGTTGCTGCTGCTGTTGTTGTAATTGTTGTTGTACTTTCACCATAAAAAAGCATACAAAAAAATTAAACAGAAGGAAAATAATAATAATAAGAAAACGAAGAAGGAAACGAAGCTGCGACAGGAGGGGCGTGAGCTTTTTGGCCAAGCTTAAATTATTATCAACTCTCTGTTTGAGTTTGGCCTTTGCCAGCGGTTTGCTTAACAAATTATTCTCGGCTTCTTGTATATACTCCTTAAATGGTTACTATTTTATTTTATTTGTATCCTTTAGGGTTGGTAATTTTCATGCAATTTCTTATCAAGCCAAGAGTAGAGTAGGCTTCTCGCTTTGATGGCCATGAATTATTAATGTATTGGGTTTTATTTTGTGACTTGATTTCAGGCCTTAACACTCGCGCACACTTCACTCTATTCAATTCCCGCACTTGAATTCCGTTAAACACTTCTCGCTTTTGATGTATTCAAATCATTTCATCTTCGTTTGAGGTATTTTTTTATGCACAAAGTGGAGTTCTTTTCTTTGCCTTTTTTTCGTGTGTGTCTATTTTTTGTAGAGACTTTTTCGCATTGTATTTCGGGGATGAGATGCGATTGGATCCTTCTGTGTTCGTTGTGTTCCACATGTATCCGACGACTGGAACTCCATGACTGACATTTACATTTTCGCAGCGCCAGGACGAAAGCTCTCCGCGCCTGTGCTTTCGTTGGCCCAAAAGCTTTTCCGCTTTTCCAGTTGCCAAGTCGGTTTTGTGAAGTTTTCGCTTTTAGTTTTTGGTGGCCAAGTCGAAAGTCGCCAAACTCTCCGAGAAATTACTGCTTTGCCAGGAGGGGCATTGAAAGCCAATGGCAGGGGGAGGAGCAAGTGGAGGAAGTGTAGGTGGGTGTGGTGGGAGTTTTAAGGACACCGGTTTTATAGAGTTGTCAAATGGCCCCAGGAACGGCCAGTCAAAACATCAAAATTCACTCGCAATTGGCCAAGGGCAACACCCCAACAACAACGGAACGTTAGTGTTCCGGCAGAGTTGGGGGTTTTGTTTTGAAAGCGAAAGGCCATAATGGTTGCATGCCACATTCAAAGCGAAAGTTGAGCTTCATTTTTGGGGTCGCCGCAGCGAGTCAAACATGCAAACACGCACGGGCCTGGGTAGGGGCAGGCGCAGGGGCAGGGGCAGGGGCATGGGCACAGGTACAGGCTTCGGCCAAGGCAAGGTGAGGTCCTTGTCATTTAACTCGCTTGTCAAGTTGACCTTTGTTTTGTTGTCGTGTGCCACACAACATCTAAGGCCCAACTGCCACGCCTTGAGCTTGAGCCATAGCAACTTGTACTTCGTTACCCATGCATATCCCCTCAAACCCTCTCCAACTCCCCACTCCCAGTTGGTGCCGAAAACAACCTTCGGTACCCCGATCACCCGTCGCAAATGGGGTGGCGGCATGTGCATGTTTGATGAGCTTATCAAGGCTCCAGGATTATTGAATATTTTCGAATCGATAGCGCCGGGCTAATTTCCGGCATACACAATTAGTTGGCAACTAAATGGCAAACCTGACTGAATAAATCATTGCCAATGCTCCATCCAATTTAGTTTGACAGACAGCCAACTCAACTCATGGCTCTCAGCAATCTAAACGATTCTGTGGTCAAAACCAAATCATTTGCATAGGCCAAATGTTAAAGCCAAATGCAACTGACACCACTAGATATTTCAAATTCATCAACTGGGGAAATCAATTACTCAAACAGCAGTATTTATATATGCATGTGGAATGTTGAAATGCACTTGTCTGGAAAATTGTCAGAAAAAAGTTAAATCCAAAGGATTTAATCCTTTACGATTGTGTTGAAAAGGTCAGAGGTTATGCCAGTTGTTTGCAAAGCAGCAAAAGTGCAAGCAAAGTCACAGTTTTCAATTGATTTGGAAGCGTAATAGATATATTGTTTTGAATATCATAGACAAATACTAATTAGTAGGGATTTTATTATGAATGGAGTAGGTAGTTTTAAATTCTATTTAGAGATAGCTCATATATGTCAATTATAATGTATACTTTTGCGATGTTATAGATGCAATTACCTTTTACTAAATAGTTAAAAACCGATAAAGTCAGAGATTTAATTATTCTTCTTACTGACTGATTTCTATAAATAGTTGGAGCCTCTTAAAAGACATAACAGAAAGATATGTGAGATCTTCCTGTCAAGCTTTTTTTCTGATCGACCAAATTAGAGCAGAAACTGAGGAATCAGTTTTTTATTTGACACTCTGTTCGTCTTTATCGTTCGAATAAATTACAGTAATAAATAAGTAATCTAATATTAAATATTAATAATTAATATTAATATTATTCCAGCTATTGGTGAGGGTAAAAATCGACCCAACTTTGCAATAATTGACAAAGAATCGGTATAAAAATCACCTTGGGTCTAACAAGGAACCTTCAAGTAATTGTCAGTCCCTTACTTATATGGCAATATTAAAATAAGTTTACAACAAAAAAATAAGGAACCTTAACCTTTTCTGAGTGTGTACGACAACTGTAATTGCTGCTACCACTCGTGCTTTTAAGGGGCAGAGTTCAAGTTTCTCTTTGGCTACAAGAGCACCACAAAATCCACCAAGCGATGAGCTGCAGCTCATCAACTTCACATCCTTTCAATGGCCCTCCCCCCTGCTAAGTCCTTGGGCACATACATTCATATGTACATATCTACATTTGTATGCACAAATATGTATGGAACGCTTTTTTACCCTTTTCTTCTCATTTCTTTTACCTTCTTTTCGGCTTTGTGTTAAATTGTTGCGTTAACCAAGCCAACCCCGCTCCAGGGACAATCCTTGTAAAAAGTTTAGCATAGCAGAAGGCCCCCACAGACACGGACACAGATACAGATACAGACACAGGCACACAGAGGCGGACTCTCGGCACCAGGACCGTCGTCGTATGCCTGGCATGCGTTTTTCACATTGTTTCATGCGGTTGAATAAACACACACCGCACACACACACACACACACACAACCATATTCAGGGGCACGCATACATACAAATACATGCATTTTATGATCTACAGAGAAAGGATGTGAAAGAGACAGAGAGAGGAAGAGCAAGAAAGAGAGACAGGCACTTATTCGCTCGCTTGCCTCGACAGGCTTACAAAACAAACATTGCGGCATGTTTTCGGTTGGTACACACTGCGTATACGTACTGTAAGGCCGCACATTTCCTACCTGCGTTTTGTCAGTGCCCAGCATCAACACCTGCACGCACACAGTGACACAAGTCCTTCCACACGGACACATTGCAGTCACGTATGCACATTACTCAACTCAACCTGTCCCGGGCATTTTCCCCTTAACCCTTGCGCTGGATGGATCTTTTTTATTATTTTTTAATGTCTCCCCGTTCGCCAAATATTATTTTCACATCGAAGCGGCTTTTTCAGGCATATCAATTATTCGGATTAAAAAATAAAAGCCTTTGGTACAAAAAATATGAAGAAAATACACCAATATGATCGACTGTGAAATACCCAGTACGCAGATACAGTCCTTAATTTCTACAGTCTTGAGTGCCAGAGATCTATCTCCGAAAATCTTTAAAACAAGAAAGAAAGCTATTTGTTTATGCTATAGCTTTGGCGTTTTAGTTTGATGTAAAAATTCATGAGCTATTAATTAAGACTACTGAAAGATTTAGTTAATAAATTATACATATTTTCCTTATTTCTACAAATAGTCATTATAAATCGTATCTTCCGATATATATAAAATTAATACAGTTATTATATTATATTTTAAGAAAAGTTCAAATTAGTTTAAAATTTGTGTTTAAAAAATGTTGTAACTATTTTTCTTCAAATTCTTCTATATATATTCTCCAACGGCAGATCTATGATAAAGATATAATACTCTATTTTGACAAGTTCTTAAAGTTGATTTTTAAACCGTGCTAAAAATAATTTTAAGTCGAGTTTTACTTAATGAAATATTAAAGAGAAAAATCGGCAAGGCTATAATAAAACAACAAGAGATTTCAATTTTCACTTTAATTTCTTTATTTATTTACCGATCGTTTTTACTACAGCTAAATGATATTGTTATCCAATCTGGCAAGATGCGATCTATATAATATCGTAACTGAATAGAAGAATATTTAAAAAGTTTCATTTAATTAGTAACTTCCACATTTATCATTTCATTGTTTTATTTTTAAATTTTAGGAACATATTCTCCCATTTGCTATCTATATATGTATATTCGTGGCTGTCTGGTAAATCAAAGATCAATTAAAAAGTAATTTATTCACCTACAAAAGACACCCAGATAATGTGTTGAGATATGTGTTTCCTACTTACCACGCCTTACAACAAAAGATACAAGATACAAAATACATTTCACACATTTGCTTAAACTGGGAGTATGTTTCAGTATTTAAATTGCAGTAGCGTGAATACTTAAAATGTTAATTTGCCTCTAGGTGGGGGTGTTAAATGACCATTTCCCAATATTTGGGTTAAAAGTGAACTAATTTACATAGACCGCATGGTACAATGCGCAGGCGGCCGCACAGAGAAGGTAACAAAAAGATTCATTAGGGCCAATCAGTGCAAAGCGAGTCGTGGCGAAGGACATGCGGAGAGGACCTGGCCAAAAGCGGTGGCCTGGTAGTTGAAAGAGAGGCAGTGAGAGAGAGAGAGAACGCAGGCAGGCAGGCAGGTTGGGGTTTATACAGGACAAACCGTGTGTGTAAACGTAAACAGCTCGTGCAGCCGTAGCCCTGGCTCCGTTGTTTGCCTTATAAATACGCACGCTCTACTTTAAACAAAGCGGACCCACCCAACCGTCCACCTATCCGACCGCCCGACAATCCAGGATACCTACCCGTCCGCCCACACACGTACACGTGCCTGCCTCTCTTATTGTAAACAATTTTGTGTGCGTCAGTATGTGCAAAACAAATTTAAACTTTACACCCAAAGTTGATTTTTATGAGCAAAACTTTAAATAATGAAATTATCTGACAAGAACTTGGGGAAAGTGGCCAGAGAGTCTCAAGGAAAAGGCTGCCAAAGAGCGAGGGAATTGGAAATGGTTGGGGTTGGTAGGAGAATGGGAATGAGGTTGGTGCTTTGGGTTGGGGATGGAGAACCGATAATGAAAGGGAGAACCAACTGATTGCCGCAATATAAAAGTTTGCATTCGGCTCGAAAGCAATCAATGGCGTAATTTATGCCAGCTCCCTCCTGACAATCGACGAACCAGGCACCAATCCACCTGAACCGGGCCACCACCCCTACGCGGGTTCCATTATCAAATATTTATTTACACTTGAGCTACAATAATTCATTGATGCATCGAACGCCTGGCACGACACGCTTTCGCTGGGGACTGTATGGGGTCGCTCGCTTTGGGCCAGGCCAGAACCGAACTGAACGCTGGGAAACAGGTTAGGTCGCTGCCAAGCACGACCCGGCAACGTAAACGTCAGGACTAACCTTTGCCCGATGTCCTTCAAAGGCGCCGTCGCTGTGAAAGCAACAGCTGTGCGCTCTCTCCATTGCCGCGATTCAGCCCCCGATATGTGTTTAGCTTTCTTCGATATATCCTTTCCAGTTTCGAACACGGCTCTCACAAGGAATGTCGAAAGCTTTCTTATCAAAGCTTCCCCGAAAGATGCTTGAGCGAGGGTACTTCCCAGTTTTCGGAAAATGTTGGGGTTTCCCCAAAATTATGTGATTAACCCGCCAATCCCCGAAGTTTTGAAAATTTCGTTAAGTTGTTTCAAACTAGACAACCCTAAGGTAGAGTTCAATAGCATATTTCAAATAATTTTTCTTTTCCATTCTTCCAATCCTAAATAAAACAAGTTAATTCGAGTATATAATATTGAACAAATATATTACCGCAAATTTACATTTTGAACACATTGTAAAAAAATGAATTGCAAAAGCTTTTAAAATCCCTATTATTGTTAAGTTGTATCTTACAAACTAAATTGTATAACATGCAATCTATTGGCCTTAGGAATACAATCATCTGTTCATCCTTTCGAGTTTAAATCTCTTAAATAGTGGTGCAAAGGTGTAAAAGAAAAACTAAAATTTTGGCATAGATCACTATTCAGTCGTCGAACTCAAACAACGGTTTACCATTGGTATCCCAGGTGTTTTTACATTTCTTGAAGGCACAAACCAAATAAAGAGCTAAAATAAATCACTCATTAAGAAGGGAAATAAGAATATAATTGTTAACGACTTACTTGTAGCTTCCCATTCTGATTTGGAGAGTGTTCCCAATGGACGGCCACGCTGGGACCCCTGAAAGTTGCGCACATGGGCAAATTGTTCGTCATCGGCACAACGCTGGGCTTGAACCGTCTCTAAGCCAGACATCCGCTGCAGTAGTTGTCGACCATGGGGCAGAGTCTCCTTATAATAATCCGCGAAAGTTGAGCGCCGCAACAGCTGCAAGCCGTACTTCCTGCCCAACTTGACCAGAGTGGGGAAATGCACCAGAAACTCGGGACAATCGACGACACCCTCCAGGTGAAACTGATACTTTGCTCCAAATATGGGAAGGGGATCTGTTGCGCAGTCAAACTCAATGTTGTACACATCGTTGCCAAAGCCACGGGCATCAGGGCCGGCTGCCTTCAACCGACGAATGATCTCATAGGCATCCGGAATGGTGGCTATGAAGTAGCCGCCCGGCTTGAGGCACTCGGCCGCATTGCGCATCATGCAATCCGCCTGGGCTAGTGACTCGAAGCAGTAATGGAAGGCGAACTGACAGGACACAAGATTTAGATGCAGCGAGGGATCCTTGTAGCGTTCGCGGAGTCGCACCAAGGTAGAGTCACAGGCAAAGAACTCGGCCGTAAACTTGTTGGCGAACTTGGACTTTTCAGCGCGGTGCAGGATGTCCTGGTAACGTCGCTGGCACTGCTCCACGGACACCTCGGCGATATCAGTGCAGATGAGATGCGAAATGGCGGCCTTCTCCCACTTAAGGAGATCTCCGCCCTTCCCGCAGCACATGTCCAGCACCCTGAGAGCGTCGCCCACTCGCATCTGCTGCTTCAGCTGCGACATGTACTCGTTGATCAGCTGGCTCTTGATCCAGTTGTTGAAGTTCCGCATGAAGAATATCTTCGACTTCTGTCGGTCCTTGCGTCCAGCTTCCTTTAACTCGTTGTAGTGGTTGGCCACCACATGTGTGTTGGCCGCTCCACCCGCGGCTCCGTCCTCCTCTTCCGTTTCGATTTTAGCCGCGACGCCACCGTCATCCGTGCTGCGAGCTTTTTTGGCGGCCGGCTCCTCGTCCAACTCCTGGCCGGGATCGTCTGTGGATGGCTTCGGGGCGGGCGGTAATGAGGTATCTGCACTTTCACTCTCATCGTCCGACAGGCTGACCTCCTTGTGCGTCCTTGCGAATTGCTCGTCTGCAACATTTTGTTCGTAATTAAGGCTCATAATTCGCTAAATATTTAATTCCGGTGATGTGAAACGAGGCCTAGTGGGGTTATCGGTCTATCGCAGTTATCGGATTAGCTAGTGAAGGGACTTTGCAAGTTCCAAATAATTATAAAGAACTAAAAGCTAATTCATTTTGCAAACTATTTGATTTAAAGTTTTCAAAAATATATAGAAAAAACAAAATATTGCAAAATATAGACTTCAGAAGGCAAAGTCCCCTAACATAAAACATAATATAAATGTCCATCACTATCGATATTTAACAAATCAGCTGTTTACTCATCTCATGCGGTGGCAAAGAAAGCTTCAAGATTTGAAGTTCAAATGCGTTTGATTGGATTTCTGAGTAAATTTGGCGCAATATTGAATCGTAGCTCTGCTGAGAGACATCTAATCAAAAGAAGCATGGCCTGTAGCAGATTTGAGTACGTAAAAACCTACGAACAGGACGACAGTATACTGCCAAACGTGTGGATAGTAATTCGCATCGATGGCAAGAAGTTTCACAAGTTCTCCAAAACACACGACTTTGAGAAGCCGAACGACGAGAATGGTAAGAATACCTTCTAAATAGATAACAACAATGTAATTCTACATCTCTCTATTGCAGCTTTAAATGTAATGAACGCAGCCGCTACGGCGGTGATGGGAGAGTTCCGGGATATTGTCCTGGCCTATGGGCAGAGCGATGAATACTCGTTTGTATTTCGAAAGGAGACAGCTGCTTTTAAACGACGTTCTGCCAAGCTGCTTACCTACGTCACCAGCCTCTTCTCCACGAGCTACGTGATGCAGTGGTCCAACTGGATGAATCAGCCTCTCGCCTACGCCCCCTGCTTCGACGGGCGGGTGGTCCTATATCCGTCCGACGAGAATCTAAGGGACTATCTAAGTTGGCGGCAGGCGGATGTGCATGTGAACAATCTCTATAATACGGCCTTTTGGAAGCTGGTCCTGGAGAAGGGTCTGACGAATCAAGAGGCAGAGGCAAAATTGCGAGGCACTTTCTCCGCGGACAAAAATGAGCTGCTCTTCCAGGAGTTTGGCATTAACTACAATAATCTGCCGGCCATGTACCGAAAGGGAACGATTCTGCTGAGAAAACGCGTCACTGTAAATGAAAAGGCGAGGCAGGCCATTGTGCCCTTGCACGAGGATCTGATTTCTTCACAGTTCTGGAAAGAGCACACCGAAATTTTGGGCAAATATGTGCCAGGAACCTACAATTCGTCCCAGCCCCTGCACAGATTGGTGCACCTACAAATAGATGATAAGATGGCGGAGGTCAAGAAGCTATCGGAGAGTGTAGAAGAGAGTTGTTAGTACCTTAGTTGATAGTACTTATGGCAATATATTTTGTAAGCTTAAAGTTACACATTAGGTGTATTGAAGAAATCATTTACTAGTAGTCGTCGTCGTCCTCGTCCTCATCATCTTCGCTGGGCTTGCTGGCGATGGAGCCATCGGCCTGCGGCTGCCGCTGCACCATGGCAGCAGCCTGCATGCTCACCCACTGTTGTTGCTCTTCGCGCGCCTGTTCCTCGCGTGCCTTGGCGAACAGTTCTTGTTGCTGGCGCAGCAGCTCCTCCTCCGGAATGCCCAGATTCTCCAAACGTGTGCTCTGTCGTCGCCGCTTGGCTGCTACCTCTTTGCAATCGTGAAGAACGGCCTCCGCCTCCTGCTTGTAGTCGTGGAATCCCAACCGCTCCAGCGCCTCCAGGACGTGCTCTGCATTGATTGTCTTTTTGTTGCGCATATTGCACACCTCGTTGGCCTCGGAGCTGATAAGGTGGATGAACTCGGAGCAGCAGTTCAGGATCAGCTCGCGACTCTCGTTGGCCACCCGTACCGTGGGCACCAGCTCCTTGATTATTTTGTTGATGCTGGCGCGCGGAAGGGTCAGCTCGTCGTCCTCGGCGCTGGGCGGCAGCAGTTCCTCCTGCGGATTCGACATGGTGGCGGCGTAAAAGTAAACAAAAACAAATACAGAGCTGGAGGTTTGTTTTTTTTTTTCGCTCGGCTGTCTTCGGTTTGCTTCAGTGTGGCCGTAGCAACATACTATTTCTTGTTTCGAGGTATTGTTTCCTTTATCGTCTGCGGTCCCACTGGCAAACAGAAAACAAGTTTTTATTTTGATCTTAAAAAATTCTTAATAATGGGCGACTATGACTCTGATGATGAGAAATCACAGGTGGAGAAGCTGCGGTACGCCAAGGTGCCTCGCGGAATGTTCGTCAGCGGCTGGGACGACGATGCCGACGAATTAATTGAGGAGGACAAGAATCCGCAGTGTAAGAAACTAGTCTTGATTCGTCGGTGTTTTCTTTAAAACTATGTTTTTTGCACCTTATCTATCTTCCAGCTAGCATCGAGCGCATGATCCTGTGGGCCGTCAGCGAGAATCGGCTAAGCGAGGTGCGTGAGATTCTTCGTTTGGATGCGGACACTGTTAATGCCCGGGACAACGATGGATACACGCCGCTGCACCGTGCTGCCTACAACAATTTCGTGGATATGGCAAAGCTCCTGCTGCAGTACCGAGCCAATCCCAATGCTCGCACGGAACTGGGCTGGACTCCCCTCCATTCCGCCTGCAAGTGGAACAACGCGGACTGTGCCCACTTGCTGCTACAGTTCGGTGCCGATGTGAATGCCGAGTCGGATGGGCAACAGACGCCGCTGCACATAACTGCCACCGTTTCGAATTGCCGTAACACCGCTACCGTACTGCTGCTGGACCGGAATGTGAAGGCCCGCAAGGAGAACAACTCGGAGGAGCTGGCCTCGGTCATAGCACGTCGCACAGGTATGAGCTTTCCCATCTTTGAGTGCGGCGAAGAGGCGTATGACTGTGACACGGGACTGATAGAATAACTGAAACAGCCATAAATGTGCATACTTATAGAATATAAACCTTTGATTATTTTATAAATAAGGTTTAATTTATTAATAATTAGTTAATCAGCTGGCTGCTGCCGGCGTGCGCACAAAATGCTCGTAGAAAGACTTTGTGTAGTTGACCATCTCATCCTGCATGGCGGCGGGCACAAAGTACGGATTTCCCTGGGCGCCCTCGATGGTTCCCTTGACCGTGTAACGCATGTAACTGGCCACAGTCGTCTCTGGGGGTAGCACAGCGCCGTCCTCAATCACACAGCAGTCTTTCAGTATGCACCGACGGCCCTGGAAGTGAAAGTTCCTTGTTATTTCCTGAGATTTAAACTGGGATGTCGAAAAACTTACAATAATGGCATTCTTCCCAATGTACACACAGGATCCTATGGAGGCTGCTGAGACGACAGCGCCCTCGCCGATAAAGACATGGTCGCCAATGTGCATCGGAAAGAAGGCTATGCCCTTGCTGAATTGTTTGTACGGAGGACGGATTACAGAGTCCTTGCCAATTACACAGTATCTACCGGCCCGCACGTTAGCCAGATCTCCGCGAATTATAGCGCCGCTCTGGACGATCACCTTGCCATTAAGCACAATATTCTGGGAGCCACATAAAACCGTGTGACGACTCACTTTGTTTCCAGAGGCCTGTAAAAAAGCATAAACAATTTTTGGGCATGATGAGGTCATCCAGTCTTTTGGAGCTTTTAAATTATCAAGGCAATAGTTTCTCCAATACTTACAGTCTCCACATATTCATCTTTACTGTAAAATGTGTCTGGTATTTCCATTGTTAAGCTTTTGTTGGAAATATTAATTTTTTAAAACATCTCCCCAATTGTAAGAAATTATCCAGCTGATTAGTGTGACCACGGCAAAATAGTGTTAAAAGCGCGATATAGTTGTGAGCAGATTTTTCCCTTCACAGCACCTGGTAACACTACAAAAGCGGTGTGGAACGTTAAAAAATGGAACACGGAAAAGTTTTTATTTTTGTATTTGATTAGTTAAAAAGAATTTTATACCAAATAAGAATGTTCCTACATGAAAAGAATTTAAGTTACGACAGAATTAACCAACACAGGTACTTTAATTATTCAGTGAAAATAATCATGCAAAACATACTAGAAAATTAAATGGCAGCGCATTTGATATTTATCAACACTGACAAATAAATCGATTGTTATCGCTTATTGACTGGTAGCCGCGAAATTTAAATTCAAATTTCTCGTCAAGTTCGTCGCATTTAAGAAACACATTAAATATCCATGGGCAAAAGCAAATAAGGTTTTAACTAATTTCCTTCATTAATTAGTTGCACGCGAGCTCTGACTAATTACAATTAACCATCTTCGCGGGTGCATGAAAAGCGCAGGTGTTTACTGATGGAATGACCCTGAACTTTGCACTATACGTATGCAAGTATGTAACAATCACGATGCAGATTAGACAGATGCCGCTTCACAGATTTGCTAGGAAAATAATGTGCAGAACTTGGCTCACAACTAATGCGGCAAAAGCGCAGCCAAACTCAACCCCCAACCATAGGCGCAGTGGGTAACCTTCCAAAAACTTCAACTTCCCGCTGTCCGGCGCGCTTCGACGATGTTCCAATTAATGCTCTTTAATAATCGCAACCCAGCCCCGCGGCTAACCTTCAAGGTGCACGCTCGAATGCTCTCACGAGGCGTCGGTAACTCTACTAAATTATAGCATTGTAGTAGAATTTGAATTTGTTTTGCTGCTTGCCCATTTGTATTTTGATACTCATGCTTATATAGGCATTTCAAAAGATATGGAAATTTTGTGGTATATATTTCGATATTATGATCAAGAACTTTAAATTTCCCGTGTGTTACCTTCGTATTTGATCTTTGTCATTAATATTTCTCTTTGCCCATTAAATTCTAACAATTGTGCCAGTTTATTGGCTGCTTTGAAGAATCCGCCAAGAGAGAAAAAAAAATAATCATTTGACCTTCGCTATGAAAAATCTATTAATTTGTTATTGTTTGCACTTTTGAACTAAAGGTTAATAAACTTGAACTTGAATAATGTTTGGAAATTAATTGAGTTGTGCACACAAACCACTCTCAAATGACTTGATCAAACAATTTATTCGAATTTGTTTAATTTTCGTTCTTTAATTATGTTTATTATTGTTCAGTGTTTTATTTACTTTTTTCTTAAAGGGGTGCTAAATGTGAAAAGTTGATTTTGTAGTTGGAAGAAGTTAAGAAAGTAATTAAATGTGTTTTTTGAAAGAATTTTAAGAAATAAGATTATCTGAAAAGTTGTTGATTTAATGTTGTTGTTACAAATCTACATTTTTTAATGTATAAAGAATGATTAAGATGGCAGGCCTCTTAACAAGATTTCACTTAATATTTTAATGACAATAATTTCCCTTTCATTTTCCCTTTAAAATGATTTTAGAATATATTCTTTTTTAATTATTATCTAAATAATAATTCCTTTGTTTTAGCCCTGAATATACCTTCTTAAAAATATTTGATATTGTTTTAAATACGAATACTTCTTTTTATTTTTTTCTTGGTCATGTAAATTCATTTTCCCCCACCAAAATATACAAGGTCATAAAATTCTTGAATCCAAAGAATGTGTGGCCAAGTGCCTGCCTTGCAATAAAACAACACCGTTCGATACAACTCTTCTGCCACAATTTGACCTTGATGGGGAGAGACGGGGCCCCGGGCCATGTAAATATTTACAATAGCCAACTCATCCAGGGCCTTGATAAATGGTTGTTCGTGGCGGCCGCTTTGGAAACTCATCATTAAATGGCCAGGTCAGGCAATCAAGATCAAGAAACATAAATGTTGAATATCCGCCACGACCCTTCCTCCATCGAACTTGATCTTGATGCGTGTTCGTTGATGCTTTATGGCTTCAACACATATTTAATAAATGGAAATGGAAATTGAATTAAAACTGAAACAATGCCAGTGCTATCCAGTTCCAGTCCGAGTCATGTCATGTTTAATTGAATAATTGCTAATAGTTTACATATACTATCGTAACTATATATGTATATTAATATGGCCAAGAACAGCAATGTTATAATAATGCAACAATGAAGGAGAAACGACAAATGAAATTAATTGCCATAACTAAAGTTGAGAAAATTATTTAACCCGCTTTATTGTGTTCAGGGTGAGGCGTGGAAAGAGAAGGTTGCATCTTAATTTCACTTTTTATGTCGCTCAACCGAAGCAAGTTTTTTGCTCAAGTCTTTTGTTTTAATCGATCAAATGTATCTGATAAATACATGTTTATTTCTATGTTTGAATGTATTTACTGATGATTTGAGTGACAGAACAAAGGTGACTTACAAATAAGGGGGCCATGGCACACGATGCATCGTTCTCGGAATCTGAGTATTATTCGAATGACTAAAGGATACTTTACTTTTAGTAAAATCACTTGTTTAGAAATAAAAGATATTTACAAGTGGAAAAATATTAAGAAATATATTAAGAAAAATATTAAGCTATTGTTGGATTTTACTATACAGTCAATGAATGAACATTACAAAAGTTGTAGTTCGATAATTATGAAAAGATATTTTATACATTTAACGTCTAAGCCAAATAAAGAACTTATTTCACTTTAAAATAATATTTTTTCTGAGGTATGTGTGAGTATATTTCCTGAGTGAGACGGATAGCGAAAGATTTTATTTATTTATATAACATTAGAAGCGATTTTAAGTATGTTCAATATTATTTACTAAGCTGAACAATTAATAATTATATCATATCCTATCTCCTGCTCTGGTTATGAGTTTGCAGAGTTTCATAAATATATCAAATCTTGAAATCAAATGCATAAATATTATATAATTTTATATTATTATAAATATTACACAATTTAACATAATATTCTTTGGGTAAAACCTAAACTAAGCACTTTAAACGAAGTCCCTAGAATTATGAACTCTGTTTAATATTATGATCTCTCTTCAAAATGCCAAAACTGTTTGAATCTCTACGGTTTTGACTAATTACAGTCATTACAATACAATATGGCGACCAAATGGCTTCCTCATGTCAAGAGACCAGTGCGAAACGAGTAGTCTGTGATTACCTATGGAGTTAGAGCGACTCGCGCACTGTGTGAGCTCAGTTCAAAAGCCGGGTTCAAGTACGAACTAACGATTGTTCGAGACAATGAATGACAGTAGCTGCCCGGCGGTTTGAGCTCCAAGTGCGCCTTGCAAATGCCAAAGAAAAATTGTGGGAAATGTGCAAAATGAATGCGCTTTGGATTTTGCCGAATATTTATAATAATAATTCTATATATTATGCCTACAATGGGCGTGGTACTTTTCGTGGTTTCTATCTCCACTCAAGCAACCTTAGGCCGAAGCTGTGCTAATTAAAACATTAAGTTTGCCCCGAGGCTAAGTTTGCATTAAAAATCGTTTGTTTGTATATTTCTAGCTGTTTTTTCGCCCCATGGTACACGAAAAAAATATATCAAAAACCAGTAGAGGGTTAGCTGTCAAAATCAGAGAGAAACAAGAAAGGAAGCTAACTTCGGCACGCCGAAGTTTATATACCCTTGCAGATAGAAATTCTAAGGCTAGGAATCCATACCATTTAAATTATATATATTTGTGTTAAAAAACAATGAAGTAATACCTGCTTTCATTTCATTCACCTATACATATTATATTTGCAGCTTTTCATTCACAGATTTCCATTTTTCTTCTACATCAAACAATAGTTTGTATGGCACCTATATGATATAGTCGTCCGATTTTCATGAAATTTGACACAAAATTTTAAGACTAATATAAGACTAAAATAAAATCAAATTTGATGAAAATCTGTTGAAAACTGAAAAAGTTATAATTTTTAATTTTATTAATTTCTCGATCGTTCCTATGGGAGCTATATGATAAGGTAGTCCGATTTTCATAAAATTTTATACAAAATTGTAGAGTACAGTAAAATGGCTATATCTCAAATTTGATCCAGTTCTATTGAAAACTGAAAATGTTAAAATTTTTTTTGTAAAAATTTTCCGATCATTCCTATGGCAGCTATATGATATAGTCGTCCGATCCGGCCCGTTCCGACATATATACGAGTGAGAGTATATAGAAGGCTAACTACAAAGTTTCATTCAGATAGCTTCAAAACTGAGAGACTAGTTTGCGTAGAAACGGACAGACGGACAGACGGACAGACGGACAGACGGACAGACGGACATGGCTAGATCGACTCGGCTGTTGATCCTGATCAAGAATATATATACTTTATATGGTCGGAGGTGCCTCCTTCACTGCGTTGCAAACTTCTGACTGAAATTATAATACCCTGCAAGGGTATAAAAAAAACAACAAACGCACGACAACGGCAGCAAAACTATATCGCTGACAGCAGACACCTACAGTGCGGGATATTTATATATGCGATTTATTTGCAGCAAATCCCCTTTGATGGAGGAGGTAAAAATAAAGAAGTTATAATGCAAAGAACCTTTTAAAATATGCATTTTCCTTTTTATTTGATAGCATATTAATGAATTTGTGAAATAAAATACTCTTATAAGAGATCTATATATGAATACAATTTAAACAAAAATGCAGCTATTGAAATATAGCAAATATTGAATTGCAAGTAATACTACTATTTCAATTCGTGGTAATGGTAACTACTTTGTACTGAGCTTGTTAATATAAGATTAAATTTAAAAGAAATGGGAATTTTACTTCCAATGTATGTTGCTTTAATTTAGAATTTAATTGAACCTAGTGATGCTATGAAATTTTGATAATAAATACAAAAATAAGTATCGAACCCTTCCTAAGTAGAATTAGGTTTAGATTTATTTATTTCTACTGGAAAATAAATAATCTTTCCTTTTTTAAAATCATAGTTTTTAAAGACATTTTGAAAAATACAATTTTAAGAAATAACAGATTCTGATATGTTTTGGAATTTATAAATAACATGATATTTCAACGTTAAATTTGTTATTTATTGATGTCTTTAACTTTACATTCGATATTTTTCAATTTTTAAAAATGCAAACTTAACGATTTATTAAAGATGATATTGATATGTACATTTAAAATTATTTTTTGTGCGATATATATATTAATATATAATTTCGAACTTTTCCATATATAATTTTATAATATTTTTGCAAATTATCCTAAATCCTAAATCAACATTCCGCGCTGTATGTATTTGTCGAAAGCTTATTTGCTTACTGCTCAAGCATTGTTCCTATTTTGATTGCTCTATTGAGCTCCATACTTTTTTCCATACAGGCGCTAATAGGTTTGAACCTGAGTAGATCTACAAGACAAAAAAAATAAAACACAAAAATGCAAAATCAATTTTCAACTTTGTATGCCATGGGCAAGGCTATCGAGACACGAGCTACCGGCCCAAATAGATCTGATCTAATATTTGGCATTATTTATTATGGCTTTGTTGTGACTTAACTTGTTTTCACATCCTTTTAAATTCCGATATTCGATCGGTATCAGTTTCTAAGCCCTTCAACCTACTTAGCAACATCTACATCTGATTAAGCCTCTTGTATCTGTCAGTTGATTGAACTTTTAAGGTTTTCTAACCAACTCTTGGAGACTCAGTGTCAAAACTATTTGGTTTCTAGCTGGGTGGCCCCTGTTGCTCGGTGGCAGATTGACAATGATTGTCAAGTCTTGCTTGGGCTTATTACGGAGCTATCCAACCAAGGTTTTTTTGAAGCGAAGTGTGCCTCGGAAGTTGTTAGTGGGTGGAAGTAATTAAATTCGATTTTTTAGGCATTCGATAACTAACAATGAGTGTGGCGGTCATGGGGGCTTTGTAATTACTTTATTAAGTATCTGTGAACAAGTAGTAGCAAGGACAGAGAGTCAGAATTCAAAACGAAAAAGAAATCGATGTTTCTAAGTAAACATATTAAAGCTAAGCTTCAATAGATTCTAAAAAATGTTACTCATCTTATAATTATCCTTTTTAGACATCCATAAATATGTAAAGAATTAAGCTTGAGACTGTATAAAGAATAAGATGTGTAACACTATATGATTATATTGAGCTTGAGTCTATTTATAAGCCCAAATTTGAACTCAGTTTTAGTTACAGAGATCAGAAACCTATTTCCTTTTTTTATTCTTTCTTTTGACAGCTTGAAAACTTTGCTTATCCATCAAGGTTGGAGAACTGGCACCTAAACGCCAAACATCAACTAAAAACGCTCAACTATAAACTGCCACAATTAGCCTCCAGAATCGCCCATGTTGTGTGCCGTGCCGCCTGTCACATCATCGTCATCGTCATCATCATCGTGCTTGTCAAGAAAACAAGCCACCGAAAAACAAAATAACAAAAGTTATATTAAAAATTAATTAAACAAAAAGTCAAGACAAGACTAATGTGAAAAACAATATAAAACACATTTGGCGCGTGCACTTGACCTTCCTTCTCGTTTGCGACCGGTCGAACCAAAAAAGGGGGAATTCGGGGCTGGCTATGCATGCCACGTAATTCGTTGTTAGCCACTGTTTCTGTTGGAATTTCAGATGTTGAACTTCATGAATTTAATTTGTGCGTAACGTATTTGTGAGGCTGCCTTTATTTTTTTTATAGATTGTCGGTTTCGACATCAAGGCGAGTGAATGAATCGACTGAATTCAATTTCGGAGACTGACAGTCGGCTTACATCGCTTGAAATATACATACATTTGTGCAACTCAATTGCCAGTATGCGTCGTTTTTGTAATTGTAATTGGCATTCAGTGTGATTACTTCCTTATTTGTTTGGAGTTAAATTTGAACATCTCATGATTTGCATGGGAAAATATATTTGATCGTGAGGGGGTTACAATTGTGTTTTTGTTTGGGGTATTTTTAAATAGGTGTGTGTAACTAAAATATCTAGAATTTGTTGACAAAAATATACACTCAATACATGAATAAATGAAAGTTACATTGTTTAGAATATAAACAAACCTAAAGCTTACATCTGGGAAATATTTAGAATTTTTATTTCGATACAGATGGAGCATCTATTCTGTTGTAAATATACCTAAAGAAGAAGTCTAATACATGATATGATATGATCGACAAAAATATTGCAAATATCGTAAAGCTTGCTATATAGAAATTTAATATATTGAAGAAAATAGCATATAATATTAAAATATCGATGTTATCGAAAAATGTCCGAAGAATTTACCTAATTTATTTAAAAGAAATTTAATATATATCATCGAATATATCATCAATATATCAAACAGTATAGTATTTAATGCTAATATATTGATATAATCGAAAATAGTTCAAAGAATTTATTTAATTTCTTTCATTTATTTTACTAACTTCGGGTTTTTAAGGAAAGTTATCTGATTTAATTATGACTTTATCTTTTGCAGAAGTACTAGCCTTTTTAATAAAAAATCTGGCCAAGAATCTTAATATTTCTTGAGGTAAAAACACATAGTCAGATCTGTCCAGATCTAAGCGCCTGGTGATGTAGATCTGGAATTGAATTATAAAATAAAAGGTTTTAAACTGACTACAGTTGCCACAACATAATATCTAAATGGGTAAGAAAACATCGGCTTCCTTTTTCAGGACTAGTTTTTTTTGTTTTAATTAATGATAGTTGGTGGTTTCATTACAATCTCACTTAAATTACCATTTCATTTACAGACAGCAATCTCCCATCACCTAATTTAATGCAATCTCATTGCCCTGAATGGCTGAAAACCGACCTTGAACTTGAGGCAATTGCAAGGTACGAGAGCCGGCAAATCGCTTTTTTCCATTATAATTTTCCATTAGGTTGCCCTTTCCCTTTTTTGTGTTTTTTATCTTTTTAAGGCTGTGCTGCCTGGTGCTTCTGTCGCTGACAGCTGGCAGTTGAGTTATGAATGCTTTTAGTGTGTGGAAGATCGCAGAAACTGAGTCAGTCGAGCAAGTTCGAATAGCAGCAATAAAATCAACTAAATCTGGTCTCGCGTGTTGTGAATTCCTGATACCGGACATGAATTTTTACCTTATTCAAGCGCAAATCCGTAAGATTCTTTGGCCAGGGACCAATGACCGTCCTCGACTACCTGTAGGGCATTCCATCTTTAGACCACCGGACATCCTTAAGTACAAGGTAATGTATATTTTTTCTGTTGACTATGAATTTGGTTTTCCGCTAAAGGGCATTTAAAGTTATTGATTCCAGAGTAGCTGCAGTCGTTGACCGCTGAGGCACGACCTTGTCTGGGGATTTTTCATTAAACTAAATTTGTGGTCACTGGTCCGGAATGTTGATAGAATTATGATTTTCGACTTTTCTGGTTTGAGTCAGGCCCTCAAGGTGTTAGGTTTTGCATATAAATATCGCTAGAACAAAAGACTTAGGCAACGAACTTGGGGTGAGTAAGCAAACTGAACGAATTTACTAAGAGAACAGTTAAGTCAGTAAATATATCTTAGTTTTATTTCACATTTCAATGGATTTTAGTATATAAAATTACTAACTTCTACCTGAAAAAATTCCCTGATTTCTGCAAAAGTACAAAGATATCAATTTTAGTTCGTTAAACATCAATTAAACTTACTGGCTTGTGTGTTTTATGGCTAATTTGGCACATCATAAAAGATTTTATGCGAATTTTAACACAGAGCAACAGAAAAGCATTTAATTTTTTTCGTTTTGCTCAACCGATTTGGCAACTGTCAAGATTTACGAGACGAAATCACAACCTGAATGGATGGACTGGACATAAAGAGAGATCACGGAGGTTAACCTGGTGATTTAACTTGGCGATGGTGCATGGCACGGTAGTCGGTAGTAAAAATTCAATTAGCATATAAAATATTAATTACCAGACGGGTCTCGATGCTAATTCAATTAACATTATCAGCAGTTGTTTAGCTGCTTAATTTTTGCTTAATTTGTATTACTCGAGGGGGTTGTAGAGCAAAATGTTTTTGTTTATTGATAATGTGCTATTGTACAAATTATTTGTAAATTATTTTATTATTTTATTGTACAAATTATTTGTAAATTATTTTATTATTTTATTGTACAAATTATTTGTAAATTATTTTATTATTTCACAAATAATTTTTAAATTATTTAAAGACTTTACAAATAATTTGTTATATTAATTTAGAGAAATAAATAGTGACACAATATATGTTGTAAAAGCTTATTAAATACTTATTAAATTATAAAACTCGGAAAATGTTAATTCGTAATGGATTATTATACAATCGAGGAGAGTTTGGTATCCTAAAGATGTTTAAATTATGGAAAGCATACAGAAATGTACTCGATTTTATAAAAATGTATAAGGATTATATATTTTATACTAAGTTTTATTACTATTAAGCTATACAACTTTTTACAACTAGATGGCATGTAACAGTTTTTTTTTTTAATTTTATCTACTATTTGCTTAGTGAACAAAGCAGCGGATAGTATATAAAACTAAGAAAATCGTGATAACATAAATTACAAACCAGAAAATACACTATTATCTTGTAACTTGACTCCTGGCCGGTATTTAATATATAGATATAAGTTAAATACTGAAATTTAAGTGGATATTATTCCAAAGACCTATTCTAAGGACAATACAATTTTGAAGTATACTTCCTTCCAAGTGAAATTATGTACATCAAGAAAAATACCATAAGAAAATAAAGTAAAATAAACTTCACCTCAACCTTATTTTTGATTACTTCACATAGCAGGTGCTTTCATACTCTGGATCAATGATTGTAATAATTTATTTGCTAATTTTCTGATTAAAAGTCTGAGGCCATTCTCAAGATGAACTAGTTGGCCGTTCGAAAGTAAGTTATAGTAGTATCAGACCCTGATCAGGAATAGCCCTCGTATATATTGTACATATATTAAATTGTATGTGTGTGTGTGTGTGGCCCAAGTTCCCTTTCAAGTTTTTGTTCGCTGATTTTCTGACTGCTTCATAAATTCACACTCACTTAGGCTGCAATTAGCGGCAGTTCAAAAAAGCTTCCATTGTACAGTGGAAAACTTATTGGAGTTTAGACTAAAAACTTTATCTACACCTCTGATGTATATAAATTATATTTACCAGTGCTCTAGAATTTTATAAATTTTAAGATTAAACTTGAAAAGTTGTAAGTTAAGCACTGGTTAAATTATAAAAATTAAAACTGTATTGAGCTTTTTAGCTAATGACATTGATTGTTACCCTCCAATAAAAACATCACCTGCACAATATCAAGTTTACTAACCTATGATATGTTAAAATATTGTTATAAAAAGATTATTCAAATTCTATTATTTATTTCCCACATCCATTATTATCCATTCCACTGTACATCGCACAGAGCTTTCGCTCTCGGCGATCTTTTGTTGAGCGCTCACCGCACAGCAGCGCTCAGTTCGCTAACGACGAGCTCTTGAAACGGACGCAGAAGTGGATGCCGCCGCCGCGCACGCGCAGCCAATAAATCGCAGCAACAACGAAGTGTGTTTTGTGTTTGTGTGCTTTTGTTTTGTGTTATGCCATGCACAACGCTTGGTCGTAAAAGCAGAGAAAACCAAAAAAAATCGAAAACCCCAAACAAAATAAGTTTGCCGGATCGAAAAACCCACTTCTTATAATTTGAAAACGGTAAAACAACGTCGAAAAGATGGCTGACCATCTAAGTTACTTGTATTTATAAAACGGTTTTAAACCCAAACATAATGTGATGAAAATCGGCTATATAAAATATAATTAAAACAATTAAAGCAAAAACTAATTATTTGCAATAATCTTAAAATTAAAAAATACCACTTGGTTGCCATTAAATTTGGCAATTCAGGGGCTTACGTAAAAAGAAGTGCGAAGGGCTGTGAATTAATTTAAATAGCAAAGTTTCTGTGAAGTACAATACATGACCTCAAATAATTTCCGAATTGAATAATAACAGAAAATTAGACAAAGTCTCTGCAGTCCTATATTTAGCTAAGAGTTCAATATAATAGTTTTATTTAATTAACTGAGATTATGCTTAGTTTTAATTATTTTGCTTAATTGTGATAGCTTTAATAGGTTTGGATTCAAACTTCTGACGCAGATCTGGAATATATAAGCTTTGTTACCAGAAGATTTGTTTATTTAACATGATTTTTCAGAGAGAATATTGAAGAAAACAAAACAAAAAAAAAAAAATATTTAATATTTGAAATATTTATATAAAATCGAGGGCAACAGTTTCTATATTTAATTTATGTTCATAAATTAGTTTTTTTTACAAAGTCTCAAAGTGGCTCAAATCAATCAACATGGTTGCCAAAACATAAAATGGAACAAATTCTATAAATAAACAATAATGAAGCAATTACAATTTGTTGAAGAACTTCTGAAGAGAGAGCCGCCTTGTTCGAGTGGGCGTGAGTGTCAGTGTAAGAGAGCAAGTGTGTGGTTTGAAGCGGGAAAAAAAACGTGCACGTTTTGTTGGTAATTTCGTATGCACATTTTTACCGCTGCTCGCTTACTCAACACTTTGCTTTGTTTCTCCTCTCTTTTTTCCCACCCTGTACTTTTATCGCTTGCCCTTTGGCCGATGCATTCGTATGCGTGCTTGTGGGTGTGCATCAGGTTGATTTCTGTGATGCGTTTTAAGTCTGTGTTCATGCCACGGGATTACTTCATCTGCCGTTTCATTTCCTATATGGCATTGCCAGATGATTCAACGCCAAACTGACCAGCGCAAAAAATACACAAGCTAGCAGCAAAAAAATACAAAAATAAAAAAATTGCACGAAAAAGCCGGTTGAAGGCAACTCTTACATATTTACACGCACCAGCGCTCATTTAACACACGCTGCCACCACACCAACAATAACTACTACCACAACTACAATAAAAACAACACACATATAGCAACGAAAGCAAAAGCAACAAGGCGACACAAAAACCTGTCGCTGTTGTTGTTTTTCACCTTTTTTAAAAGACATTTGCAGAGGTTTCAGCTGCGTGTTGATTATGTCAATTTCATGTTTGCTTCATTTCCTCAAACGCAGTCAGGGAGAGAGAAAAGAGAAGAAACAAGAGAGTGAGATAACGGTAAGGAGAGCGAAGGTAAATTCACTTTCGTTGGACTTGAAAATAAAAGCTGCACCCAGCCAGGTATTCAGACAAGGGGGGAGTGGGGGCTCAGCTGAAAGCTCGGAATGAGAGCAGGTGAGAGTGAGAGTACGCACAGCAAGTGGGCTGCAGCTTGGATGCTGTTGGTGATGCTGCTGCCGTTACTGTTGCTGTGTCACTTGCTATTATGAACAGTGTGCTTAAGATATTTAAAATCTGTATCTCTATCTTTATAAAGATGCAGATAAAAATGTTATTTCAAAACCATACACATTCAAAAATACTTTTGAACTCTAACCAATGTCACATTTGTCAGGTTTTTAATTCTTCGTGATAAATTCGAAAAGGAGGAACACATAGTTAATCTTTAGCTCCCTGTTTTAATTTTGGGCTAAACCAATATTTTGTCCCAGACTGTTGAACCTTATCAAAACAATGCTGTAACCACTGTAACTTGGTAACTTGCAAAAAAAATCATCTGTGAAGATCGTTGTAACGACAAAATTAATACGATCAACGAGGGTGGCGACATCTATTTATAGCTGAAGAAATTGAATATTTCGTGATAGAAAACATAATTGTCTTTAACCAAAATCCATAATCTAGGATTACTGCAGTGTCTTATTTGTAGAACTTAAATCTAAAAAAAAAAAAAATACCTTAAAATATGGGAGTTGCGTTGGGTTTTTGTGTTTTTTCAGTAATATTTGCTACCCGTCACTGTTTTAGAATAATATAAATAAATATAAAATATTAAATACAGACTGATGAAATGGATGAATTAAGAATAGAGAAAATGTAAACTATCCCTCAAACTGTTAATGATTTTAAATGAACTATAATATTATTTAAAGCTTAAAAATTGAAATTTTGAATGTGCATTTTTTATTATGTCTAGTGTAAGGGAGACACAATACTAATATTAATACAAAACTGTCACAGAATTTAAATAGATTTAAAATTATTAAAATTTCCATATATATTTTACAGTATTTTAAAACTTTCTTTATAATATTGTGTCTATAATTTTTGAATAATTAAAAAATTCTTGCTTTGCATTTATTCTAGACATATTTATTTTGAAATAGGTATATTTAATTAATTTAATTTATTTTGAAATAAGTATATTTAATACCATTAAAATTCACTTCGAATTTTGTGGCACCCGTATTTATTTTCTATTAAACTCTCTGTCTTAATGCCCCACTGTCCGTCATCGTCTATTGTTTTGCCGCGCCCGCTTTTCCGTATATATTAAATTTTGTTTTGTAACTGTAATGTCTGTTTTTCCCATTGTCCGGTTGTTGTTCCATTGTTGCTGTTGCGTCTGTATAGACTCAAAACGTACAGACATACACAAGTACTAGAGTAATGTGCTCAATGATTGCCACATGCAACGCCTTACGTTTTGGTGCCAAGTCCAGCGTTTTCAGTTTTTATTTTTTGCGGGCAAGTGCGCTAATAAAGCAACACGCGAGTCTCCGCGACCGAAACTCCCGGACGAAAAATATGCGAAGGTCAACCGGCAAAAAAAATAAATAAAAATAAAAATAAAAATAAATGAAAACAAACCCGAGAACTCCCCCAAATGGATTTTCGAACCTTTACTACATGCATGCTGCTTGAATTCTTTTTTTTGTGTGCTGTCACTTTGGCAAAAATTCTAATTATAAATGAAACAATTTATTACCGGGTTTTGTAGAAATAAAATGCGATTTATGTGCAAAGTCTGACTAGTCAAACCGGTTCTAGAACGGGGGTGCGGCGAGTCTGTAACAGGAAAATGCAATTGCTAGAAAAAAACATTTTTCTGGCGTTTTAAGAATTGCTGCAAATATGTGTAGACATAGAAATAAATAAAAGAACGAGAACGATTTGTTTAAATTAGTTGTAAATACATGAAAATACTTTTAGTGATAAGAATAAAATTTTTGATCATCTTATCACACAAAATGCCATTTGGTTTTAGTTACCTGAACCTTGAATATTATATTATATTTTAATGTGAGCAATAGAGTTTTATTTACTTTAAAAGTAGATAATAGTTTAGGGAATAATATAAATATTTTCAATGACTCTATTTTATTAATTGCAAAATGTTATATTCCTATTTATTTAAATAGTCAGTTAATAAGATTCTGTAATTAAACTTGAATGTGAACTGTGGGTATCGAAGTATTTATAATTATTTTAATCAATGAACCCATAATTATTTAAATTAAAAATAAATTTTTATTCAGAAATTTGATATAAAAATTAGATGACAGCTAAATAATTTAGTGACTAACCCGTATACCAAAAGTAAATAACAGTTATTTTGAATGCCGGTTTTTTCTTGACAAGTTTGGTAAGTGAACTTTAGAGCTTGATAAATGAGAACAAATGACAAATTGAATGTTTTACGATTCTTGTTGTTTGAATAAGTCCGAGATTATGAAAAATAACCGTTTAAAAAAGCGGATGTAAAAACAGTCCGAATGAAATAATTACGGAACTAGATAACTTCTTTAAAGCCCCCCCCCCACGGCTATAATATGATCGACGTGATCTGTTATTCTTCTGGCTCATTCTTTTCTGTGGGTTCGCTTACCTCTCAACTTTCACAAGCCAGAACTTATGGTTTGTGGGAAATTCCAACTGGAATATAATGAGGGTGAGCTTCAAGTCAATAAAAGCAGAATAAAAATCATACATCCGTGTGTAACACGTTGCGTATGCGCAATATCGTTATCCCATTGAGAGAGATATAACAAGTTTTTATTTAATTCGCAGCTTGAGGGGATTTAAGAGCAATAAGACTAGGAATGTATCTTAAAAAATTAATAAAGAAATATAATTTGGAAGATTTTTAAACCTAATAGCATTTTTAAACGATTTATTTATATTATTATATTGATTTTACCAAGAGTGCTATTTTTTGTAGCGGATCAATCAAATAAGTCTCGTTGCTAAGATCATCACTCACATATTCATAAGCATATCATTTGAGGTATTTAACAATTCGACACGATCGTGCTATTATTGTTTTCCACTTCTTCAATTTTATAGACACTTAATTATAACTTTTGCCTACGTCATTCCTTCAGAAGCAGAAGTCTGGCATCGAAGTGGCCGATGGTTTCTGGCTTTATTTTCAGTTGCCGCTTTGGTTTCTTAATTGTTCGGGCCCCTCACATGGCATCAGAAGATCTCGACGTAGCGTTTTATTGTTAATTTGTTTGTCGTTGGATCCGGTTCTAGGTCTTATTTCTGGTTTGTTGAGCTTTTATTTTTTTTTGAGGTTCCACACGAAATTTTGTAGAGCATTCAAATTAAATTCCTTTGTTTCAGTTTCAGTTTCCTAAAGAACGTAATTCCACACACATTGTGTGGATTACTTGGCTATTTCAGATTTTACATTTCCTGGTGGCACACACAGACAACGCCAAATGTACATTTATTTGCATATTTTGTTTACCAAATTAATTTTTGCTTTGAGCTGCCTGTCCTGTCACTTGACGCTGAAGTATCTGCTACCTAAAAGCTTAGTCACGAACTGCAGATACTCGGTATCTCCAAGATGCGAGATCCGATTTATCGGAGCTTTGCATGATTTTGCAATGCCAATCTTAATAATTGAGTGCTCTTTCCAAATTTCCACGCAGATGGATGTATCAATAAAATTAATTTTTTCATCGGTTTTGTTTGCTTTTTTATTACGATCATTTATTATTATTATTCATTTTGTGTGTATTTTTTTGTAGATATCAAGCGCCTTCATCGGCTACAGAAACCAGCATGAAAGGCTGGTTTGACGCGTTTCGAGACGATGGGGGACCAACGCTATACTCTTTCTCAAATCGGACGCCCGTCACCGGAGATGTGTCTATAGTGGCCGTATCCGTATTATTTGCCACATTTTATGTGGCATTTCTGGTCATATTCCCCGGTGTGCGAAAGCAGGTAATTATAATAATATAATATTAATAAAAATACAATGATTTTATAAATAATCCTAGTTATAGGGTGACTTAAAAGTAATTTAAATGCCATGCAAAAGAGAGAAAGGTTATATTTGAGATACAAATTCCTATTGATCTGTTTAATTGAATTGTATTAATTATTTCCACTTCTCCAACAAATGTCAGATTAAAGATACAAGCTAATGAGAGAGTTCTAAACAAACTCGTTTCAAGGGGTGCGCCTTGATTTTTAATTGAATTTGAATTTAAATGAAAATCCCTTTCTCGTTTTTCAGAAATTTACAACATTCTCGACAGTCACACTGAGTCTTTTCGTGGGCCTGGTCATACTAAGTGAGTAAAGTGACCTTCAAATCGAAGAATTATATACATACATACAATGTGGCTGAAACCTCGCGTTTCTTACCAACAGTTGCCCGTCTGGGATCCGCGTGGCATGTGGCACATGCAACTATCATCGCACCGTACAAAGCCTTCTCACGCGAGAAGCTCCCAGCTCGCATCGGCACCCACATTGGCCTCATGCATTGCAACGTGACGCTGACGGGTAAGTTTGCCAATCCAATCCAATTCAATCCAATCCAATCCGCCAACAAGTACGTACTTCTGCCGCGGATGAATGGGTTGTCATATTTGATTATATCGGAGACTCCGTTTGCGGTAGCCGGGCTTTAGTGTTTGGTTTTCTGCTTTTTTAAGATAGAGCTTGAATTTATTTAGTCTAAGCTGTGAGAAGGGGGTAGAGATAGTCGTGATGAGGTTTAGAAGTCGATAGCAGAAAAAAATAATGTTTGGCTTTATTTAGAATGTCACATAAATGAATATTCATCATAGGGCTGGCAGAAAATATCGAGAAATTGGAAGATATCTATTAAAGATCGATAATTCAAAGTATGTCCCTTAAATCAAAATAATAATATAATCCAAAAGGGTCCATTTAAGGTCAACTCAGTATCAACTCTATAAATTGATGTTCTGTATAATATATTAGATCAATGTTTTTATGTTACAATTTAAATAATTATTTTTCGAATATTTATACCCTTTGTACTATACTTTAGTTAGATGCTTGTAACGCTGTGAAGGAGTCATTTCCGACCCTATAAATCACATATATTATTGATCAGAATCAACAGACGAATCGTTCTAGATATGTCCGGCAAATATTAAATTTTTAAAAGGGTTACATCGTTAAAATTGTCAAAAATTTATAAAAATTTTCATTATTTTAAATTGTAAATTCAGTATGCAGATTTATAAAGCTTATAAAAACGAACATAGGAATGTTTTCCGAATTAAAATTAGTGCTGTTTTGGCTGAGTTATGATTTGTTTAAATCTTGATTTTTCGATAAAATTGTGATATAAAAATATCGATTCGAAGAATGCAAATATTTTCATATCTAATACTTATCCATGTCTGTTACGATTCTATAATTAAATTGCAAACTGCAAGTAAACTTAAACTTCGTCTTTCAAAAGCTAATTTTCTTTCTCGGTTTGGATAATATCAATATTTTTCGATATTTAAAAAATTCTTATATCAAAGTTTATTTTATTTTTTAAATAGGATATTGAGCCTAATATATTTATCCATTTTCTTATATTTGAGTTTTTCTCCTGATGTATAATCCAAATTCAGATAAACTTTCATCGAAAATCTAATTTGAATACATAGAGCAGTGTTTCACAAGGATTGTTAAAATTATAAAATCCGGGTTTAATTATGGTTATTAACTTAAATTATTATATTAAATATTAACTAAGCATAGTAGCTATTTTTTAAAATAACTATAGCTAGGATATGTGTAATTTATTAAAACTAATTAGCAAAAGGACAGTTTTTGACAGAAGTTTATGACCAACAGGATATTTTTTGAAAATATATATATATTTTATAAACAGATTCGAGCATTAAAGAATCTTAATCGAGATGTTAAATAATAAGTAAATTTCCCATTGCTATCCTAAACAAAAAATTTACGTCCAAAATTTTAATTAAGACATTCCCAAACATTTGAAGTTTAGGGCTTCGACTTGACTTAAGCTGTTGGCTAATTGATTTGAAAACTTGAGGCAGATCTTTTGGCGATAATTTTCCGTGCCGTTCGTTTTTGCTTGGCTATTAGACGCCGTGTGGGCGGTGACGTCAGCTGCGGTTGCTGCTGCTGCTGCTGCTGCTGTCGCTTTGTTTGCTGGCTGCTGCCAAGTGCCAAGTCAAGTTGCATGTCACGATTCTTGGCAACAATAGCTGCAGCAGCAGCAGCGGCAGCAACAACAAATTGAAATGCCACTCGACTCGCGCTCAGCCAGACACCTGCGGAAATATTCGATTCCAATAGCAAGCGCTCATCGAGGAGGCCTCTGTACACATATCTACATATGTATATCCGTTCGAACATATGGATATTCGTTTGACTATTTGCTCGCCCCACTCACTCTACTCACTCACTCACTGAGTTTGGGTCTTCGAAAAGGTGAAATGCTTTTGTGCTGGGCCCCAGCTGAATCAATTGGAATGCCAGTTTCGAGTCAACTCGAGCACGAATAATCCAAGCCATTCAATCCTATCATATACCCCCACTTACCGCCAATCTGGCCGCAATCAAATATGAGCAGTTACCTCCTAACCCTACCTGGCTTACTAACAATACATTTTTTTGGCTTTGCCATATTGGTAGATTAAACCTTATGGATGCCCTTTGGTGCTCCACAAGGAGTTCTTCATGGAAATCTATGTAAATGTTTGCTACTTTGGAAGTTGGGTAATTGAATTTTGAAAACATAATGGTCTTGATACAAAGTGTTTATAAATTTAAATGTCATTTTAAATGGTAGTTGAAGAAGGGAAAACTCCTAGAATATATATTAAACATTTGAAGACTTTCCGAAACCTATTTATTTCTCAAAGTGTAAGTCAAGTGCCTCGTATAGGTACACATATGTATATGCATTAATATATATTTACCCCTTTACCTTTACTCAAACTGCTGACTGTGGGCATTATGTCGGTTGCCATATTGGTTTAGACTAATACAGATTTTGTGAAGTGTGTTGTCTCACCCTTGGCAGTATAATTTCGGTAGCATTTTGCCAAAACTGTGCCTCACATGCTTCTATTCCACATTATTGTTATTTTGGCTTATGGGGTGGTGGGCGGATTGTGTTTTTGATGGCAAAAAGGGCAAATGTTGCTCAAGTTGACAGCTCCTGCTCCAAAGAGCACTTTTTGTTTTGGGTATAAATTTCGATTTTGAATAACATAATTGCGCACGTCAATTGGTGAGTGAGTGGTGGTTATGGTGACTTGAATCTAAGTCTCTGTCTAGCCTGGCAACTTAATTATTCACTCGTTATGAGTTGAGATTCAAAGTTGCTGATTTTTTCAAATCAAAAGTCAGACAAATGTCAAATTCGGGTGTCAAAATCCAAGTGCCATTGGTTAAAGTCAACAATTTAATGATGCTCTTTTTATAATAATGGCAAAGGTATTTTTTTTCCTTCATTTTTTGTTGTTGTCGTTTTTCTTTGTAGTTTTTTGGTTCAATCGACACTTAATTATACTTCATTATGACTTTTGTGCTCTACTATTATTTGTGCTGCATTTTTTTTTTGTTGAATGCAGCTTGGCATTTATTCGACTTTTCAATAGGTTATTATATGTACATCAACTTCCATTATTTATGACTTTGGAGGATGGGTGGAATAAGGGGAAGTACCTTTGATTCACTAGGTGTTTTTGATGAGTGTGATAGACATTTATCCTATGGATTCTATGAATTCGTTAAGGAAAGAAAAAGAAATATCAATGGGATGTAATTTAAATGAAAAGCTTACTTTTTGACGTTTTAAAAATGAATATTATTTATTATAAATATTTATTGATATTGAATTCAGGAAGAAGTAAATGTATGTATATATTTTAAGTACTACAGTACGGTCGTTTTTTTGAGTAAAATCGGTTGCTAAAAAACGAAGTTATTAGATAATAAAGTTCTATCTATCTATCTTTCTTCTATCTATCTATCTATCTATATATCTATCTATCTATCTATCTATCTATCTATCTATCTATCTATCTATCTATCTATCTATCTATCTATCTATCTATCTATCTATCTATCTATCTATCTATCTATCTATCTATCTATCTATCTATCTATCTATCTATCTATCTATCTATCTATCTATCTATCTATCTATCTATCTATCTATCTATCTATCTATCTATCTATCTATCTATCTATCTATCTATCTATCTATCTATCTATCTATCTATCTATCTATCTATCTATCTATCTATCTATCTATCTATCTATCTATCTTTCTATCTATCTATCTATCTATCTAACTATCTATCTATCTATCTATATATATATATCTATCCATCTAACTATATATTATCTATCTATCTATCTATCTATCTATCTATCTAACTATCTATCTATCTATATATATATCTATCTATCTATATATATATCTATCCATCTAACTATATATTATCTATCTATCTATCTATCTATCTATCTATCTATCTATCTATATCGCTTGCTATTATACTTAAGAAGGTTTAGTGAAGTATCAGAGCTTGGTTTCAAACTAGGACAAGTCCAATAAAATTTATTTTTTAAGTTTGCTATGTTATTTTTAAATCTTTTCCTCTTAGATCCAACTGATTGTTAAATTCAGTTCACTTATCCATGCTACTGACCATTTGATACCCATTCCACCCCTTTATATATTTATAAACCAATTTTATCCCAAACTTTATTTCTATATTTGTCTAAGCCTTTAGTTTTTCTATTATTGTATTTTTTGTTTATTTGTTTACTTCTTAATGGAGATGGACAGGGGCCATACGAGCGTTGTTTAAAGCTCATGACAGAAATGGAACGTTCATTTATTTTTTGCAGACACATGGCGGCTGTTGAACAGTGAACAAATTAGAAAAAAAGCGTTTCAGCACATTCATTGTCTCTATGCTGGGTTTGTGTCGTGTGTCGTGTGCCTCTTTCCACGGCAAAGTCATGATTAATTTAGGTTTTTTCTCTCGACTGTTGCTACTGCTGCCAAATTGTTTTTAGCTCATCAACATCGCACCTCTCACCTCTCACCACCGTGTCTGGTCTCGGCCCAAAGCAAGCACGAAAATCAGCATAATCATCACTTAAAAATATGAAAAAGCATAAAAATGCTTATATTTTTTCGTTTGTTGTCCATACTTAAGCGCGCGCTATCCCAACATCATCGTCATCCGCCTCAAGTATGGCAAACATTAATTTCGTATATGTAGATATGGTAATTTTTTTTGTTAATATTGATATTTTCGTATTTATCATTTATTTTCAATACAATAGCTGTGCGTAAGAAGTTTCAAGTTGGCGGAAGTTTGTTGAACAATCAGTCATTTCGATATAATAATAATGAAGTGTGTAATGGATTAATAATTTTGGTTTTAAAAGGGTATAAAATATTTCTGGATTTTCTTAGGTTGTCATCTTAAGTGATTGATTGTGGTTATCAGTATTAGTTCAAACTACAAAGTTTTGTATGATTTTCCTTATATTGTATATGTTTACTTATAAACAAATATCGATTTATAGATACTGTACCGATATTTGACGTGAAATTATATAAATTTATATGTTATCGTTTCGATATATGTATGTATGTATGAACATTAAATTGATATTCTCTTTGAAACATTAGATTAATATAGTAAAAATAAGAGATGAATAAATGTAATGACATTATTTTGAATATTATTCGATAATATCAGAATTCTAAACTTAAATTCGATATTCGAATCAATATCTAAAAAATCGATATGTCAAATTTGCGATATTTTCGATATGATATAAAATATTTTTTTTTAAAGAATTTAAACTCATTAATAATCGTTTTAGCAGAGTATTCCTTCTTCTACCATCAAATATAGTTTTCTTGTTAATTCGTTTATTTGTACCCAAAAATACTACTTTAGCCTTTGATGGATCAGTATCGGTGCAACTATAAACAGCGTTTAGATAAAATAAAAGCTCAGCTATTGCCATTCAAAGTTAATTTGGACCGGTTCAGCGGGCAGCATTTCCACGTTTACGAGCCCAGAGTGGAAACAAGTCTGTCCGGTCACCGCCAACTGGGAAATCATAACGATTGTCAGTTTAATGACTCCAAAATCGATCCACATGTGCGTATATGAGAGTGCGTACTCTTGTGCCTCAGGTCGGGGTTGCCATTTTCCGTGCAGTTTAAATCGAGTTCGAGAGGGGAGAACCAACCGGAGGCCAGGCCAAAACCTTGTCCCGAGTCGAAGGCCAGGCCCCCAAAAAGCACATAATATATATGACAACTTTTGACGATTTATGTAATTTTTACATTTTTATTTTTTATGTTCGCTTGTGTTGGCGCTCAGTTTGTAATTTGTAAGCTTGCTTCTACCAAAGGCAGCCAATTTTGGACATGAATTTAAGACCGCTTGCCGGC
Organism: Drosophila serrata; assembly: GCF_035046125.1. Classification (NCBI taxonomy): domain Eukaryota; kingdom Metazoa; phylum Arthropoda; class Insecta; order Diptera; family Drosophilidae; genus Drosophila; species Drosophila serrata. The sequence goes on from NW_028256998.1 coordinate 1,540,329, forward strand.
GTACATTTGTGGCATGAGTCATTCATATATCGAGGTATAAAACCATGAAGCGTGGGAATATCGGAAACTTTTGGCAGGGAAATTATAAAAACAAAACAATAATACTTTAGTGAAATTGGGATTTTATGTGGGACATTATTAAAGGAAAACTTTTTCAATATCCTAGTTACTATCAAGAATGTGGCTTAACAAATAAACATGCTTCATTTATTTTTACAAATTTAACGAATATTTATACATACAATGTTTTTCTAATTCGATCATATTTTAATCATGAGTGGTACAATTATCGATAGCAAATATCCATTATAATATATATAAATATACTTTTATTGCACCCTTACAACATTGCTTTACGTATCGACCTTTCCGTCAGATATCGACACAGTAACGATATATCGATATTTTCTGTCATCTCTATTTCGTAGCTTTTTAAATTAATAAAATTCTTCCACTTTGGGCTAGGGTTTTTATTCGCATTTAAGTTAATTTGCATATTTTGTCACTCTGTGTCAGTCTCCGCGGCAACGTGATCAGCTATAATATATCATTTTAATTTTTTTTTGCCGATGACGACCGCTTTTAACTCTTCGAAAGCCAAAACAACAAAAAAAATTAAAAGATTAATGGGATTTGCTAAAATGTTTAAGAGGTTTAAGAATTAAAAATTTATAAATGCGTTGGTTTATTGTGGGCAGAATAAGCTTTAATTTGCATTATGTTCCATTTATTATTTTTATGGATTTGGGAAAGGAAACCAAAATTGTGTGGAGTTCCCATTTAATGGGATTTCTCTTAACCATTTGCAAATTTTCTGAAAGTGTTCATTACTCACATTTATTTTATATTAAACATTTATGAGTCATACAATTCTAAACCGCAAAAGAGGTGTTTGTGTTTTTATTTTTGGTAGTGTTATGCGGAATTTGTGCAAAAGTGTCTATAAATTATGCAAATGTCTAAGCTTTTTGTTTATTTTTGTTTATTTTTTCCTGCTCACTCTTGCTTTAAGAGTTGTTGAAAAAAAACTTCAAAAAAATTAACCAAATGCAAAACGGGCCAAAAGCGCGTGCGCTGTAAACCGGAAAAACTGTTGACGAATGTTTATAAAATATGCAAGCAGCAAAAATGAAGTAAAAAGAGAAATATCACTTGTTGCACATTGATTATGCGACTTTGTTGTTGTTGGCGTTGCACTTTAAAGCCGCTCACTCCAATGTGTGTGTAAGGTTAGCTCGCTGAAGCCATTGACAATGAATTGCTCGATGAGTGAGAGGCATGGAAATCAACATATTACGCATACGCAGTGTGCCACTGCAACAAACATTTCCGGCTGCAACAGGAAATGATTATTATTTTTGTGTTTGTTACTTGTTTTTTGATTTTTGCTTGTAATTAATGTGAAGGCTAAGTGCGATTGAAGTGGTTATGGTTTTTTATTTTGTAATGAAAAGGTTCTCTTTGTGTTACAAAAAGGTTCCTGCCTTCAGTGGAGTGGCTGAGTCAAGTTTGACATGCCAAGTGGGTCTTAGAGTATTGATCTTATGCGATTCATGGGAAGTTCAATTATAAATTGAAAACAGGAAACATTACAATATATATTAGTTATTGAAATGTTTTATTTATTGAATCAATGCTTTTCTACAGCGATTCCCATTGGAAACTACACACCGCCGGACATAGACTACAATGAACGTTTTACCTGGGAAGGTGCCAATGACATGAGTGCCAACTATCGTCAGGCCCTGCAGCGTGGCCTGCCCTTTCCCATCCTGACCGTGGCGGAGTACTTTAGCCTGGGCCGTGAGGGCTTCTCCTGGGGTGGACAGTACCGGGCTGCCGGTTATTTTGCCAGCATCATGCTCTGGGCTTCGCTGGCCTCGTGGCTGCTGATGAACCTGCTGCTAATAGCTGTGCCCCGCTATGGAGCGTATATGAAGGCTCTGACTGGAGCTTTGCTGGTTTGCACCACCATTGGATACCATTGCCTGATGCCAAAGCGACCTTTGTGCATTCACCTGGAGGGCGGACGACTGGAGTTTCACTTTGGCTGGTGCTACTGGCTGGTTCTGGTGGCAGGTGAGTGATGTATAATTAATATATCAAACTATCCTTTGAACCTGGCTTAACATAATGCTCTTTTTTTAGGCATTCTCTGCTTCATAGTGGGTGTCCTGATCTCCATCATTGACCTGGTCTGGCCGCATACTTTCTCCACTGTTTTAGAGGTTTACTATGGCACTCCCTACGATCGTCATGTGATCCTGGAGGAGTCCAGCGATGTGCGTTATAGAAAACCAAGAAACAGTCGCGGCTTGGAGGATCCTCCCGGCCTGGGATCTCGTATCCTGCGACGCCTCAGCTCCAAGGCTCGGGACATGCAGCAGGGTGCAGCACCGCGTCGGGATAGTCCTGCCGGTGTGTCAGGCAGTGGAGGTGTGGAGAACAAGGCCTTCCAGTCGGATGCCCCCAAGAGTCCTTGGAGATATCCCTTCCGCAGGGCACAGCAGCATCAGCAGCAGCAGCAGCACTCGCATCCGCTGCACCAGCATCCGTTGCAGCAGCATCATCAGCACCACCAGCATCACCACCAGCAGCAGCTGCAATTTGTCGGTGGTTCGGTGGTGCAGCATCCCATGCATCATATGCAAAGGACAATGTCGCAGGACTCTGGTTCCAGCATCGCCTCGGCAGCTGTGCAAATCTCACCGCTGCACAAGCATGCCATGGCGCGAATGTTGCCGTAAGTTTAATGCCAAATTATATAATATTTATAATTATATTTTGTAACTAATAATATGTTAACCTTCTTGCAGTAATCCCCCCGTGGAACGTATTAGGGACATGGATCACTGGTGATTGCCATTGGACAAACCATAAAAATCAAACATTTTTATTGGGCTATCATAATTCTTGGACTTGACTAATTGGAAGTAATTTTTAAAAACCACTTGATGACAAAACAATTTGTGATAATTTCTTAATTTAAACAAAAGCAAATCCAGCACGACGTATAGAAGCAAACAAATTCAATAATAATATACAAGATCATATAATGTTGATATGAAGAACAACAATTATAAACCTAAATTATTATTAAAATCTATATATTTAAATGATAAATTATTTAGTACTAAGATAATCAATTATAATTACGATGAAATCATGTGAAAAAGTTTAAACAAATTTAGGAACCAATACGTTTTTTTTAGTGATGTTCATTTGTGATAAGACAATCCTGCCACACACGCGCACAGAAGCAGATACTTTTTAGGAGTTACGACAAGAACCAGATGTTTATGTTTAATGACTAATTTATTATTTTGTAATATGAATTCAATGCCAGTGTCTCTAATGATTAAGTCGAAAAATGTGTAAAATCTTTATAAGTTCTATATGTAAGCCTTTACGATGTCAAAGAAATTTGAAGACAAATGATGACGTAAAAAGAGAAAAGTGTGTTTAATTTATTGAGTGATTTCTGTGATATTATGGTGCTTTAGTTTGGGTTTAGTTATTTGCTAATAATTCAGTGTTTTTAGTGAAATTTAAGTGATATTTTTAAAGCATTTTTTTTAAAGCTTTCAGTTTCTTAGGATATAAATTTAATGCTTCATCTTTTTAGGTTTAGTTTTGTGGCTTAATGTTTCATATATGAAAACTTTACGATATTTTCAATATAAAATAGGGTGAGATTATTTTCCCGATATGTCATACATCACTTTTCCTCTCGTTATATGTAAGTCCCTAATGTAAACTTATTTTCCGCTTCATTTCGCAAAACTGCTCAAATAAATCAATTATCCCGGCATAGATTATGGCACATGAGAGACTAGGAGGCAGGGCAAGAGCAATGCAAACGAGTGCAAATAAATAAAAACAAATAAAAAGCACTTCATATGCCAGGCGAGCATAAATAGACAGTTATATTGCCCACCCAAAACAATGCACGCGAGGGAGCAGCAGCCAAAGGTCCTGGAAGGGCATAGAGAAAGAGACAGTGGGCTATGTCCTGCGTTGCTATCGCACGCTTTTTGGTTTAGAGTTCAAGAAATCAAGATTTATGACATTTTTATTACAAAAACGAGCGCAGTTAGTTGTAGGCGGCGGACCAGCTCCTCCCCAATTTCCCCTCCACCCACACTCTCACATCCTGCATCCTTCTACGCTGACTTCAAAAATATGCAGCCAGGCGCGTCAAGCCATTATTTTGACTTGGGCCTTGGAATCGGAATGAAGGACACCGGGAGAAAAATGTATTTAAAATTTGAAAATTTAAATATATTTGTTGTTATTATTTTTGTTGATTTTTTAACCAGCTTACTTGTTTATTTATGGGGTTGGTAAAGGTCCTTGCAACATCTTTTATTGAATTTGCAGATTCAAACATATATTTAGAATTTACTAGTGATACCTTTTGTAGTAAATCCTCGCTTACTATATTTTGATTCATATTATTTTATATTATATATTATATATTCTTTCTTTCTATTTTAGTGCACATAAATTTTCTCTCAGTGTCCTTTGCTGGCGCTGGGATATGCCGCCACATGCAACGGAAGGCGCATAATTCACAAAACAGCAGGCGATACTGCACCACCGGAGAGTCGTGGGTGGTTCAGGGGTGATTCACGGGTGGTTCACGGGTGGTTCAGCTGGCAGAGTCAAATGCAATGGGAATCTGTGCAACGTATACAAGAACACTGCCCAGCATTCCACCTTAGGATGCTTTTTGACTCTCCATTTTAATATAAACAAATTGCAAAACGTTCTTATTTATGACATTTTTTTCCCTTCACATCTTTTGGTTTCTTCGTAGGTCTCAAAGTGGGGGAAAGCCATGGAAATGCTGAGTTTGCTTTAATATATACATATATATATTTTTGTGTTTTTCATGTTGCATAAATCTTTTATTTTTAGAAAGTGAGCCCATTGTTAGGCATAAATTGTAAGTGAAGAAATATAAATACAAAATACTATTATTATGCTTATTTTAAATTAACTACTTAACATAATTTCAAAAGTTTAATTATCGCTGTCCTCAGATAGAAACCTTGAGTTAATATCTGGGGAGAGTACACTTCTAAGCGATATAAAGATAATTTAAATATATTGTCTAATAACTTACTAGCTAGTCTGATCTTGTATAAATATTAAATAAATATGTATTCGCTTTTTGCAGAAATAAAGAATATATATTATTGGCTTGAGTTTTATGTACTTGGAGAAGATAGAAATTTTGTCCTTAACAGACTCTGAAATTTCTGAATTCTAATATATAGATATAACTTTTTTTAAATACAAAACTTGAATATATTAAGTTACGAAACAGGATGCTTTATTTGACCTTTTTATCTGTGATGTGACTGTTAAAATTTTTAAAATCAATCAACAATAATTTGTTCCATTTAATAACCCTAAACTTTTCTCTTAGTTTTATTATTATTTACCATACATAGTTGTTCTAGACATGTCAGGCCAGTGTGCCAAACGCTTTTCTATAAGTCTCCTTTGTTTTTTTCACCAAAATCGGTTTCTTTGCATATTTTCCTGTGGTTCCCCAGGATCCTAGGAACTCATGTCCTTGCAAAAGAGAAAAATTCCATTAACAATACGCATCAATTTGCATCGATCAGAGCGGGGCTAACAATATGTCCAATATGCCAAACAGAAACAATGAGGGCAAAACGAGAATAAAATGTGATAAAATGAAATGAAATAAAATCGAGTTGCATTCGTGGGAGTAAGATAAATTCTCTTCGCAGCTGTGCTAACGAGCAGAGCCCCGGGGAAACCAGGACGAATTTTCAGGACGGGGAATGGGAATGGGTCGGGTTGGGTTTGGTCTGGTTGTATAGACTTTTTGTCAAGGCAGCAAACAAACAAGTATTTGCTGAGTAATGCCAATGCTCTTATTTTACGCGGGCGGATGGGGGTGGCAGTGTGCCGAAGGACTCTTTCGGCAGCCATGTCCTTTGCCTTTTGCTTAATACAAAAGAAAATGGATGAGCTACTAAGCGTCGTCGCTGCCGCTGCAGTTGTTGCATTCGAATGTTGCACATTGCATTGACTGAATAAAATGAAATGAAAACGTTGCAACAAGCTAACAACGAACCCCTTTCCCCAACTTCCCCATGGAATGCACTTTGTTTCTATGACACTCTCCTCTTGCCCCCTGGATCCCCGGGGACCATCTTCATTCACTTTTCACTTTCCCGCTGCGCATGTGTTTTGTCTTTGTTTTGGCCCATTTATTTATTTAAGTCAATTTCGCAGAGTGTGTTTGAGCATTTTGTTGCAATTCGTTTTCGGGTTTCAGTTGCTGTCTGACATCTTCGCTGGCAATTTTTTGTCGTTTGCTTGCGTCCTGTATGGGTCGCGGAAAAGCGTGATGACAATTTGTACTTTGAGTGATTGCAGCTCCGCTCGATGGTACATAGGTTTGTCAGAAGTGCATCCTTTTCGAGCAATCAAAGTATCTGAAAAACTAGGCTAAACTTAATGTTAACTACCTGATACTACGCTACTTAGTACCAATAAAATATAACCAGTGATTTACTTTTAGTTTTTGTGTTTATAATTGATAACTATATTTTTGTCTCGTATTGAAGTGACTGAAGTGAGACCGTCTCTAAAGATTTACATGGATGAATTTATCAAATGGGATTAAAATAAATGCTGTGCAGCAATAGCTTTTATAATATCAAAATATGTATTCTTAAAATATATATTTGTTTTATTTTACTATGTTAATTTCTTTATTATTAAACTATAAAGTGCTAAAAGTATGTAAGAAGTATGTACACAGAAGTGCAATTAAAGTGCACTTTATATTTGTCTTGATGTCTCATAACTAAGCCAAAAAAGCATTAATTTTAATTCGGAAAGCTTTCCCATGTTAGTTTTTATTAGGTTAAATAATCTGCATACTCAATTTAAAAATGTTAAAAAATGTAATTTGTTATCAATTTTTGAAAATTTTAACGATGTAACCCCTTATAAAATTTTCAAAATTTTGAAAAAATTACATTTCTGCCGGAGATGGCTAGATAAATTCGGCTGTTGATGCTGATCAAGAATATATATGATTTATAGGGTCGGAAATGACTCCTTCACTTAGTTTTAAGCTTCTGACTAAAATTAAAATACCATTCTTTGTGTCCATATTTAGTTATATTTTTATATGAAAATTTGTAATAGAATCAAATTAAAAAAAACTCATAACTAAGCCAAAAAGCTCTAATTTTTTTTTCTGATATGTCTGTTTCAACTCGGCTGTTTATTCTGATCAAGAATATATATATTTTAGGATTGGAAATTACACCTTCACTTAGTTTTAAGCTTCTGACTGAAACTATAATACCATACTTTGAGTCGATAATTAACTATATTTTTATGTACAAATTTTGTTGACAAATCCATTCTTTAAAAACTCTTAACTAAGCCGAAATGGTATTAATTTTAATTCTTATGCTAGTTTATATTTCAATATTAAATCTGCATACTCATTTTAAATTAAAAAAAATTCAAAATTTGTGCCAATTTTTGCTCATTTTGACGATGTAACCCCTTATCTTTTTTTGAAAAAATGGAAAAAATGACTAAGATTTTGTAGTTAACCAGATCGTCTTAGCTATTTAAGCTGATCAATAATATACTTGATTTAAAGGGTCGGAAATAACTGCTTCGCAGAATTCGAAGCTTCTGACTGAAAATAGTGACCTCCAAAGGGTTATTATATCTAAGTAAATGTCATAATTAATTATTTAAAATATACTTTATAAAATCTAGTGTTTATTTATTCAATTAAAAAATACCTATTAAATGGCTGTACATTAAACTTATATTTCTTTATATACCTTTACATTGGTTTGAAACTCCACTAATCATATGCACTTACCAACTTTATACCTTATTTCCGGCTTTTATAAGAGTTGAACCATTTAAAAATAGAGAAATTTTCTCTTTCATTCGTTTCATATTCAGCTCTAGCGCTTAATTAATTGTGGTTTAAATGTTGATAATTTTAAAATTGTATTTGTAGTTATTAATTGTAAAGAATTGGATTATAAAACATTTGGATAAAATATGAGTCAACGGTTTTAACTGTATTAAAAAAAAATCAAATTTTGAATAGATATATACTTGTTGGGCGTCGTTCTTTGGTTAGTGGATATATTTTGTTTCTGTTTCCACTTACTATAGCTTATGTTTTGTGCAAATAATGATAATTTTTAATATTTTAATATGGTTTTAAGCGGTAACAGTGTTAATAAAGTTTTGATAATTTTTGTGAAGGAATCTCCATAAAACGTGGAACTTAAAAATATGATTATTTTTGGGCTTACATTTTTTTTGGTATTTGTAAAAAAATTTTAAAGCCCCTTTCCAATGCAAACTCGTTTAGAAGCTTCAGCAGAGGAAGATTTTTGCCTAATATTAGCAACAGGCAGAATACTATTAAAACCTTGAAATTAATAAATATTATTTGTGGGTTAGAAATTTTGTTATGAATATATTAAGCTTCTTACCTATATAAACTTTTGTAGAATCTTTAGAAATTTAAACTGAGAGCTGTAACTCTTTAGATATTTCGTTTTATGTTTATATTATCAACAGGCGGAATGATAAGGGATGTAAAGTTACCAATAGACAGAATGAAAAAAGGTTTATACTATATATTCGTAAAGTTCTCCTGTCCTATATAAACATGTCCTGTGAATTATAATAATTTGAGGAAAGCAACATAGCTTGAATTTACAAACATTTCCTGCCCAAGAAGAGCCTTATCTAGTAAAAGTCCTAGCGTGGCCGGTGAAACCTGACTAATTGGTGACACTAGGGCGACTTTTCGACTGTCATTTACTTTATCTTGTCCGATTTTCGCATTTGCACTTAATCAGAGAGTGCGACCTAGAGAGAGAGAGAGAGAGAGAGAGAGAGAGTAAGCTCTCTCTTTATTCAGCCGCCATTGAGTTTTCGTGTCTCGTCGCTCGGCTTCCTGGGCAGGTTCGGGATTGAGCCTCGCGTGAGCTTCGGCTGCCGATGGCCGGGACTTCGGGCCGCCGACTTCCGGTGGGGATTGTGGGGGCTTGTGGGACTCTGCGCTGGCTGGGCCGAGTCAGTTGAAGCTCAGCTGTCGGACTGTTTGAAACGTTTAAGCGGGGATGCTGGCGCTCGGTGCGGCAGCCGTCGAATAGCGAAGTTATCGGGCCTCGTCCTGCAAGGAGTCGGGTCGCGTAGTCGCGAATAAAGCATAACTGGTGCCGCCAACAGGACGAATTATCGAAATCAATAAGCGCTAATTAGAATATTCCGCCCCCGATTGGGAAGACCATTGAAGGGAAGCAGGGTTAGATTGGGAAAAGGGGAATACGGGGAGGGCGCGGGAAATGTTTGCGTGTTTATGTCCCCGCAATTGCTTGGGAAAGTGAGCGAAAGGAGCCGAAAGGAGCCATAGTTCCTTCTGGGCGCCCTAATTGCCCGCTCTCGTTCGCAGGCATACTACTATACTAAAACCAGCTACTAAGTATTGGCCAGGCCAACGCGGGTGTTTGTGTGCTGTGTTTTGTTTGTGTTTTGATGGTCACGTGGTCAGCTCCGTGTTGGCCCACTGCCTCCTTGTGCGTGACAAAAGTGCCGCAGCAACAGCAGCAACAGCAACATCAGCAACAGCAACAGCAGCAACAACATCCGAATTAGGAAACAACAATTGCAATAAAGGATTATCCTGCGTGGGACAAATTTAAATTGTTGGCCAGGTAAGTTGGCCTCACTTTTTGCTCTTTAAGAGTGACTTTTTTATTTTGTTTGCTGGGAACTTTGCAGGCTAAAGTTGAAATCGTCTCACGCCCCTCAGTTTTTTGCAGTGAGAGAAAAAGTATAAAATCGAACAGGTGGGGTCTATAATCCAGTGACTTTGGAAAAGCTAAAGGATAGAGTTTGCTATTGTATTTGCTCTTTCTGAAAACAATTTCGTGACCTTATGGAATATGTTGAAAAACTATTATGACAAGCTTATTCATTGATTCAAGGATTGCTGTCTCAGCTTTTGAGACTTTGTTTATTTAAATATGAAAACTAATTGGTTTTGACACATTTTTAAGGCGTTTTCCATTCATATTTGTCATATTATATTTTCATATTTATCATATTACACATACATGAATCCCGCAGACATTATTTTTTATTTAAATGCTTGTCTAAAATATGGTAAATGTATTATTTGCATATTAAACTAAACAATAAAATATATTAAAGTTAAAAGGGATTTTAAGACCAATTTAAATGTGTCTTAAAATTAGCAATGAAATAGCATAACTTAGAAACCTACAAATTAAAGAGTTTTAAAACCACTACTAATAAAATTCTGCTATAATAGTTCGACTTTAAATATTTTGTAAGCTGCTTTTGGAAACCTAATTTTAATAATTTCACAATGTATTTGGCCAGCCAGGATACTATTTTTAGAAAAATCTATAATAACCAAAAGTGTAATGATTTTGAAATTTACTAATTTGTATACAACTTTTGATTTATATATATATTTTTAAATATACATTTTTGAAGGTTTAAAAGTTGAATGTTTTTTTTTTCAAAAATTTCAAATTTATGAATCTCTCCTGACTTTGAACTTGGTCTTTTCCCGCAGTGTGGGCGTTGTGGAATTCGTGGTTTTAAGCTCTTGTCTCGATGCGCCAGTTTTTCACTTTCGCCGCCCTCCCGATTTTTCCCTCCTCTCTAGCAACTTCTACACGTATTCCCCCGTGATCTCCCCCTTCTCTCCCGACGCCACTGGGCCGCGCCGATTGCCGTAACTTAAAATGCGCCAACTGACTGCCAGAAAGTTGCCAAAAACTTTTGCCTAAAGTTTATTTACTTGTTTTTTTTTCCCCTCAGTCTTTTTTTTGCTCATCTTTTTTTTTTACTTTTTCTGCGCTGCCTAACTGATCTTTGTTGCCATTGTCTAGCAATGCAAAATATAAGAAGGAGAATGGTGAAAAAATGTTGCAAGTAGAAAAGACGTAGAGGTTAAGGGGTTATGGGGTTACGGAAACCTGAAATTTATGAACAAAAAATTTAGTTTGTTTTTTATAAAGTGTGCTATATTTTTAAGTATATTTTAAGTTCTTAACTATTTTTTAAGTCAGATTATTTAAAAAGTTATAGCAATTAAAATGAGCCGTGAAGCATACTTTTGCAATGTTTCTCTTTTTAGTTTTTCTTGAAAACACTTTTTTTTAAACCAGCGTACATTATTTTCTTTACTTTCTTTGGATTAAATTAATACTAGATATTTTTAAAAAGTTTTTCCAGATTGCTTAATAGCATTATTTTTGAAGGAAACTTTGGCCAAGATATATTAAGCCTAAAATCTATAATCTAAAACCATTTGAAAATATTGTGAATGTTCGTTTGATTTGATAAAAATACTTGAAAGTTATTCATTTTCAACAATTATTATGCAAATATTTTACAAAAAAAAAAGGAATCATTTTACAATTCACAAAAATTGTTAGAAGGAAAATTAACTTTATAATCTTCTTTTTGAAAGAGATCCCTTTATTATCTTAAACATTTTTCCCCGATACCTTTCCGACTTAAGACCGACCTTTGACTGTATCAAATGAAGATTAAAATACTTTCTGTTGATATAACCTTGGGATGTTTATAAAGTAAATACTCCTGAAATTGATGTTCCATCGAGGTTAGATATTTGCAGCACGTGGGAACGAACACACAGTAAAGTTTCATGGACTTGGGCCAAGTTAACTTTTGAACCAACTTGGCCCGAAGCAGGCCCAAATGACTTTCAGCTGTTTATTAAATTTGCATGCCGCCTTTCATTAGAGAAAAGTGACAACTTTCCGTTCGAGCTTCTTTAGCAACCTGTTCTGCCAACGGAGAGGACATTTTGAACTTAATTTCAGGGAAAGTAAATAAATTGGTTAAGCAGTTGTGGAAGTGGAACCCCAGTAAGGGAAAGAGTAATATTTAAATCTTGTTGAGAATTGTCGAACTCTGGCTCTTATTTTTGGACAATTAAAATATGCAAATGAGCCACTGGGCAAAAATCCACCCAAAATGGACACGCACGAATACCCCAAAAATAGATATATTAGCCTCGTTTAGACTCTGACTGTGAATGTGCGCTGCCACCCACAGATACAAATGCCGAGATAGAGATACAAATTTGTTGGCTACATTTTTGATTGGCTCCCTCGCGCACTGCCCACAAAACATTTTTGACAATTTCGAAAAGCCTAATGGCTAATTGAGATGGAGCAGGGTAGACCCTGTCGCCTGCCTGCAATTGTTGTCCCACGGATTTATGGCGAAAAGTCAATTACGTGCAATGTGGGAAAGAGATACATTTCCCGCAGGGGATTCACAGTTTTCGTGGCGGGGGTTAGTACACTTGACAGAGCTACTTATTTACTATACTTTATATATGGGGCTTATCGGTGGTTCGTATTTTTCCCTCGAATGCGTACTTCAAAAAGGCATTAAGCCAAAGTGTATAAACAAAAGTTATGCATACCCAACCTTAACCGACGACGGGTTAATGTGATTTTAATGTACTTTTTACCCCACCCTTTACCCTCCGACCTCTTATCCCTTCACCCCTCCGAGTTCTGTACAAGTGTGTGTGTGTGTGTCGAGTGAGTTAAAGTTTTATGCAATTTCATCGCTCTTTTTTTTAATGCGTACATTAAGAAAGTTTTTGTACTTCTTGGCAAGTTTCTGCAATTGTGAAAATTGAATAGTAAATCTTGACATATAAATTTGACCTGATTTTGATGAGCCACGTCAAAGATTGCAAGAAGTTCTTAATTTTAAAATGTTCTGAAATGTAAAATTAATTTGAAGTGTTCTTACAAGATTTTGGGAAGAGATTCTGAGGAAGGAGAGTGATGCCTTCCTTTGAACTTCAGCTGCTTGACAATGTTTTCTTTACTATTGAATATATGTGTAATTTCTTTAGTAGTTATATTTTTCTAAATCCACTTAATCCTCAGCACGGAAATCTTGATTTCTCGAACATTAATATACTCTATAAGACCTAACCAATAAGGCCACTCAAATCCTACAAACAAATTGAAAATATGAGGCTTCTATACCAATAAGGACAAAGTGGTTTTGCGTGTGTGCAGCTCCTTACAGGATAACAAAAGGCGCTAGAGGGAACATTTTCCACGCTTTTGAAATCAATCTTCCTAATGACAGACAAACCAGACGGAATCAAGCAACTTGAATAAAAGGCTCCTCTGCCTGGTAGACACGTGCGTTATTCTGTGAATTTCACGCTCAAGTATCTGGCACTTGGAGCCGGTAATCGATCCAAACAGCAACAGAATGAAATGGCATAAAAAGTGTATATTAACAAACGGCAAACAAAACCTGACGTGGCACGAAAACGCACAAACAAAAAAACAAACGAAGCAAACAGATGTTGGCATTGGCTGCAAATGATTCCGAAACAATTTTCACCTTTTGAAGGCGCTTCAGGGGAAATCCTTGGGGAGTTTAGTTTAGTTCTTGGAACAGGAAATACAATTGTAGTCCTCGCTGGATAGCTTTTTGTGGCCAAATGTCTGGCTTTGTCTCAAATTGATTGATTTGTAAGCAAAGCAATATATCTAAAAAGAAATTTGGGATTATTTACAATGAATAGAATTCATGAATACTAAGTTTGATGGTTTTGTAACGAAGGTGAAGTGAATGCTAATGCAAAATTTGTTGAAATTTAAAATAATTCTTGTACTAAGATTGGTTTGCCATTAAATTTTAGTGAGCTAGCTTCAATACTAAAGTGTAGAGTATTTCTTAAAGTCAAAGAGTCCTGTTGGGAATTTTAGTGGCTCTGCCATTTCGAGTGGCTTCGTTTTGGCCTTTGCATTTATATTGTATATATTCAATGATGAGTATGTTATTTTACCGAAATGAAACATTATTTTGCGCAATATTTCTGCCTTTTACGATGCCAATGGCCGACGCCCTCAGTGCTGGGAATTCTGTGTGTGTGTGGGTCACAGGACTCTCCGCCAAGTCCTCGTCCTTGTGGCTCTCTCATCTCATCGCCTGTGTGTGTGTGTAAGTGTGGCTTATCTGCAAGTTTGATGGATTTTTATCCCTTTCGGCCGCTTCTCCGTTTGGGCCTGCCTTACTTTTATTATTCGTTAGGTCTTACTCGCCTCCAAGCCACATCTTTTTTGTGGGCTCCTTGGAATTTGCTTCCGGTTTGGCTTGAAGGTGGGTTTCTGGTCTTTTCTGGTGTTTTTCCCTTTTATTTTTTTTTGCTACTGCTCTCGGTGCAATTTTATTATGCCGCCACAGACGCACGCATTTTTATTTATTGTATTTTTCCCTTTTTGCCCTCCGCTTGGCATTTATTTATACTGGTTACATATTCCGTCTCTGTCCCAGCTTCTGTCTGTCTCTATCTGTTTTTATTTTTATTTTATATTTTTTTCTGCGGTGTTGTCGGTGAATTTATAAATATAAATGAGTTTTGCTCGATGAAGGTTAAATTGAAATTTACTTCGGTTTCCTTTTACAAGAGCAGACAGGATCAAGGATACGGGGCAGGGAGCCAAAAATAAGTTGTTTAGCTTGATTGGTATGCCGCCTCGTATGATGGAAAACCTGGTGAAAAGTTGTTTAGAACTCGGCATTTCCCCATTTTAATTTTGCCAAGCAACCCGTCCTTATCCCTTATTCATGTGCTTTTTCTTTCCTTATTTTTTTGGTGTGAAAACTTTATTTATGTCTGGCTGCCTTTTGTTTGGCCTTATCATTTGTCAAAAAAAAAAGAAAAACTTCCTCAAATTGAATATTTGCATAAGTTTATTGAATCAGCGCCATCGGAGGGGGAAATGCTAACCAAACCGAGGGGCGAGCACTCACTCATTCATTCAGACCTTCTATCCCCATTTGTGGCATCTGTTTGATTTGTATGTTCAGGGCTTTTCCCTTGGCCAACTCCATTTCTTGATTTTTCGTCCTTTTGTTAACTTTTTCTTCCCATATTTGGAATAGAATTTGCAATAACATGTTTCAGTTTCAAGTCAGTTTGAATATGAGCGCTTGTACACTCTGCTTTTCACTGTTAAGTATTTCATTGCTAAAATTATGGCGTTTTGTATTATATTTTTTCATATATAGAAATAAATTTTTAGAGGGGATAAGTCCGAAAAAATATATATGCAAACATATTTAGCTTAATATTCTGTGGAAAATATCATTAACTTTAATATATCGAAATTTGAAATAAAGGATATACCACATTTAACTTTATTATACCGATATTATCGAAAACTATAAATTAAAAGGAATTTGGATTTATAAATTGAAAAATAGTATCGATTTATTGCGACGTTAAAATATTTCCTTTTTTTATTGCCTGTTGCTATACAGTATTGATATATTGACATTCTTTTCCACATAAAATTCATTTATATTCCGGGTTTTTGTATTTAATAGATACTATTTTGATGGATAAAACTGTAGCGATTATGTTTATTAATATTTTCTTAAATACCCTGGGTATTATATAAATTGATAGAACATTTCAAATGTTGTGCACTTAAGTTCGGTATCTTATTTATTATGATAAATGTACATGTTATGTGATTTATATATACTAATATATCGAAATAATGCACGACATTAACTTCTATATTTTTCTATAACTCAGTAAACTAAGAGAGGCCCAAGTAACACTCATTGCTATCATTGAAGGCCGTAAATATTTATCTATAACTAGGCTATCAAAGATAATCAAGCTGGGAGCTATGCTAGAAGCTCGAAAACAATTTGATTGCGATTGGTTGACCGCAAGAACATATAAACAATAAATATTTATAGATGGTGTGCGGGAATGCGACATGAAAAGATATTTCCCCTGCGAGGACATAAATTTCGCCCTCTGTGCTGTGGCATAAAGCCAGTGGCTTAAGTGTTGGCCATATGTCAACCAAGGACTTGCCCCGTCTTTACATACATGTGTACATATAGATTTATTTGTGCGAATGTACAGGAATCCGGAAGCATTAATCTCAACGACACTAAAAATCAGATATGTACGCAATCGAATCGTTCGCGCCCCCATTAATGTCGTAATATGAAAGCAATTTTCTTAAATTTTTCGCATATTAAACGCTTTTGCCATTAATAATGTTTTTGGCAAATCAAATGGGAGGAGGAGTGAGTGGCCAGCGAAGAGCAAAAAAACAACTAAAGGAAAATTCTGTGCATGTTCCAAATGATCGCTTCAATAACCACAGAGACTATAAGAAACAGGCAAAACAGGCAGAGTCCTGTGAACAGGGAGCAGGAGGATGCGGAAGTGAGTGGCTGAATGAATAACTGACTGAATGACCAGCGGTCGGAATGAGGTAGCAGCAAGTGCATGGCAGATTGAAGTGACGGACTAAGAGATTGTTTGCTCTGGCCCGGCCCTTTGCACATGATAAAAATTTATTTAGACCAAATAGAAAAGAATGAGACTGGCGGGAATAATAAACTACAACGGACCAGTCGGCCCAGACACAAAGTGAGAGAGGGCCAATCGAGGGTCAGGAAGTGCCCGGGCAGCCATCATTGACACAAGGGGAGAGACGTGGCGAGGCGAGTGCCCTGGAATGCCACAACTATTGTCTAGATTGCCTTCGTGCATGAGTCCTTACTCGGCTGCAGGAGATCCTTGCTCCGGGCACTTCAGTTCCATCCATCCGTCCGTTTCTCTTAGGCAGCCACTGAATGACAGGCCTCCAACGATGACTGCATGCAATAAAATATGTCCATCAAATGTTTCCTTTCATTCCGATTTCAGCGTTACGTTACGTTACGTGTGTTTAATGCTTTATTCTAAGGGCTCAGGGATGACATGGCTTCGTACTTAATATTTTATATATTTGATAGGAAAGAATAGCAAACCAGATTGTTTAAGTTGTCTTAACATAAGATGTAGGGCTAAGGGGATTATTAAAGCATTTGTAGTTCTTAGATATTAAAACTAGAAATTTATTTGTGTTAAAATGTTGTTTTGAAACTCATGTAAGATTTAAGTAAATAAAATATGTTAAGTTTAGCCATTCATTTACATTATATTTTAATGTATACTTTTATCACTATAAATAGTTAGGTAGTTTATGTATTTAAGTATGTTAAGCTTGGAAAACTGATGTAAAATCAGAAAGTTACATATTTTACGTTCAATTATATATGCTTAAAATTACTATATTATTATTTTTAAATTTTATATTGCAGCCTTATTACCGAAATATTTTATTTTTGCCAGTCAAGCTATTTTTAGGTCCTCAAAACTTAATTGTGGTGAAATAAGAGAATCTTGAATTTTAAATATTTAGGTTGTTTTGTATTACATTTTGAAAAAAAAAAAAACATAAATATGAGTCAAATCTTGTTTTATGCCTAATACATATATTTTTTTATTGAACTTTATGCATGCTAACTAGTTCAACTCTTAAAAGTGTTATATATTTATGTATTGTTTTAATATTGTGTATGTAAAAGCATTTTATGCAATTTACTTAGAGGATTTTATAATTTTGAAATGTAATTTTATTTTAAATATCATATATATTCTGATGCGTTAATTTATTTTTTTAAACATATATAGTAAATTATATATATTTTATATACCCTGAAACAAGTTATGTATTTATAAATCTTTTTCGTGAATTACATTTATCTTAGCTTGTACTTTTAAAGGGTATTTATTATTTGAACATAGCCTCCTGCACTTGTTCCTTTGCCTTCAAATCTGTGTTTTTTTTTTAGTTTTACGGACTTGTCCCTCGGACCAACCCCACCAGTGTCCCCTCTGTGTTTGTCTATTGGTTGGATGGTTCTGTTGCTGGTCGCTAGCTCGGCCGGCCGACGTTTCCGTTTCCGCTCGCTGTACGCCATGTTGGTTTTGCCATTGCCCATTTGTTGTTTTTGCTGTTTGTTGTTGGTCGTTCTTTGTGTGGGTTAATGTGCGCACTCGACTGTGCGCAAATTGCTCAAGTGTAGTTCAAGTTGAGTCCCCTCCTGCTGCACCTCCCCCCCTCACCCACTTCTCTGGCAGCTTAAATATTTCCAACCATTTTTTATTTTTATTTTTTTGTTTGCGGAAGGAAAGAACCTTAACACAATTTTTTGTTTTTTATAATTTCGAGCCGGACCATTAGTTTTATCATCATTATTTTGTGCTGATGGAGGTGGGAGGAGGTAGGGAAGCATCGTTATTCTTATGATTATTATTATATTGCCCCACATTGGCACCTTTCCGGCGTTTGTTGCTTATCTGCCGTTCATATTTTTTGGTCGCTTATTGTGCTGTCTTACATTCTTATCATTATTAAGGAGCAGGACGACACTCGGCGGACGCGTTGACAAAATGACAATGGCACGGAGCAGGAGATGGAGATGGAACAGGAAGATCCTTGGGTGGGGGAAAGAAGGAGGAATACCGGCCAAAAAAATAAGAAAATGTTGCCCAACTTTGGGTTGATTTTTTGGTTTGCTTCTTTGTTGCCTATTGATTTGCCTTTTTGTCTATGCCATCCCATCGCCAGCATCCTTTCCATCTCCACCATCTTGACGGTTCTGGGGCCACCTTTTTGGGTCTGTTTATTGGCGCTACCTTTTTCGCCTTTGTCAGCGTTTTGTCCTCTTCCATGGCTCACCTTTAAGTTTCTTTTCCCCTTCCTCGTCCTCGCTTTGTATATTTGCAAATCATTATTATTTTCTGGGGACATCTTCTCTCCAACAGAGATACATGAGATGTCTTTTTGTTCTTCAGTCGTGTGTCAATTTTTTTCCTACCGTTATTTTATGTCAGTTATTTCTCTCCAGGTTTTTTTTCTTGGTATTTTTTTTTTAAAGGAAAAGCAATATTTCTCGTCCTTTGTTGGATATTGCTTATGGCGAATTTTATCGTTGCTTGCCAATCTAAAGATTGTCGAGGAAAGATATTTTTGGCTGGTAGAATGTGGGGTTGACAAATGGAAATTGTAACTTTTTTGTTTTGCGTAGATGTTTTATCTGCAGCTCCAAGGAGAGGGGGATCCTGCGAACTTGAATTGAATTTGGTAATGCAACCAGAATGGCAAATGCTTTACTTACTTATTAAACTTGTACTTTTAAATATTTGTTAGTAGTTATTCTGTATCTAAAGTAGGGTAAAAGTAGTACTCATATGTCTATATTTTTATTCTACTTCTTTCGTCTTACAAATATGGTCAAAAACTGTAAACAATTGTCTTGTGAAATTGTTCAAATAGTGTCTCTTAATGTGTCATAAACATATTAATATATGCGTATTAAAAGAAGTAATATATATGTTTCTTTAATCAGGTTATACAAAACAAATTTTTAAATCAAGCAAAAAATAATATAAATTAATTGAAACAACAGAATTCAGATTATTTTAAAGGTATTTATTCTAATAAAACTCAATTATTTATTTGATTTAATACAATTATTTTACATTTAAATATTAACCAACAGAATGGGCTTTTAGAATATGTAAATTAAATTATATTTGAGGCTAAAACTACAATCATACCCATCCCTCTTTCCTTAAACGAAGGTTATTAAAGTTTTGATTTCGCCTAAATATTTTTAGCTATCTCTGCATCTCTAAATGAATTAAATTTTTGTTTTAGTTTTGCCCCAATTTTTGAAATATTTTTCACCTCAGTTAACTTTAGCTCTACTTTCAATTATGGCTTAAATATTATTAAGCTTTAATAAATTAGGACTGTACAAAAATTATAATAATAAATCATGTTACAGTTAATATTTATGTTAGCAACGGTTGATTGTCCATAATAATATATACACATTTTTTAATTTAAATAATTCACAAATATCTTTAAAGGCAAACAAAGAAATATGTTAGGTATGTAAATGTTCGCATTTTTTGGTTTGGCATTTAATTGATTTAAAATTCAAAGAGATTTCTTTTGCATAAATTTATATAATTATGAAATTATTCTGCATAATTTTCAATGATTAAGTCAAATTGTTATTAAATTTAAATGGTTTAATTATTATTCTGTAATAACAAAAGGTAAAACGATTAAATTTAGTACACTTGTACTATAATTTAAAAGCTTAAGGAATTGTTAAACAAGTTTTAGATGCCTTCAACTTACCCTGTACTTTGCTTGTATACAGAAGTCTTTACTCAAATACCTCTTATTAGGCTAATCAGGGGTTTCATCAATAAAATTAAAAGTTCAAGTCGTAATATTTTATTATTCCACTCCGAACTGTCGCTTCAATAATTACTCCCCTTAAACTCCATGACTAATGTTGTCAAACCACCTTTTGATTCACCCAAAACCCCCAAAAAACTTTTCCTGCAAGGTGACGAACTTGCTCATCTCTCTTTTGGGAAACTTTTATGCCTGAAATTGAGTTTTCTTTCCGAAAACCCTGCGAACATGAACATCTGTGTGGGGGTCTTAACAGGGCGCGTCGCCTTACAACTCGATAATTGCGGCTTCAACTTGACTTTAACGGAGGAAAAAAATAAAATAAGAATAAAAGGAAAATGAGAGTCGAATAAAAGAGCAAAAGAAACTTGTTCAACTTTTTAACTAGCCTCCAAACTAAAAACTTTTCAATACTCAAGCCAATGGATTCACTCCCCCTTATTCCTTTTCCATTTTTTTCTCTCTCAATTGCAGCTGCTGTCCACTGGAACGGAGCCTAGAGAAAGCCAAAATGTGCTTCCATTAGGAGTTGGGGGGAAAAACTGGAAACTGGAGAAGTTGCAATCGAAATCGGAAACGGAATCGGAGAGGAAAAATCTGCAAACCAAATCCAACTTAAGTCACATCAAATTAAAATCAACAAGCGGAGAAGGACCAGCGCAGAAGGAGTCAAGGAAAAATTTTATAAAATATATATAGAGAGAGAGAGAGACAGAAAGGGACGGCCAGAGTAAAATGAAGTGCAATAAAAGTCAAATGGCCACGTTAACAATGTGGAAAATTTTTATGGTCCTGCTCCTTGCGATGGCTCTGCTAATGCCGGTCACATTAGCGCGCCTGCATTCCACTTCCGGCGTTGGAATGTCCGGCGGAGGCAGCAGCCTGGGTCCTGGCGGAGCAGGTGGCAGCGGCGGAGGTGCATCCTCCAAGGATTCACACGGTAAGTCCACCTCTAACACCCCATAGTTATTTTATTTTCTGATTATTTTAAATGGCCCTGGTTGCAGTGCTGCCGAGATCGGGCAGTCCGGGGCCAAGCCAAGTCCAATAAATAAATTTAAATATTTAACTAACTTGCATTCGGAATGCGAACCACTCGCGACTCGTTCGGAGTTGCCAAAAAAAAATAAAAGAAAAAATAGGAGGAAAACGGGAGAGAAAACTTTAGCACCTCGTTGCAACGGGAGGCACGTTGTCCTGGCACGTGTCCTGGCATTTATGATTTCATTTCGTTCCGCTGTAAGCCGCGCCCCAAGTGCGGCTCCTTGGTTCCCCAGTATCTTCTCGTTTGGCTGACTCTCTAAACTGTCCATTAGCACCAAAGCCAAATGATTGCTGCATTTTTACAAGGATGCCAAAGGATTAAAGTGATGGAGAGTTATGTAGATATAAATTACTTAGTGGTTGGCATTAGACCCTCTAGATAGCTCATTTTAAATCATATATTTTTTTTAGGAAAATCCATCTCCTAACATTGTGTAGAATAAAAAATTTGAGAAAAAAGGTAATCCAGGATCACACAATAGAACGAGTAGTTGATTGAAAACTTTATACCTCAGGAGTTTCGCACTTTTTCTTCTTGGCTAAGCTCTCGCCACAGGTTTTCTTCGGCAAGTCTTAGGCCGGCCAAAAAGCAAAAGAAAAAAAAACACCTTTCAGGTGTTTTGAAGCTCAGAAGAGCTATTTGACAAAACTGCTAACCAAAAGCTTGGCTATTTATTATGCCCACAGGATGTGAGCACACACAGACAGAGACACCACACGCACTCACACAAAGGAGCAAGGTGAACTGCGTAAATCATTTCCACTTTATGCGCTCTCTAAGCCCGGCAGTGTCAACAAACTGCAGAGAAAGAGAGAGCCAGAGAGGAGAGAGAGAGAAAAGGAGAGAGGAATGAAAAGGATAAAAAGGATGGGCACTGGCATTATGGAGCATTAAAAACAAGAAAGAACTATAAGGACAAAAGATACGACCATGAGATACCCAGTAACTAAGCTAAAGAAGAGGTTCTGATTAATAAAAGTCCATTTTTAACCATAAAAATAGCATATAAAAATATATTACATAATATTAAATACATTTAATATTATAAGCAAAAATAATTCATATTTCTAATATAGAAAATCAAATATAATTTAGTTATCTTATCAAATTCTCTTATTCAATGGAATGTCTTGCCTAACTATAGATTCCTAGAATCAAAACGCATTCCTTATCCCTGGAATAAATTTCCCAAAATGCTATATACCCTTGAGACGGCTATAAATAGACCGAGAGCAGGGGACAATCTCTTGGCAGTCAAAAAGTTTGGCCGTTTAGAAAAGTGTCAAGCATTTTATCACACGAAACCTACCAGAAAGCACCAAAGGACAGCAGCACCAACAACAGCCATAATAAATCTTTAAGGAGCTGGTAGGAAGAAAGGCCTTCTCTCCTTTCCCCTCTTCACTTCACTCGCACCATCTCCTCTCCGGCTAATGCATTCCTGCTAAACAGTTGCCCAAAAAAGTATGCAACGAACTGGGGAACTCGACTGACTTACTGACTTACCGGACGAATTGTCGCCGCCGCCGTCTCGCTCCCGCCAACAATTTTCAAAAAACTTGTCAACGTGTTGAGTGCACCTGCCATGTGGCAAATGCTCAAGGGACGGGAAAAATGTGAAAGGGGGGCCCAGTCATCGCGTCACCTTCGTCGCACCTTCTGGGGCTGGCAAACTTTTGTGGCCAGCAACACGTTTTCGACCAACGAAAAATCCCTTCCGCCAAAAACAAACACGGCGAAAGAAGAACTCGGTGATTGCCGGGTTTTTCGTTATGCCAGGTATTACGTGTTCCCCCGCTGCAGGTTGAAAGATTAACCCTTCAAATATTGTGGTTTTGTTTACAGTACAATTTATTATTCCAATTTGTTACATTAGTTTTTATAAAGAAGTTGGAGTTCTTTTTAAGAGAAGAATTCTTTAGTTAAAACGTTTGAAATGTTACTTGCTTTCACTTTACTTTTGAATCCTTGCTTGTAACTTGATTACAACGTATTAATTCCTTTGTTAAACTATATAATTAGCTACTTCTTTGGCTTCGTTAAAAAAAAAACTTTAAACCATTAAAGAGAGCTCGAAAGGCGAGCGATTGACAAACATTGGCAGGATTTTCTCCTGGCTGGATTGGCCTTCCTCCCACCACCAGTTTGCCTTAGAATTTCTAATTACACAAAGGGATAAAGTGACAAGGTGGTTGACAGGTTAACAGCAGCGGTGGACGGGACTGAGTCCCGTCCCCACGAATCCGTGGCTTTAATTAATTAAAATTGAACGCTGAAGCTTGTTCTCTATCGATGTGTGAAAAACATAGTATATACAAACTTTTCTTTTGTGTATACCAAATCCTTGATTTATTCAAAGGATTGCCCACATAAAGTCGCAATTTGAATCGCTTTTCTGGTAGTGTTTTCCACGACTTTGAGGCCCTAAGGAATGGTTTTGCTGCATTTTTGGCTCCTTTGTGTACAGAATTTGCGAATTTTGTCGCGCAATTTTCGCAAAAACATCAAAATGCAGCAGCGAC
The DNA here is from genome assembly GCF_035046125.1 of Drosophila serrata. Lineage (NCBI taxonomy): Eukaryota > Metazoa > Arthropoda > Insecta > Diptera > Drosophilidae > Drosophila > Drosophila serrata. The sequence goes on from NW_028256998.1 coordinate 1,564,127, forward strand.
AGCAGCGAAATTCAAAGAATTCACCACAAAAGCTTCTAAGACAAAGGCTTAGCGGAAATTCTCCCATCCCCCTCCACAAAAAAAAAGAGTGGAAAAGCATTGTACACTGCAGGGAAGCAGAGTGAGGCCGGTGGGCTAGACGACAGATCACAAAAGCCTTGATACAAGCCAAACATTCACCGTGCAGCCTTAGATTTTAGTAAGGAACATTTCCACCAAAAAAACCAAGGAAAACGAAAGTTTACACGTCGCGGCCAGGCGTCTTTTTTGTATGTGTCTGGCCATGGTTTGCCTAAAATATACTTGGAAATTTTCTAAAGAGTTGCCATGGAAAAGGGTTTTTTCAAGGCAAAAGAAGAAGGAGAAAGAGGCAAGCAAGGATGCGGGAGAGGTAGAGGTAGAGGTCCTGGTGAATGGAGCATGAAACCAACTTTTGGCTCCGTTGCCTTGTCGCCTGGTCTTGTATTTTTGTGACTTTCATTTGCCATAAATTATTTTATGTTATTACTATACAATACAGACCAAAAGGAGAAAGGGAAGAAAGGATGGATGGAGGTGGTGGTTTTGCAAGGCCACAGATGGAAATATTCAAAATATTTAGTCTGATATTGAAGAAAGATGAAATTATGAAATCAAACATTATTAACCTGTTAATTAAGTTATTTTAGGCAGATATGGTGGCATTGTTCACTAAATATATTATCTAAAATAGAACCCACTGATCACCTATTCTTATGCATTCGAAATCCTGTAGTATTATACATCATATAATAATAATCAAGTCTTTGGTCCGATATAATATATTATCTTGAGGTATATAGAGTCTCATTATCCAATACCTTTACGGATATTAAAGCACAATTAATACCAAACCAATAAATTAAGCCGTATCAATTCCGAAACGCTTATCCTTGTGAATTGGAGTTCATCGACGTTTAAGTACTGTCAACCGTAACTCATTAGAATGCCGTGCCAAAGCAATTATTCTTTACTTGGAAATTCAATCGACGTTTACCCACCCAAATCCAGAACACAATTAAGGCTAAACTTAACTGCATTGATCTATATAAATACAACTACGATTAGCTGTCGTGGAAAGGCAATTTAAAAATAGGGGAACTTTCTTAGACAAACAACGTCTATTTGTAGGCACGGCAATGTCTAATTTTCCTTGACTTCAGGTAACATCAAACATTCAAGCACTAAATTGAGTACCGGGAAACGGAAAAAGCCAAAGTCGCAGGACAAACAACCCCTTCGTTTTATTGCTGATGATGATGATTTCGTGCCCGAAGAACTCTTTAATGGATATCGTGTTTTATAATTAATATTTATGGCCAATAAACATACGACGCTGCAATAGGAAGGGAGCAATAGAGCAGAAATAAAGGAAGTAAGGCAATGTAAATATATACATATATATATTGTGAATTTATACACCGAGTCAATGTTCTCGACTTGACCGGATTGTAGGACTCTGACTCGTTTCGTGCTGACCAGTGATTATGTAATAATTAGCTGTACATTAACTATTTGTAACCATGAAATTCCGTACGGCAAGCAGCTCCCGTTCTACGGGAAACTATCTGCATAATAAAGGATTTTGGTTCGTGTTTTGATTTAGGCACGACATCAAAAACAAAATCAGAAAACATTACTCAAAGAAACTACGAACTACGGATACGCTAATTCCTTTTAATGGCAAAAGAAAATAATACAATTTGTATCTTCTATAATGCAACTTTTTAACCAAGGTCCTGCTTAACCTATTAAACTATCCTCCACGATGAAACTTCCGCAATTACATTGCCGCTTTTAAAGTTTGAGTTTAACTTGTTTCACAAACTTGGTAAGCTCCATTTAAGGGCAATTTAATGGCCCTAAGCAAATATTTATATTTAATTTTTAGTGCAATTTTTACGTGAAATTTAACACCAATATAAAAGACCGACTACGGTGGCAGCTGGGGCAATGGCTAACTCGTTTCGACATTTCGGCGCACACGCTGCGTATACGTAATGGCAATTGAAACGCGTCTCTCTCTCTCTGTGTGAGTGTGTGCGGGTGTGTAAAACTATAACAATAAATCTTATTTATGTCTTTTTGTGCGATTTTTATGAGTTGATTTCTGATACCAGTTGGTATTTTCCAGGGGTGTTCACTTTCCCCGAATTGAGTAAGAATAGTTTAAATAAATGGCAGTCAAAAAATGTGTGCTATAAAATACAAATGCCAGGAGCTCCCAGACGAGGTTGCAAATGCGTTGGTCACGCTTGGCACTCAACCATTCCCCAAAAGGACTCTCCTCTGTAATCTAATTTAAGCTGCCATTAGTGTTTAACACTGGCGTGGCCGACGAGTTTCTCCAACGAATTGCCTCTTCATCAATCAAAGGCTACAGGATCCAGGCCAAGGAGCAGGAGCAGGGACTCCGATGTGGGAGCCTGTGTGCGTGTGCTCGCTGCGTAATTTAAGTTGTGAACTCGAGTAAAACACGCGCCGAGAGCATCAAAAAATATGCTTTGAATGTGGCTCACAAAACATTCATTTGCGGCATGTGTTTCTAATGCGCAGTGCCGGTAAATTAAAGTTTTGTCGGCATTAGGGCCAGCAGGAAATGCCATCCAAGCGTTTGGACGAGCAATGTTTGTTCGCCTAAACTCTAAGGCCTTAAGTAGGGGGGGTAAACGAGATCAAAGGCCTCAGTCGAAAGCACTTCATTGGAATTAAAGATTTAACATTGGGGTGTATTATTAAAAAAATATTTAAATTGAAGTAATACAGTTTGTAAATAAATAGCATTTATAAGTGGTTTTTATATAGTTCAAACCAGTGGTTTGGTCACTCACAAGTGCGGTTCTTATGTTATATATGTCTATATCTATGATAAAATATGTTGATCCATAAATAATGGATTGAAATTCACTTGAAAGCTTCAATATTATTTAATATTTGTTATCCTGAAAAAATGTAGTAAAAAACAAAATAAAATAGATACCATTATATAGGTACTTTATTTATAAATGCAATATTTATAATTCAAATGCAATAAAATGTAAAATATTTTTACCCTTTCATTAAAATTTTCAAAAATCGACAAAAATTTGAATTTTTAATTGAGTATGTAGTTTTATTGTCCTAATCAAAACTATTATAGGAAAGGTTTCCGAATTGAAAATAATGCATTTTTGGCTTATTTATGGTGATTGTGATTGATTAAACTGGAAGGTAATACCAACATCTTTTTCCCGAAGCTTCCTTCTTTTCCCAATCGATTCGACTTGTTTTGATATGAAATATATACAAATGTACAGTCTTTTGTATATGATTTTAAGACCGATTATTTTGTCGATACGTAGGCCTTTCCCCTTCTATATATATATCTGTAGGGTTATCCCCTATCCCCTTTCTATTTCCCTATCTATAGAAAATATTAGCTACTTTTCTGATATTTTGCCACTTTGTTGTTGTATAGCTTACTCATTTAAATACAAATTTAATATGTAAATTAATATCCTGGTAATCAATGACCTAAATAATGTAATTAACCAGACTTCCGAATATTAATTAATATAGAAAACACAAGCAGCTTGAATTACGTATTGTATTTCCAAAATAAATCAAGCTCAATTTACAAGTGTCTTGCCAAATTATTTACCGTGTAAAACGCGGGCAAGCCCTTGCCAAAGTTTGTTTTAAAGAAGGCCATGAACAAGAGAGAAAGAGGAACAAAAGGTGGGAGCGATGGGCCAACATTTAACATTAGCATACTCCAAAGTAATTGATTCCTAAACTTGACACCTTCGCCGGGCTAAGCGGCTTAGCCAAGTCAAAAGTTGGCGACCCTCTGGCCCTCTGCCATGGCTGAGTGGCCACCCTTTTTTCCGCCTCCATCGATAGGCGTAAATTTCAGGCAACAATATTCTCTCGTTACAAGGTAATGCGATCTGGCTCATTAAAAGATTGGCCAGAACGAGGCTGGCCATTTGATTAGGCTGCTTGTTGCGGCCATTTAAATGCCATTTTGTCTGGCACTCTGCTCCGTTGCAATTAGATTTAAGTGCGACTGGAGCTGGGCCCTGGGATGGGGCTGGTAAATATGAACAGCAAAATGCTCTTAATTTATTGCGACACTAATATACATTAATGTCTTGGGCCAACTGCTAAGGGACACCCCGAGTGACACGGCTTGGGGTCACGGATCCGAAAACTCGGCAGGCGGCATAGAGACAGTCCTAGACACAATTAAAAGTCCATGGCCCAGAGAAATGTTAATGACAACAGACTGCCACAGAGTGTACTAGCAGAAGTTTAGTATAAGCCTCAGTCTGTGACTCTGGCCCTTCTTTCAGTCCCATCGTCCCATCGTCTCGCCGGTTTGCCTCTGTAACGACTCTGGGCGAAGCCTGCACAAATTTTTCGAAACTACCGTAATTTGCATATTTTAAGTTGACTTTTATTGCATTAAAAATGGTAGTGGCTTTGGCCATTGCGGCCTCAGACCTCAGGGCGTTGGTCTTAAACAAAAAAACACATTCACAGTGGTTTAAATGTTGTAAAAGGATCAAGAAATTGCCAAAAGGGGGAATAAGTGGATTCAAGTCTAAGTGGGAATTATTATTGCAAAAGGAATTGTTTATTAGGAGTTTGGGTTTTTAGTAATTCATAAATTAAGGTATCTTTTAGTTGTATATCTTAAAATAATAAATGATATTTATGGGGACTAATTTCTGTTTGAGATACTTGAATAAATGTTTCGTAAGCATACTTTTATTAATGACATATTATTACACTTTATTGTTATATATTTTTGTATCTATTTACTTTTTGTATAAATTCTATAATGTATTAATTATATATTTCTAATCAGTTTAAGGTTTTTCTTTCTATATTCTAGCCTATAAAAAATATATAAAACTAAGCCAAAGTGATTTGTAGTTTTTCTTTATTGTTTTTCTCTATCTTTTAGCAAAATAGGGTTCTGTTTCGTATATTTTTTGTTAATATATATATTATAAAAATTGTTTAGGAGATATATTAAATCCCTCATTGATTTAAATACAAATATTTTTGTAACCAATGTAATCGTCTGCATTTCTGGCTCTTCCATAGTCGGCCTTCAGCCTTTTTGCTACTTCTTGGTTTTCTTTTGCACTCCGCCTGACCCCTGTGGAAAACTTGTTGGAGACAGATTGCAAAAATACAATTAAAATGTTTTAGTGAAAATTAACTGCAGTTTAAATAAAATGCTACGTTGGCCAGTAAAAGACGTAAGCCAAACTGTCGTGTTTTCCGTTGTTGCTGTTGCTGTTGATGTTGCTTTTGCTTTTGATGATGGCACTGGTGGTGGTGGTGGCAGCAATGTTGCCTCGTGTTTTCCTTTGGTGGTTTTAGTGGTTTAGGGTTTACGTTAAGTATACGCACTGAGTGCACAGTCAAGTTGAGCTCACCTGCCCGCGGGCCAAGAGATGTTTGCTCTGGTGTGTGGCCTGAAGGGGATTTTGCAATTTGTTGGACTTCTTCTCGGTCGTCTTAAACATCGTCGTCGTCCTCATCATCATTATCATCAACAGCTGCTTGTCTACTTGCCAGTATTTTGTTGCTGTTTTGCGGCTGGCCTAGAAAGTTAATTGAAAAAAAAGGAACAAGAAACCAGCTGGAGGAGAGAGATGAGAAAATACACCCAAGGAAAGGTTTAATTTAAATAAACTACACAGTGGGCTGGCTCTTTGAGGTGGCCGTGGTTATGGGCCTGTCCAGGTGTTCCGACCTGCTGCGGCTTAGCCGTCTAACCAACGACGTTTAGACGTTTTTAGTGCCTCATCCGGCAGGGACCAAGGTAACTGGAAATTGACTGAGCTGGCCTCCAGGGAATAAAGTGAGAGAAATCGATGAATCGAATGGAGAATTAAGGTATAAGCACTTGCCTTCGATGACTTAATTTTCACTCGGTACTTAACTAGTCAATCCCATTACACGAGTGACTTTGATTGTGAGATCAGGAAAGGATATTAATAGCTTTTACTGCTTGATAATAATTTCATTTAAGCTTTTGATTTCTGCCAAACAATAAAGATTTCTGCATTAGTAATGCGATTATAAATATAAATGTATTGTATTTACTCAATTTCCTAACGATTTGCTTGTCTTCAGTTCTTTTGTTTGCCGTCCCCAGGCAACCTTCAAAATCCAATTAAACTTTAAAAGTCATTGCCAAGCCTCAGACCTTACTCCTTATACGTGATGTATGCACAATTTAATTTTTAATTGCCCAAAAAATGTGCACACATACACACACAACACTTTACTAATACGGGGGAAATTATCGCACTGCGCCAAATCTACAAACAAAAATGCGAACTCAAGGCCCAGCACGTCTATAACCTTGAACCTTTTGCTGGGGAAAATGGGGAGAAGTCGTCGCGAAAAGTCGGAGAAGAAGAAGTTCTGGCAGTGGAGGCAAACAAGAGCCTTTGGCTTTTGTCGTAACATAATACGAGGACATTGTCTCAGACCGTCTTTCTTGGTTTGCTGCTGATGTTGCCTGTCTGCGCCTAAACGTTTGTAGAAAAATACTCTTTTATTAAAATTGGGTAACTGAACTATATAGTTGACGATTTGGTTTTGATTTCTAAATGAATTTTTAATTAGGAGCCTTTATATTTCATAATTTTAAAAAGAAACTGGAGTAAGAATCTGGTCTAAGAATGCACCTTAAAGTAGTACGAGCCTTGTGGCAAGAACATACTTTTTTAGTAATACGAAATATAATTACCATATAATAAACAAAATGATTAATAATGAGGATTTTAGGAGCAAGATATTTTGTACCTTTTTGTAAGTTAAAAGTCTAGTTCTGAATAAGTAATGAAACTTAACTTAAGCTTTTTTCCTATTTTAAAAATGATAAAATCATCTGCATTTGATACATATGGTATTTATTTTTAAAATACATAAAAACAAGTAAACTTAACTATTCAAATCCAGAAATCCTATATTTAGAGAGCATTCTTAGTCGTATCTAGACTCTGGTCAGGACTTTCTTTCTCTGCTTCTTCGGCAGCGTTTAAATTGCGCTTTGCACTAATAAGCAAAAGTGTCTAACGTAGCGTAACTAAATGCGAAAGGCAAACATTTCATTAACAAACACGCACCAAAGGGTGGCTGCTTCTGCTCCTGCTCCTGCTCCTGCTCCTGGTTGGTAAGGGAAAGGTAAAGGAGGTGGATAGGTTGACAGTTATGTGTGCTTTGTATATATTTATACCATCCCCCGCCTCTGTGTCTTGGCGCTGAGCTTTAGCCCAAAAAGGGCTGCCATTTTGCCAAGCTAGCACACATGTTCACACATAGACACGTATCCTTGTATATTCTATGTCCTTTTGCCTTTTGCTATTTTCGTATAACGTGTCTGTCTCTCTGTGTGTGTGTGTGTGTGTGAGTGTCTGAGGGTGTGTTTCAAATTTCATAATATCTTTCATTTCATTCTTTTTGGCTTTACTTTATTTTAAGCTCTTTGCTTGATTAGAAGGTGTTGGCATAAATGTCCTTTGTCTCTGTCTGTGAGTACACAGTAAAAAAAAGAGTTTAGTGAATTATAAAGTAAATATTTTTGAAAGTCAGTATTCTGATAAAAAAAATAACATAAGTTTCATTGATATATACTTACTTATTTTGAGTTCCTTTATTGTATACTTAACATAAAGGATTCTTATCATATATGTATATATATATATTAGAATAATATAAGCTTCTATATTTTACTACAAGTAAAGGGAAAAATTGCGATTATAAAATGAAACAAATTACAAATATTTTAAATATTTTTCCAATGTTCTTCAAGTATAACCATACTAGAATTATTTACTATACCCAAACTGCATTAATTTCTAGATCATTCTACAATGGTTTTAAAAAAGGTTAGTTTAATTTAATAGTATGGTAAATATGTATCGAATTTTCCTAGAATCTATACCCAATCAAAAATCAAATCAAAAAGTTTATAGAATATATATTTTTCCTTGTGCATTTTGAAATCCACCTTACCCGCTTTGCTTTTGTGTAATTTACATTTTACCCTGGAAGGCGACAAAAGTTTAATAAAACCTCTCCGAGTTCCCCGCCCCAAATGGGGTGTGTGGGTTTTTGGATAAATATATGCGTAAATTGAGGGCGGCTATGGAAATAAGTAGCATTACCTGAATATGCATTGGCAGTGATGATTTCGTTAGTCCTCCCGGTTAGATCTCTCCATTGGCAGAGGATACATCAAGCTCCCACCGTGTCGTAAAACAAACTTTGCTCAATCCATCCGGCTCTGCCCGGGAATACATATATATATATAGATGTATATTCCAACCACAATCAAATTCGCCCGCCCACCCGCTGGGTTACATAAGCCACATAAAATTCTGCTCTCGGGGTGCGTTCAACTTTACGTATTCAGGCAGCTATAAATGTCATATTTTATCTGGCCCCACTACCGCTCTCCACTGACACGGCTGATGCCAGCGATGCTCCGGCTAAAAATAACAATTTCTAGGGTAAAACTTTATTAAAAATTTATTTAATGTTTACCAGAGTTGCTGGCCATGCCTTTTGCGCTTTAAAGTTTCCGCCGAGTGGCGAGGCTGACAAGTAGGCAACTCCAGCCAGGGGTTATCCGGCTTATTCCTGGCCAGGGTCCTGGTTAGGGGTCAAAGGAGCCAAGGGCATTTCAAGACAAACTCGTGTGGTGGGTTGGGGTGCCTGGCAACGGGATCAAAGCGATTGAAATGGCCAACGCGAATATATTTATATAGTACTGATACTTGCTTGAGGGGGGGATTGAGCAATTTAAATTGAAATTGGCAGATTGGTTATAGCCAAGCAAAACTCCAAAGCCACCTTCGTGGTTTAACCCAGATTTCTGTGCCAAAATGTTCGTGCCGGAGCCGAGTTACGGTGACTCGTATCATAAATCTGTGTTCATTAAACGTGTGTGTGGGCGCCCGTCTAACTTTACCTCTCCTACAGCACAGCAGCAGCAGCATCGTGCGACCTAAAAATGCAAAAATCAATACATTGACTACAAAAAAGAAACAAATACTAAAAAACACTCTCAAAAACGTGCAACATTTACAACAAAATTTTTATATTGTTCCGAGGCGCACACACAAAACTATTTTGCATAAAATAAAATTTGTCGTAGAGAGGAACTCAACATGGCACTGATGTATACAAGGCACGTATGTAGTATATGGAATGTTTCGGTTGTCGTTGTCATTGTCCTTCCATATGTCCTTTTGTTGCTCGTTTGCTTGGCGCCCAGAGACAAAAGCTAAGAGGAATCTCTGTCAGTCAGCCGCGCTAAATATCTCTCTCGATGCATACATTGACCCAAATTTAAACAATTGAAACTGTGAAAGAATACAACAAAATGTAGTAAAAAGGACTTTTTTATAAGTGGCTGCAGATAAGCCTAGGGGAGCGGCGACTCTCTGTTGACGACAGGAAGTTTTTTGAAACAAAAACAGGAGACAGAGAACCAACTGCCAGAGAAGTCAAACTAAGCTGTTTCTTTTTAATGCAAAACAGCACGTTTCATAAATGTAATTACGCAAGTAAAGTCGTGTCTTTGTCGGGGGTTAAGGATATATATGCATACAAATTTATTTATATATGTTTTATTGCTCGTGAATCATATCTAAGTAATTTAAGGACCTTTAAAGCTGTACTTAATTCCTTATATTAAATTCCTTCTATGTTACATTATAAATTTGTAAAGTTTCCACTTGGCTAATCAACATTTTATATAATTTCCTCAAGGCATTTCTCATTTTTGGCCTTATGGTAATGAGCTTAACCGTAGTTTTCCTACCATTTCTACCCTACTTTCTGTCTGCTCTTGTTGTTGCTTGAATATTCATATTTTTGCTGATCTAGCAGAACAAAAAAACAAGAAAGAAAAGAAAGGAAAAAAACGTTATGAATTATTAAATATGAATGCAATTATCTCTTCGTCTGGTCTGAGCGACAGTGAAAGCAGAAAGAAATTCCAGCTGTCGTGTGAAGTGAAACAAGAGTAAAAATAAATGCAACTGCAACTCATATTCCATGCAAATGTACCTTTTGCTTCTCTTGTTGTTGTTCCTCTCAGGTAGTTCAGGTGCACAGGTTTGAGCCCTATCTTCTTTGGCCCCCTCTCTCTCTCTCCACCCCCCTCATATCCGACTCTAACTATTTGTTATACGGGGCGTATGTGTGATATTTGTCCTGTGCAATGATGCGTAGCCAAGAGCTGTTGTGAAATTAGGTGACACACTTTCACTCTGCCTCATAGTTTTGCATTTCGCTTCATTTATTTCTCTTCTTTTTCCCCCTTTTTATTTTGCAGTTTTTATTTGCAATTTAAAATGCACTTTGCTGATGGTATTTTAAATGAGAATTGTTCCATCAGGAGCAGCCACAGCATTTGCCGAGTGCAAATTGTTTCTGTGAAAATGTATCTGAGAATGGGGCGTAAAGGCTAGCCCCTGAGTATAAAGATTGGCATAAAGATAATGCCATATATAGAGAATGAAATGCTTGGGGCAGATAGGAGTTTTATAATTATTTCGATTAAACAGAATGGACAATCATTAATGTAGTATTTTTAGCAAAACTATTTAAACAGAATTTGTAGCAATGCCTGTGTAATTGTTCTCTTCTCTTGCCGGTTATGCCAGACCTACTTCCGGTAGGAATTAAACCCACAAGGACATTCCACTGGCCACAGTAACAGAGTCATAATAATGAGTTAGATTCTCTTTCCAAGCGAGTCCTGCAGGAAGGCTAAGAGGAGCAATGACCTTTACGCTCTTTAGCCGTTAATGATATTCATGCCTGGCTATTTCCTGGTCTGGACCACGGCTTACTCTTCATTGCGCTGCTCCTTGATGCGATATCCTGGCTGTTGGCGGAGAGGAAATAACTTACAATTGACCTCGTTAGCAGCTGCCACCAGTGTGTATGTGTGTCCTGGACTTAGAATGTCCTGACTGCGACCCTCAACCGTATTATATCCTGCTCTTGGTGGAGCATGTGGACATGCTGGGGATGCAGCAGCTAATACAGATTCAATTACGATCTCGGATGAAGATGAAACTGATGCAGATGACCCCGTTCTTTACGATATAATTTCACTCGTACTTTTACGAGTCGGACTTAAGCTTTAAGGGTATTATAATTATAGCAAACCCGCAGTTAATTAAAATTAAATTATACTTTGCGGGAACTTCCTTCTTCTCGCATTTAAGTCTTGAAAATAAATTAAAAGTAATTGTATACAGAGTCCTTTGGGCAAATACGAAGCGCCATTGGAGCTAAACAAATCAACGCGCATGAAATTTTCAATGCTCACAGCTTCTGCCGGCGCTGAGAAGGATCCCCAAGGACGATGAGCAACGAGCGGGGCGAAAAACAAAAACATAACTTGTTATCTTTTTTTTTACGACGGTTTGGTTTCGTTCTTCGTTATTTTTGCTATTGTTGTTTATCATGTGAGTGTGTGCGGAATGTATACATATACATAAATGCCTTTCCATTGCCGGTGGTTCCCCGCTGGAAATGTAAACGCGCGCTTATCATCGCACAAGTGTGTGTGCGAGTGTGCGGGTGTGTGCTGGTGTGTGTGCTGTCAAATGTCATTGCCAGTTGGTTATGTGGCTTTCGGCTCAGCGGAGGCAGTCCTGGCATCCGCGGCAGCAAACAACAACATTGCTGACACATAACAATAAAATATAAGCGTTTATATTTTTGTTATTATTTGATAAACACCCTTCCACAATCGCAATCGGGTAGCTTAGCTTGAAAGCATCATTCCCGGAATCATATCAGTATCAGTAGTGTTTCTTAGAACTAACTCATCTTAAATTGAAGAGAAAAGTGAAAATATTTCATTCCGAATATATACAAATTGCATCACATATACTTGTGATAGATTCACTACAAAATATCAATGCCATAGAGAGGTACTTCCCATTCAGAGCGTATTTCGCTGTTCTGCCCGCAGGCTGTCGTCCTTCGTCCTCGATGCCTGGGGGTGACAAAAGCCATCATAATAACTACACATCGGTGTTGGCTGTCGCTCTTCTATTTGTCGATATTTGTGCGGTAAGGTCACAGGAAAGTGTGGGTTGAACATTTGCAATATATATTTGTCCTGTCCGGAGCCTCCCCTTTAAACATATCACCGCATAAGTGTTAAAATCGCTCATCATGTCAACTCGCACAGCTGCGGGCGGCATTGGATGGAGCTGCGAGCCTTTGCCATTGAGCTTTATGGCTATGAACTGAATGTGGAATATATAACATATATATAAAATCGAGACTGAAATACATGCCAAGCTAAGCACTTTGAGCGGTTCTCTCCTCCTTTTTCTAGGCCGCAGCTGTCGGCCATTGTTGTGGCATTTTAAGTCGGCTCAGAGCATCGCAATAAGGGGGAGTGAGGACAGATTTAACTCACAACAATTGCGGCCAATCCAGGGACTTGGCTTCACTGGCAATTTCATTGAGCCAGAAAAATAACAAATAAATGGAGACAGGGCCACATAAAATAGCAACCTCTAGAAGCTTATGCTGGACTTTAATCATAGCATCATGGCACACATTCAGTGTATTTCGATATAAAAATCTGACAAACTGTGTTATATATGTAGTTGTAAATGATAAATATTTGTCTTGGCAATATGTATAAACAAATATAGTCACTGCCTCAAGGCTATGCTACTATTGATTTCATAAAAACGAAACTCTATACAAGGCAAAACAATGTTAGGTATTTATTTTCTTTTGTTGTTTGGTTATTTATTTATTTTGTGTGTCACCGGTTTTGTGTCATGTTCGAATAAAATGAGATAAGCAATCACTAGGAATTAAATTGTATTGAAGATACCTTTTAAAATGTTCTAAATTAAACTTATTTGCCCGAATTTCCTTATTTTTTTGTTAATTATTTCCATATCTTGAGTAATTACATTGCTTTGAGTTTATATTTATTCCAACCCATACACACATGTGTATTCAATCAACTTCCACACACACACCACGGAATACACCACGTGTGTGTTGTTCATTCGAATTTTTTCCCGCTGCGCTTGGCATTCCCCAGCTGAACTCCCTTCGCACTTCAATCATAACTGGCGCAGAAAAAAAATGAAGCTAAAAAGAGAAAAATACCACAAAAGTGTTTACATAGCGTCAAAGCGAAATATTTTATCGACACGCACATGCCGACACCCCATCGCATCGCACACCCCACCGAACCACACACCCCACTGAACCACCCAACCACCCGTCCAGCCAATCTACCAACCAACTTGATTCGCATGTTAACAACTACCAAGGAATGGCAGGGGTGGAAAAAAGGGCCATAAGACCAAAAACCAAAGGAAGCCAAAAGGCGCAAAAAATTATTGCGCTTTATCTTTTGATTTAACCTTTTGTGCGACAAAAGCTTTTAATATGCAAATGACTAAATGAGCGTCTTGAGGCTATTGGCACTCGGTGGTTTGGGGGTTCTGACTTGGGGTGGTTGGTGGTTTGGTCAATTGGTACATTTGCACATTTCATTAACGTCGAACCCGGCGAGGAGAGAGGTCCTTTTCCTATTTCGCTAGCTGCTAACTAGCTGACGTAGGCGACGACTTCAGCTTTGATGTGGAATGCACTGGGGGAAAACTTATGAAAGCCTGAGGTTCCTTGATGATTGCAAATGTTGCTATATGTGTAATAAAAAATTTTATTGAAAATAAACTGTTATAGCTAAGGAAACAAAAACAGAAATAAGCATTTTTTTCAAGAATTATTATATTAATTCCAAGGATCTTTTAGAGTGTCTTTCAGAGCTTATTAATATCTCTGACGCCGTTGTCTTTAGCTTACAAAAATCATAACACATCCTCACAAATTAAGACTATCTAGTTATCTAAACTATATTAAATAGTTAAATTGTATAATATATTACTATATCGTGATAAGAAAATACCTCTTAAATCAATACAAATGTTCTTAACCAAGTCTTACAACTTACAATAAGTAAGCTACAAAGTTTCTGTACAAGTTGTACAATAACTTTAGTACATATTTCTTCCTTAATTTCAGTCACTTTCGTTTCAAATTCATTTTAATTTTCAGTGCATTTTAGCTTGTGTATGTGTGTGTTTTTTGGATGAGTGTTAGTCTGCTCACTTGGCACACTTCAGCACACTTATTCATGCACATTTGCATATCATTATGTGTGTGTTTTGCAACAGGACCAGAAACGGGCCGAATGCCTCGTTTTTCTCCATCTCAACTCTCTTGGAGCTCGCATAGTTTCATGGCCTCTTTGGTGGCGCCTGACTTGGCCTGCGATGGCTTTGCCTGGCTCCTTTGGCCGTCATATTGCCGGGATTTAAGATTATGAGGTGGGTGAATTTTGTGGCTCACCACTGCAGTATGTTAGTATGTAAATCTCTCCTCATGCCAGGCTCCATCTCCATCTCCATCTCCATCTCCATTTCCATCGGCCCCCAGGGGAGGGCACAGGTCGCAGGTGGATGGGGTTATTAAGTCGATTTTGCCTTTAGCCAGGCCACTCGGCTTAAAGACTTTGCCCCAAAAGCCCGAACGAGATGGTACACAAACTCGGACAGATGCTGACTTAAGTTTCGCTTTTAGCAATCTTTATTGGCCATTTTTATGGGCCATCTTTTGAATAAGACAAAATATTATTTGTTTATTTTTTGGGTGCAAGCTGAGGCGCAAATAAATTATAACGCTGTTGAAGCTTAAGTTGTTTTGAACAAATTTATTTTCAAAAGACATTTATATGAATTTGTTAAAGCAAAATCGATTTAATTTTACTCATTGATTTTAACTCATGTAAAAGTATTTAAAATTACAGTATCCGGACTGTGTAAAAGTATACTTAAAAAGACTTAAATAGATGTTTTTAAAACGATAAGTAAGTGTTGCACATTTTAACACTCTAAACCACTAAAATTGAAACCTATTGAGAGGAAGTCTTTATAAACAAGTCATCAAGACATCTAAAGATTTAAAAACATTTTTTGTCATGTACAAATAATATTTGTAATTTAACTAAAATGTTTCTAAACTTTTAGCAACCAAATAAAAGGATTACATTACTTAGCTTCCGACGTATTTGCCATCAAATATTTGGCTTGCCTTTAACAAAAGTCAACTAAACAAATTATATTTAAATTTTGGAGAGCACTTAAAACGCCCCCAGGAGCCATAAATCGCCTGTCCTGGCCTGGCCGCAACCAGGATCCTGCAGGGAAAACAGAGAACAGACAACGAAGCTGAGCTGAGCTGGAAACTTTTTCGCCACTCCTGTCGTCTCATTATGCCTGCCATTTAAAACAAATTCAATATTCGCCATGCTTTTTTGCCCCCGAACATGGTCAACACCTTTGAACTTTCCACCCACAATGCCTTCTGGCCTGGCCCAGTACAGACAGACGACATGATTGCCCGCAAATACCCAACAACGAGAAGCCCCAAAGCCTCGTTTCCAAGTTCCTGGCTGTGGGTCTGGGTTCAGGATCAGGATCAGGGCCAGGAGTGGGGTCAGTTCAAAAAGTTCGAGAAAGGGCAGGATAGTGAGGGGCATCTGACAGATTTCTGTTACTTTATTATAAAGCCGGGCTTAGTTGTTTGGCCCGATTGTTGCTTTAGCTGGCCGGCTCTGTTGCCATTGTTGCTGTCTATGCAGATTCCACAGTTGAGCCCCACAAATCGATTCAGTCAGATGGGATGGAGATGGTATTGCTTTTATCTCGTCCTCTGATGGAACCAATGTTGCTACTTCGTCTGTTGCACCTGCAAATGTTGCTTCTCATCCAGATATCCTTGCCATTGCATCCTTTTCAGCTTGAGCTCATCCCATTTGAATTTTTCCTGTTTTCATTCTTCCTGATTATTGCTTGTTACGTGTATCTCAACAATAGAGGAAAACGACAAGAGGAAAGGCGGCTTGAATCAAACATCTGTGGTATTGTGCAGCAAAAATTAAATAACGATTAAATTGTATAAACTCGTACAATAAATCGTTCTCTTTATAGAGAAGAGTATGATTTTATTGCGAGTTCAACCTTTGATATATATTCCAGCAAAATGGTTTTCCCTCCGCTCCTTAAAACCCAATAAACTCGGATTTACATTTTCTGGCCTGCAATCCAGAGACAAGTTCTTGGAAAATTTAATTGAATTTCATGACAAAATATCATTAGATTTGAATATTTTTGTGTGCTGCCGTTGGAAAGCGTTGTTTTTCTTTTTTGTCTCTTTTGCCTTTTGCAATTTTGTTTAAATTTTATTCCATGTTGGCTGTCTGCCAATTTGCCGTTGGCCTTCATCCTGGCTAAATTTCAATTTGATTTAATTTCAAATATAATAAAATAAATGCAAATCTTTTTTTCCATTTCCTTCTTTGTCATGGCCCGGCTGTCAACTATTCATACTTTTCATAACGCTGGGTTTTAGTTTCACAAAATTGGGTATGCCATTGGTTAACAATCAGAATTATGTCATCGAGTCGCTGATAATGAGGTTTAATATTGGAAATACCTCAGTGAAACAACAGTGAAACAATGCAAAAAGCCAGAGTTGCCAGGGGTAAAATGGAAAAGGGATTACTTACTGACAGTCCTCGACATACAATAATTTCAGCGGACTTAATGCTTGTAATTTGTAAAAAGCCAACCACATGAAACAGATAAAAAACAGATCGGCTCAGTGAATCAGAAAAGTAAATATATACATCGAAAACCGGGAAAACTGTCGTGGCGAATCGTTGACCAAATGTGGTTTTCTCGAGGGTTCTCTTTATGTTTTTAATTTTTTAAATTGTTTGGAGAGGATAGGGTTTTTTAGATGATAAAAGTTCGTTTTGCAAGTCACAAAAATAATGTAGTAAAACTAATTAAAAATTTTAACAAAAGTGTCATAAGAAATATTGTTTATTATTATTATTATAACTTTCCATTATACAAATGAATCATTGCAATGCATTGTATCAAAAAATGTCTTTTCATACTTTTCTTTTAATTTGATTTTATTTTCCACAAAATCTTTATAGAAGGATTAATTTGGATAGCTATTTTTTTAAATTCTTTTATAAATTTCAACTTAAACAAATCGCTTCTGTCCAGTGATTGTATCTTAATACATACTTTAAGCCATGGCAAACTCCACCTATGTAACACTGCAATTTCCTTGAGCCCCCTTGGGACCTCATAAAAATACTCGACCCTAATGAGGCCGACGATTAATCGGCTGGGGAAAAAAAAGAAAAGCCCAGAGTAATCATGTAAACATTTCCATCCCGCAGTGCTTCAGTCTGGTGACGTGTTAATGTCATGAAAACAAGAAAGAAAGCGAACTTTGGGAACCCGAAATTTCCATACCCTTGCAGAGAAAATTCTTCATAACTAAGTCAAAAATGCATTAATTTCAATTCGGAAAGCTGTTCTATGCTAATTGTTATTAGGTTAATGAATTTGCATACTAAATTTTACATTTAAAATTTTTTAATTTTTTATGAATTTTTTAACATTTTAATGATGTAACCCCTAATCATTTTTTGAAAAAATCGACAACATTTTGAAAATTTATTTTTCCACCGTACATTGCTTGATCGATTCCGCAGTTGATGCTGATCAAGAATATATATAATTTATAGGGTCGGAAATGACTTATTCACTAAATAGCATGCTTTTAACTGAAATTATAATACCCTGTAAGAGTATAAAAAAAATTCCACATTTGAGGATCTGGTTGCGTCATGGTTAAGTTTAACATTACGGATAATTACAGGGCTCCAGGGCCGCCGGCAATTATGTCTGGAAATAGAAATTGCTTTGCGACCGGAGACTCCTTGTTAAATATCAATTAAACCCACTGACATCAAGTTAATACCAGCCACCGCCACCGCCCCAGCCCTTTGAAATATGCAACAAAATATGTGCAAAATGCATTTGACACAAAACTTGCGAGAGTGCGTCAAGTTGTTCAAAACTATTGTCATTCGAACGTATGCATGCTTGTATGTATGTATATACACACAGCCAGCGCAAAATTCCATTAAAGTTTTGCATTTGAAATTGCATCAACAAAGAGAGAGAGCGAGGAATAGAGAGAGCTTCCAAAGGCGGGTGTTTTTCAATGGGGCGAGAATGGGGCGTGTCACCCCGTTGTGTTATGGGGCGTTGCATTGCGGTAAACGTGTGTGTGTGTCTGTATATATATATATATATAGTAGCTGATACTGATTGAGGTTGTCTTAACCCCAGATGGGCCAGGAATAAGAGGGAAATTATGGTCAAGTTGAGGTTGGACAGTTATAAAGCAACTCAGGAGATTTATAATAACAGTTTCGTGAAGTTAAGAGGTTATAAATTAATACATTTATTTAGCATTATTATTATTATTACAGCATAAACATTATTACAAGTTTAAACCGAAATGGCTTTATTAGTAATAAAGTTTTCTGCTTTTAATAATATGCATTAACTCTTATTTCTTTTCTATGTCATAGTTGTCAAATATTTTTAAAGGAGTCTAAATTTGTTTCTAGCCTTAATATTTAGATTTTACCAAACATTGAATAGAACTTTGTTATTCCGTATTGCTTGTTTATTATATTATTAAAGATAGTTTTTGGAATTTAATTTCTACAATTTGTGTTTTAAAATAAGAAAATTTTTATTTACTACAATAAAATAAAAAGGTATATCTTCTTTCATCGCAGACTCGTTTCCACAAAAGTCCAATAATGTTACTGAATTATTTCTAATTTTCTTTTAAATTAAGCTACCTTTTATAAGACGATTGGTTTTATTTTCCTTTTGCTCTGAAATCATCATTAAAACTTTTGAATTCATTTCCCAAGCTTTGATCCCCAGAAAAAAAGAAACTGCAAATCAATTTGGTCGTCTGTGCTCAACGGTCGTTATGGGGTTAATTCATGCAAAGAGGTTATGCAGCTCTAGCACTTCACTGCTTCATCTATGTTCGTTGTTATTTCATTTGGCTTTTCTCTCCTTTTTGTCAGCACCCGGACGACGGGCGAGGGGCGAGGGGCGACGGGTGAGTCAAGGCGACCCAAAAGGCAAAAGCAAACTCAGTCGAGAGGTCGGAGGTCAGGAATGGCATACCGAGTTGGCAGAGAGAGAGTGAGAGCGAGCCCAAGTAAGCCAATCAAGGCATTCAAAGAGAGCATATTTAAATAGCTTTTAACATGCACGAGCTGTCGAGAGCTGACTGGCTGTAGTTAAGTGAAGGCCAAAAACCAAAGGCGACACAAAAATGCAGCCAAAAACCGGAGTAGAAAATTTTGAGATCTGCCAGGACAGACCGGAGCAGTTTCCAGTCGCTTGGTTATGCATTTCGATGCGTCTTCTTGCCTTTTTGGAGCATCCCAGCACCAGCACCAGAACCTAGAAAATGCAATGGATTGCTTGGCTAAAGCTAATGGATGCACCCAAAAAGGTGTCCAAGTCTCATATTAAGGCCAAAGCAAAAGGAGTTCCCAGAAATTCGATCTTGAATAAGAGAGAAGGGTGTGCTGTTTGCTTAAATTTAAATAATAGTAATTTATAAGCAAGATCCTATACCCAATCTCAGTCTCAAGATAAATATATAATCCTAAAGCAATATAGATCCATTCTCCATTCTAAAAGCTAATTAATTACTCAATAGAACACAAGTCTGCTTCGAAAGCCTTAAAAAGAAAACCCAAGTGCCAGAGGGCAAAGACACACATTTTCTTTCCGTTTTTCTGTTTTTCCGAGTCTGTTTGGATCACTGCTGTTTGGATGCAGTGAACCAGCCTCTGTCCACAGAGGCGGCAGTGCTAAGCAAACAGGCAAAGCATAAAATATGCTGACACAAGACCACCCACACACACATACATTTTTGGGGGGCATTTAAGCGCATATTTATTGTACAACGTTGCGTATGCGCAATAAATTTTCACAAAATTTCGACGCATTGTGGCAATAAAATGACATTTTTTCATATTTACACATAAAGTCAACGGAGAGAGAGAGCACAAAAAAAAGAAAAGAAAGAAGGAAAGAACAACAAGAGCAGGACGAAGGACGAAGTAGAGGGGCGAACTCGTAGGCTTAGAGGGAGGCAAGGGGCGCGTTGTGAAGGATGTTACAACGATTTTTTATGGCCGCTTTTGATATGTTTCGAAATATTTTCAGCGCAGACATTTTTATTTATATTTATATACATATACTTTTATCTACACGCATTTGATATGGGATGACGCGGGACAGCAACGACAAAATACTAACAAAAGCAGCCGCAGCACATGTGACAGGCAACGCTTTTGTTGCCGTTGCTGACGTTGTGCGGCTTGATTCAATGCCAAAATGTTGTTGCAGCTAAAACGCCGCATAGAGCCATAAAATAGAAGAAAATTTAAGAGACAAATAATTAAGCTTGTGCTGAATTTGCAGAAAAAATATACGGGTTGCGTTGCGAGATTCAATTCGGTAAGGAAACCAGCAGGGAATCAATAAAAATCACTACTATATTGTAGATTTGTGGGTAATATTAAAACTTAGAATCAAGTATAACTTGTTTAAAACAAGCTATAGTATACAAAGATAAATATAATTTAGTAATATTTATACAAACACATTAATTTAATTTCAATCAGTATTGATAATCGGTAAAAAGTATCATTATATAAGAAATAATTTTATATTCTAAAAACAAATTCTATATTTTTTAGCTTTCGCCTTGAACTTCATATATATATAAAAATATTTAAATTGAAATGAAAATTCAAGCTGGGAAACGTTTATTTTCTTTAAATATTAAATGCAGTCATCTTGCTATCACAAAGTTACTACGTTACTCATCTTCAACTTACATTTATATCCTTCTATATCATAAAGCTTATATTACATCTGCTAATTACAACTTACTTGTAATACGATTTTAGTTATGCCTTTTAAATGTGATAACTTTAATTAATTAAAATTAGTCTGTTAATTAATGCTAGAAGAACGCCTCTAAAAAGGAGATCAAGTTGACCAAACTTAGTAGAGCTATATCTATGCTAACAGAAATTATACTCTTCCACTGACTCTTCTACCTTAATTTAGGATACATTCATCCGATTCTTAAATTTCTTTAATGATACTTTTTGCCCGAAACACAGACTTTAAGTCCGCCTGATGAGCTTTGTAAGTTTGCATCCAATAAAAGGGCCTAAAAGCCTGTTGAAACCAAAGGACGCAAAAAAAGAAAATATTGTTGGTGCACGCATTTGCACATGCATAATAAATAAATACGGGCGCCCGCTGGCTGGTTGCTAAGCCAATGGGGGCGGAATATATGCGGGATCGTAAAGGGCGGCTCAAATTTACGCATTTGTAATTACGTAGGAATTAAGCCGCCATCAACGTTTAATTGCTAAAAGCTTTACTCGCAGCCGAGGCAGCCACGCATGCCGCGGTAACGTGCCCCGACAAGAGAGAGAGCGACGGAGAAATGGAACATTTAATTAACAAATTTTACGCATTTATTTTCTATTTTCATGGCGATGCTGATGCTGATGCTGTCCAACCGCACGCAAACACACAAACAAAAACGAACAACGAAAAAAAAACCTCCGTGACAACATAATTTTGCCTGGAACTGAACCACAGTGAAAACGAAGGACATTGATGCCGTCGAGGGGAAATCAGTGTCTCTGCCCTGCCCCATTACGGAGCCGCTGGATAATGTGTATATGGTCTTATGGTTCCGCGATAATGCCGGCATACCGCTCTATAGGTGAGTTTTCCCAGTTTCCCAGTTTCCCGTTTCCAAGTCCCCAGGTGTCTCTGAGTCCATGTCTGAGGGCTGAGCTGAATTGGTCCATTGTCTCGGCTTATGCACACATATAATTAAATGCAAACGAGAGTCTCGAGAGTGGCTTTCCTACCTTTTTTTAAATTGTTTGGGGCTCCGACGCACATAAGTATGCAATGATTTCCGGGGGGTGTCTGTGAGTGTGTATTTAGCAGGACTCGTGTTCGCCAGAAGAATGTGTGATTTAGCTTAGCACTCCCCCCGCCAACTGTTTTTGTTTCACATTTTTTGTTTGACTTCTGCTCGCCCTGTCAGCGCCATGGAATTAACTTAATTATGTTTACCTAATTTAGAGTGATTAACCTCGGGGGCCCCCCTCCGGACAGACCGCAGGAATTATGTGTAGTCGAAAATATTCGAGCAAGGCGTCGCTACCAAAGATTAAATTACGGAAAATTGCGAAGCCAATGCAGGTCAGATCACACGGGTCGACTAAAGTGAAGTCCCCCCTTAGTAAAGTGGCTGTAATTGCCGGTTCTTGGCTTGGAAGGCCTGCAGGGAGTTACTTCTAATTGCATTCACGGCATTTTCATGCTCCGTTGCGCCTTTTGGTTGTCAACCAAGGGGTTTTTTCCTCTCTAAGCTAGAGTTACTTGGGGCGTTCTGTAAGATTAAAGTATGCTAAACAAAATCAGTGATACCTTAACTTGAAATCAAAGCTTTGCTGGGTCTGTAAAAGTTGGAAGAAAATTGGTACAAAAGGTCATGGATCATAAAAACAATTTAAAAGTAATTTTCATAAGAGCTAAATATTTAGTTTGAACAATATTATAGGCTTTGGGGTACCTATATTTAAATTGAGTTTATAAACAGTCGCATTTAAAATTGTATAGCTACAAGTTATAATTCTGTTTGTTATTAATTAAAATTGTATGCCAAATAAATTTATTTTAAATAACCTTTTTGTTATGCCCTGTTCGAAATTATTTCATATTTTATATAATACATATTAACATATACCCACGTTTTAGTTACAAACAAAATCGCTGTTAAATATTAAATTATCATATAATTTCACTATTATTTTCAGATTTAATTTAATATCAAAGCTACCTGCTGCATTCAAAAGCTTTACTAAAATTCATTTTATTTAATTCCCTGGTATTCGTTTGTTACAAACATGGACTTAAATTTTCCGCTGAAGCAAATTATTTATGGCATTTTTGCCGCCAGACTGCGTCCCAGTTAGCCAAAGTCAATCTGCCCTAAGGGTATTTCTAAATTCAATCAGTCAGTGCGCTTTATTTCCTGCCCGTCCTCGTCCTCGTCCTCGTCCTGGTGGGTAAGCCCCCACATCCTTGCTGCTATCCCGGTGCATTTCCATTTCACTCAATTTGCCCAGAGTTGCGCTGCATATTATTTAGCCATAAACATTTTCTGCATAGGCTCCGGGACACCCTGCGAACTGTTATTAAGTTGGGCACTCTTTCGGCAATTTTCTTTCGCACACGCGCCACTTGCTCTTTCACTCGCACTCGCACTTGCACTCTCACTCTCACTCCTACTTCCAATTAAATGAAGTCCAACTGCTTTTTAGTTTTTTAATTAAAATGGCGGCGAAAGGAACTAAAAAAATAAATGAAAAAAATGGGGTTAACGTAGGACACAGGGAGAAATGTAGGGTATCCTTTGATGATAGATGATGGGTTTAGCTAGGAAAGATTTGAGATTATGTTAAAAGTATTCACAGTAAAGCATTTTTTTAAGTCAAAAAGGAAACTAACTCGTTATTTATTGAATTGTTCTTAAAGATGTCATAAACTTAAAGCATTTTATTATTATATTTTTTCTTTACTTACTAAAGGTCGAGAGCACTCTTTGGATTTTGATTGTATTAAGATTCAGCAATATGGTCTAGTTTACTTTTTCCTGAATATTTATAATACACAAATTGAACTTAAAATGATTCCAAAGCTGTGCCTTAAAATAATGATATATCCAGAATTTTAAAACTATTTACAATTTAACCTTTCTCAATGAAATCCAACCTTTTGCTCAGTGTCCTTTATGGGCCTTTCCCTCTCGCTGTTAGCCTCTGGAATTGCAGTTGCCACTGTGGCTGTGCTGCTGCTGCTGCTGCTGCTGTTGCTGTTGCTGCTGTTGCTCCTGGTGTTGCCGCACTTGAGCCGGCTGCCGACTGGCGTCGTGCCGCAATTAAGTTGTTGCATTCGCAGCGAGTGCACAGGCAAGTTCGACGGTTTCCCGCATAAATTATTGTGTGTTGCATACAAAGGACGCTTAAATTTCAGCCAGCCACAAAAAGCAGCCGAAGTGGCTGCAATCGCAGCAGCAGCAGCAGCAGCCGTTTTGTGGGGCAGACAGTTGGAAAGGGCTGTTGTGGGGGTTTGCTGAGAGAGCGAGGCTCGAGCGCAGCTAAGGACCTCTTTGGATAGGCAGTCCTTGGTCTGGCTTCAAAATTTGACACTGTTGCAGCCGAAAATATAATTGACAGCGAGTTGCTTTAATGAAATTGAAGTCAGTGAAAGCTGAAGGCTATATTTTAATTTATTAAAAATTCATTACTTGCTTTTCTGTATGTGTTTTAATTTAAAGTGTGTATATATTTTAAAGCTGCTTGTGGTTATCAAAAAATATGTATACATATGTTTAAACATTCTTTAAACATTTCGTTGAGATTGCAGCTTGGCAATTTTCATTCCCTTAGCCATTTCTTTTGTGTTTTAAGACCAGCAGTTCAAAACTCTCTGGGCTTCGGAAAC
Source organism: Drosophila serrata (assembly GCF_035046125.1). Lineage (NCBI taxonomy): Eukaryota > Metazoa > Arthropoda > Insecta > Diptera > Drosophilidae > Drosophila > Drosophila serrata. The sequence continues at coordinate 1,588,747 of NW_028256998.1, forward strand.
TTGGCCCATTAAATGCAGTGTAGGCTTAAATATTCACTGGAAATTGAAAAATGAAATGACAAAGAAAAAAGCAAGGAAAACAAGAAATGAAAAACAAAAAAATAATTTTATCTGCAGCGCATAAATTGCATTTTGGCAAGGCTGTGCAAGGCCCGGAGGCACAGCCTCCTCCTCGCTCCACCTCCAGGACTTTGCACGGCCTAATGAGCAAACCGAAATAAATTACGCTAATTCTCGTGCAAAAAGTTTAGAGGCGGCAGGGGCTTGCTGACTTATATTGGCTATGGATTTCATTAATTCTAGAGTGGGTTGGCATTCCCGGGGCCTGATTCAATTCGCGAGTCAGGCCCAAATTAAATATTAATCGTGGATGGGCGGCGGGTGGCACTCGTGGCTCCATGTTCCCCGTGTTATTTAATGTATTTGTGTCTGTTCTCGTTCCAGCTTCGATGTGCGCGATAAGGAGAGCCGGAATCAGCCCCGACATTGGTCAGCCCCGGAGGTTTTTGGCTCACGTGCCAAATTCCACTTTGACTCGCAGCCAGCAACCTTGGAAATTAAGGTGAGATTTACCCGCGGGATTGCGAATCCGTGTCCCATTAATTTTCAGCAAAGAAGAGAGTGGGTTTAATATTTTAGGTAAGTTGGAATTAAATGCGACATTGAATCGCAAATGCAACGGAATGGATGCCATCGTTGCCTACTTATTCGTGTCACTGCATTTAAATGATAAAATTAGGAGAACTTTTAGAAATTCCACAAAGCTAAAGCATATCAAAGCAGATTCTTTAATTTGAAATTAACACTGTGACTTTAAATTGATTATATCAAATACACCAAAGAGATATAATAAATTCCAATTGCGCTGCAAGTGATGAAATGCAAATGAAAGTCTGAAATGCGTTTCAGAAAACATACAAAAACTGTGCGAAAATAAAAGAGAAAGCCAAAAACACAAGCAACACAAGCGGAAGTAGCAATGTGGAAAACATGGCCAAGAAGAGTCGAGGAAACCGAATGGAATGTGGAAAACAAATTTAGATATCAAAAGTTGTTAAATTGCCTGGCGCACGCGAAATGTTTATTAATGTCTTGCATGTTTGCAGATAACTTGATTTAGCGTTTCTGTCATGCAACACATAGATAGGGCAATGTGTGTGTATATAGTACGTAGAACGTACTTATGCAATGTGTTTGCTACTTCAACTCATCGCACTCACAGTCGCCTTCGCATCGCATCGCATCGCACCGTCTCGCCGTGGATTGCCCTTGCCAGGACTAAGTCCTGCCTTGCCTTGGCTTGCCTTGCCTTGCATTGGCTTTCCTGGCATTTGACTTTTTAAAGGCCAACTCCGACGGGGTCTTAAGTGAGTTAAGCAATAAACAGCCAGCAGGGCGGTTCGGGGACAGCAGCAGGTTCGTTAACGAGCTGCATTTTGAAATGAATGTGAAATGCACACGAAAAGGCGGCCACCATAAATCCGGCGATCGCGCTGGAGCTGGAACTGGCTCCTTATGAGGGATAATTCCAAACGGGAGAGGTCATGAATTATGTGCTGAAATTAGTCTGGCTTATAAATTCATTTTAATTGCGTTTCAATTGCGAGCCAATTAACTTTGCGATGTTTATGAGTGCCAGCGAGTGCAGGAGGAGCCAAGTATCGTGATGTCATGAAAGCAGAAGCACACTTACGTCCAGGATAAGCCATTCATTTCACTTTTGGGGATGATTTTCAGGCAATTCCAATCAAAAGCCAGTGGAGCAGGTCAAGAGTTATCGATGTTACATAGAAAATAATGTATTAAAAACATATCTCACTTTCATTTGGTGACGCATTTCAATTTATCTAATTAAGAGGTTAGAGCTTGACTCCATTTCGGTACACATTCATATGTTAAGTACTCGTAATTTAAATCAATATACCTTGTAAACATACATAATATATAGACTTATATGTCTAAGGATTACTGTATTGAATTCGTTTCTTAATTTCCTCTGAAGCCCAAGGAATTCAGGCTTAGAATCCAAAGAAAACTGCAATACTTTGGGCGCACTTAATTTTAAATTTTTTATATTCGAATAAAAATATAAAAATAATATATGGAACAAATACCTTTAGATATTAAAACAATATTTTTAAAGAATACCCTTAGATCAAGTTGTAAAAACAAATGGTTATGTTATCGATTCAAAAATAATAAAATACTCCCACATAATCAAAGCGCAGATTGGTTTTCAGAGTTTAGTGTTATTTAGAAAACTGAATCACATCACAGACTAGATTTGTTTAAGCTAAATTTCAGACCAGAAATTTGCAAATTTTCTGGTCAAAATCCCCTGCTATGCCCAATTAAATAAAATTAAATAAGTGAACAAGCCAGCTCGGACAAGTGGCTAAAAGCTCCCGAGAGAGAGCTCTCTTTCAGCCAGATAGACAATAAACCGAACAAGCTTATAGAAAACCGTAGAGGAATCCACAGAGACAAAACAGGCCAAAATCAAATTTGATCCGAGTGACAGACAGTATATGGCAGGACTATGATTCTAAGCCCCCTCAAATGCTAACCGCAGGAGCTGCCGGTGTGTCATGCAATAATAATGGAAAATTATATGGCTGGAAAGAGTGTTGCTTCTGCTTCTCTGCTTCTGTGTTTGTGGCATGCTAATCGTCTGTTTGCAAGTTTCAACCACAAATAATAACTTACAATTTTTTGTTTGCAGGATATCAAGCGTCATGATCAGGGCATTTACCGCTGCCGTGTGGACTTTCGCACCAGTCAAACGCAAAGCTTCCGCTTCAATTTGTCAGTAATAAGTGAGTGTTTGTTTGCCTCCCACAAAATGAAACATTGGAAACGTATTCATGAGTGCCATTGAAAAATGGTCCCCTCCCCATCGCCTCCACTGACCTCCTTCCACTTGTTTGTTCTCAGTCCTTCCGGAGCAGCCAATCATCCTGGATCGTTGGGGTCGTCAGCTGAATGGTACTCAATTGGGTCCCAAGCAGGAGGGCGACGATATCGTTATCACTTGTCGTGTGGTGGGCGGTAAGTTGAAAGTTGAACTGCCTGACTACAAAGGACGAACTTAACCCCAATACCCCGATACACACACACCCACGAGACACACGAGCCACATCCGTATGCTCGGCTAGACAATTTCCTGTTAATTTCCTTAAAAGCTTTGACCGGCAAAAAAGCAAAAAAAGAAAAAAAACGGCACAGGACGAAAACGGCTGCAAATGAAAATATCACAAAGTCTCCTTTGGCCGGCCCCTCAGATTGGCTTGTGGTATTTTCTCGAGCTTGACTTTTTAATTTGCACCATTTTTCGTTTTTACAACCATTCTACTTACGTTCTCCCCCAAGTCCTTCAACTACTGATATATTTTTTTTGGGGTTATCCCAATAGGTCGGCCGCAACCGCAGGTCCGGTGGCTCGTAAATGGACTGCTCGTCGACAATCAAAACGAGCACAATTCCGGCGATGTTATCGAGAACCGTCTGTTGTGGCCATCGGTGCAGCGCAACGATTTGAATTCCGTATTCACATGTCAGGCACTGAATACGCAATTAGATAAGCCCAAGGAGAAGAGCTTCATACTGGATATGCACTGTAAGTATTATTTGCTTAAACTTTAAGGATACACTGGACTAGGAATGGACTTTGAAATGCTTTAAAAATTCACTTAAAGTATAATAAAGTTAAGGTAGTACTCCACGCACCTTGACAATACTGACCTGAGTTTATTACACAATAACTCTTGAGAACTTTAAAGCTATAACCTTAGCTTGGAGGCCACAATTTTAAATGCAAACCCATGGCAGCATTATAAGGGCCATTAAATAATTATATGCTAACTGGAAAACAACATTGTCGATGGGGGGGCGTCAACGGTCGAATGTCAGGTTCTCGTGTTCCCAGAGAAGCCAGTGCCAGCTTAGTTCCCTTTCTGTCCTCCAAGTCCCAATCCCTAACACGATTCTAGAAACGAGGTTCCAAGGTGGAACCGTAAAACACAATGCGCCAGGAGCTCAAGGAGCAGAGTATCAACGAGCTGCAGACACGACAGCCGATGGCCGGACAAAGTCATAATCCTGCCAGGAAGTGCAGCACTTGAGAGCTGTCGAGACGTAATAGACACAAATTGTTGTTGATACTACCACAAGCACACACAAACACACACACACAGAGAGAGACACTTGGTAAACACAACCCAAGGTGGTTGTGGAAATGATTGCCGTACAAAACGAACTGCAATTATGAGACCATGAAATATTATGGTAAACAGTTTTAATTACAATTGCATTGAATTGAATGTTCTTCCTGTCCAATTACAGTGAAGCCGCTGGTGGTGAAAATCCAGGACCCGCCCAGCTCGATGATTGCCGATCGTCGCTACGAGGTTTCCTGCGAGTCCTCCGGCTCCCGGCCGAATGCCATCATCACTTGGTACAAGGGAAAACGCCAATTACGCCGCACAAAGGTGAGAGGGTGACACTGGAATGGGAGTGGAAATGGGAGTGGAAATGGGAGTGGGAGTGGGATTGGGAGTGGGATTGGGTTAGATGGCTTTGGTTTTGTGGACTAGATTGGAGTGGGTGGGAATGACCGCAATCGACGCAGCTAGTTGGCTCTCTCTCTGCTGCTGCTGCTGCTGTTGACTGACTCACGTTCAGCTCGATAACTTATTGTGTTTGCACAGTCATGCCAAACAAACGGAGCTCGTAACTCGTGGCCATCAGCCCCCTTCCCATCTCCGCCGGCACAACCATCGCAGGATATGGTGCAGGGACAGACATGACCTGCCACCACCCACTTGTTGTGCCTGGGCGTGGTTCACACTCGCAGCTGCGTCCTAGACCCCCCCAGACACCACCACCCACAACTTGGTTAGAATAAACACAGATAATGTGATATAAACTCCACAATACACAAACGATTCTAGTACGCTTTTGCATTTTCCTTTGGCTCTCCCACTTTTTGCTCCCTTTAACTATGTGAGGGTATCATCAATATTAACAAGACTATGGACTGACTATAGGGAATAGTGAAGAATATTATTTTTCTACATTGTTACTTAACTCTTTAAAGCCTTAAAATTAAACCTGTTATTTATTAAACTTGAGTCAGGACCTCTCTTTATCTGGGTTTTCAAACAATTTTCCAGAGAGCCTAGAAATAGTAGAGGCTTAAAAGCTATGCTGTCTTTTAATCAACTCTTTTATGTTAGTATAAATTTCTAAATAATACTCAAATTCAAATACTTCTCTCATTTCGTTTGCTTCTAAATCGTTAGTATTTTCTACATCAAAAAAATTCCCTAGGGTATACGAAAGATTGCTATTCTAAGCCGGGTTGGCTGTGTGTGGTTTTGTTTTCTTTTTTTTAATTTTTTTTCCCCTCTAACTTTGGACAAATTTATGGGAGTTTTGGTGCAATTTTGTTGCAATTCATTTTTGTGTGCCGGGACCTCGAGTCGAGTTTTGCTTTGGCATATCCTAGCCGGGCCTCTCAGGTCTGGCTCGTTGTTTATGTCCGTGTCTATCCGTCTATATATACAGATATATGTATATATGTTAGCTGATTGCTTTGCCGTTTTGGTCTGGGCCGGGGCAAATGTTTTTTAAAGACCGGAAATGTTTTTCAGTAGTTTTCATGTAGCATAAAGTTGCCGTAATGCGGCAGAGTCCGCACTCCACTCATTCCTCGATGTCCTGGGTTGTGCCATCCAACATGTTTTACATGCCTTTTCGTACCCTACTTTGGGGTTTCTAATATGGTGTCTGGTGGGTGTTCTATGTAGCCAAGGACCTCGAGGCATTAATCAAAGCCCCGCAGACAGTCTAATTGAGAAGTTTAGCCTGCGAACGTAAATAGTCTGTGCCAAAAGGGGAAAGCCCGGAGTGTTGAACAATAAATATTTATAAAATATTTCAAATAGATGTTTTAAAGTTGATCAAACAGAACGAAAGGAGGTATTTTTTTTTTGTTAATTCAAAATATAGAAAGTACAGGTGAAATTGCTTCATAGAGTATACTTTTGAATTTACTAATTTCTAACTATATAATTTAAATTCAGATTAGATATAGAAATAACTAAAATTAAATACAGTGAGAAAGTTAAATACTTTCTACTTGTATTATGTAATACTTTTTTGTATATTTAAGGCCACAATACCTTTTTAATGGAACCTTTTGAGACTGTCTAATACTATCCATTTTCTGATGATTTTACTTTACTAATTTCACTAAAAACAAGCAAACTTCCTAAAGTGTTTAGTTAGTATAAATTTCAACGTTTACAACATCTTTTACCAATACTATAATTTTTCTGACGCATTACAAGCTTGAATCAAAAAGTAGGTTAGGAAAGTTATTAAAGAAAGTCTACAAAAGAATAAAAGTTGATTTTAGGGTTGCAAGGGATAAATATTAAAAGAAAATATCAGAGTTTTTCTGGAAGCACAATCAAAATGACCTCCGGTCACCAAAAAATAATTGAACTTAACGTCCAATCGATCATATTTTTGCCACCGAGTGGAGGGATTTATGTGGCTGCTAACTGCCAGCACTTTAACACCCACAAACCGCCAGCCTGCATCACATATCTCGGCAAAAGCCCTGCCATAGAGCAATTCCAGCAATGTGTGAACTGTTTACTGGAGGAGGAATGAGGGGGAAAACCCTTTATGGTCCTGGCAACTATGGGGAAAGAACGAAGCTCAACTAATTGTGTGACGCCTTTGCTGGTGTCCCTGTCTGCCATTAAATTTATAATACCCCGCAAGCACATACAAGTACACACACCCTCACGTGGCACATAAAACCCGAACAAACATACTAATCAATTTTAAATTGCAAACATAAAATATTTCGACAAATTTGTAAGCAAAAAAGCACAAAAGGGGCCAAACCGAAAAAGGAAATTCTGGCCTGAGGCAGGGTCTGAGAGCCTCAGTCTCGACTCAGTCCGGGCCGGCGGGGAGAACTTAATTAATGCAGAAACATTTTCTTATATTTTCTGTGCACTTTTCCTCCTTTTTTATTTTGTTCTTTCTCTCTTACAGGACGACATATCAAAGAACTCGACACGCTCCGAGCTGAGCTTTGTGCCGACCACAGACGACGATGGCAAATCGATAACATGCCGTGCGGAAAATCCAAATGTGAATGGCCTGTATTTGGAGACCATGTGGAAATTGAATGTCGTTTGTAAGTATTACAAATTGTGCTTAAGTCTAAAGTATGAGCGAAGCGGCGGAAGGTCTCAAGAAGAGGAGGGAGCCCCCAAGAAAAACCATTGCCGACAGCTACCAAAAGGTAGACAGTCCTGGTAGCCCGGGACAGAACCAGGACCAGGCTGAAATTTATTACGTCGGCGATGTCGCCATCGCCATCGCTGCCGTTGAAAGCCTTTAAAATGCAAATAAATCAAAGACAAATGACAAATTGTGAATAATTTGCCAAAGGGCCAAAACAGCGTAGTCGGTCGGTAGGGACATCACCAAGGGGGGCGCTGTGACTACAAATGAAATATGTGGGCTAACAAAATATATGGTAGTCGCTTAAATTAAATGAAGGACTTTTGAAGTGGCCCCATCCCCCTGTCCCCATAAAAATAAATAAAAATAACTTGGCAAAGTGCGGAGATACGAAATTGGGTCCCAAAATTGTTTTACCGCCATCAGAATTTACCTGCAAGTTTAATGAAATCTCTCAATAATTGTAAGTCCCACCGTAAGCCACTTCAATCCGTGTTCCATGGCCCCAACATAGCCATCAGGGACGTACTGCGGACATCGTAAAGTTCGTGGCCAAAAGGTGTTGGCCGGGAAGAGAGTCAAACTCAATTGCGTTACGTATACGCCACGTTGTGTGTGTGCGAATGTTTTTTTCGCCTTTGATTCGAGGGCATCACGTAATGGCATTTTCTTTTACTTTTCGTTTGTTAAAATATGAATATTTTGTTAACTTCAATCTGAAATGATGGCACACGGTCCCCCGTCAAGAAATTACTGGTTACGCCAAAACGAAATTCCCCTGAGCGCATATGACTGTATAGATATATACATTTGTGTATATGGCGTAATATGATTATATTTTTTATGCGCCACACATACTTTACAGGACCATATTTTATGATTTAGAATTTTATATTTTATTTGTTTGTTTTTTTCTTGTTTTGGCCACGTTAAAGCGATTGCTGCTTGTTTTTTGTTTTGTTTTTTTGCAGCTACGTTGGCGCAAATAAAGTTTATGATAGGCACGTACAGAAACAACAAACTCATATAGTACACACACCGGTGTGTGTGTGTGTGTCTGCTCAACTGTTTGTGCCTTGGGAAAGCTCTGATGCTCCGGCAGAGTCTGTGTTTTTCCAGAAAATTCCAAAGAGCAGAGTGTGTTTTTTAATTTTCTCACAAATACCTCATGTTTATAATGCTGGAAAGCGAAGACTGCCAAATCAAGGGTAACAAGAAATCCCAATGCTTTTTTTGTTTACTATTTTATACTTAATATTATAACAATATAATTATCAATGAATTAGAGAAGTTTCAGTGTTTTTTATGTACTTATAGATAGCTAAATTTAAACAATTTGATTGATAAATGATGCCTAATCATCAACAACTTCTGAGAGTAGAGATAAAATTGGATACTGATTTTCCCTGTAAATTTCTTCAAGTGACACTGTTTTTAATTTAAGCACATGTAGAATTTATATGCTTTGTAATTTTTTATGTCTCTGTTGTTTTTGTTGTCCCCCCATGCGATATCTGCATCACGCGTGAGTTATTATGCCAACTGCGTTTTGGCTTCTTAGGCACGACATTTGCCAAGGCCATTTGGTCATGCTTTATGCCAATTGTTGCCCTCCCCTCCGCTCTCTTCTGGCCATCCTCCGACTGCCATTGTATATTTTGTTTATATCTCGCATGTGTGACACGCTCCTTTTAAAATTTATAATGTATCCAAGGGAGGAAGGTCTCCTCCTCTAGTTGGTCTCCTAGCAATGGCAACAAGACAGAACATGCAATGCAATCACAGACGCTCTGCAGATTCCCCCAAAGGAGTGCAGGACTGAAATAGAATCTGTACAGTACAAAAAATGTAATAAACCTCAATCAAGAATCATATAAAATATAGCAATGAATTTATATGATTTCATAAAAGTGATGCTTCGTGACTCACATCTTTATTTTAGAAGGAACAAAGTTAAGGAGACAGTTAATTAAAGTGTAAGATGTTTTTATTAATTAAATGTACAAAATGAGTTGTCTGAAGGTTGTACAAAATTAAATCCAATATCGAACAAGTCCTTGAATTCATGAATGCAAAGTGTTTTCTGAGAGATATGGTAAATGTTCCTGTCCGTATAAAATATTTTAGTTACTTGACGATCACTAAGAATTGAATTATAAATGTAAATTGCTTTTATAACTAATTTGTGTGCATTTTTGTAAGTATTCTTTCGAGTGAGAGCAGATAAATTCTCCCAGTGTACGTGTAGAGCAGCCCTCGCAACAATACATATGAATCACATACGCACGCAGACGGGCTGTAAGTGTCTGCCCGTATGTGCTTTTGTGGCCATTGTTTATGACCGGGAGCTGCTCCATGTCCCTGCTCCGTGTCCCTGCTCCGAGTCCTTGCTCCGCGTCCCTGCTCCTCGGCGGCTGGTGGAGCGTGCCTGGCATTTTTGAGAAGGGAAAGCTTACGGCATGTGTATTGCAGTGAATGCCACGATTTGAGTTGATATTTTTAAAGTGGCAATAGAAACCGGCTAAAGGCGCACCCGGCATGGAATGGGAAGGATGGCCTCGCCAAATATTAATAGCTCTCCACGATAGAGCCGCGGGACAATTCGGTCACCAGGCAATCGTAGACGCTCTGCGGCACCACGGTGCCCACAATTTTCTTGTTCACATTGGTCTTGACGCGTATGATCTGGATCTTGTGACCGCTCTTGGCTAGTATCACCTCGATCCGGTCCCAGATGGGCAGCATGAGTCCGGAGAGGACGTGGTAGGGACGCACACGGAGTCCTACCTCGCAGCCCGCTGGGAAGGGACAGATGCGGTTCCAGAAGATGTGCGAACACTTGTTCAGGCACACATCGTACTGATGCTGCCAGAAGTTGCGAGCCTCCTCCGGCTCCACCTTCACGTAGCGCTGCAAGATGGACCCGAGCGTCTCCAGGCGCACCTGGGGCCCCGTGTTGGGGCGGTAGAGCTGGAGGCTGATTTTGTTGGGGGAGTTGTTGGAAGATCGCTGCCGGACATTGGTCATGACCTGCAGGCATAGAATAGCAGAGTTCTTGTTGTGGCGCAATTGCTGCAGCACGTAGAAGCCTTCGTGCTCGTGGCGGCCCTCCTTGCGGTACCTAAAAAGGAACAGAGAACAGGTTAAATGGGGGTCTATATTCAGTTTGAGGTATAAACTCACTTGGCCAAGGCCGTATCATAGGACATGCCACGCTCCACAGTTACTGTGTGAAGCTCGGTGGCTGCTGTTCCAGTGGCATGCTTCCGGATAAACCTCATCAGTCTGACAGACTTCACACACGCACCGTGTGCGTCTAGGTCAAGGATGCCCAGGTCGAAGTTGCCCTTGCGTTTCATGTGTAGAATCAGAGAGTACATCTTCTCCAGGAAGAACTTGAACAGGGCGTTCTGCACTTCCACGCGACAGCCAAGGATTCGGTTGAGGAACTTGGATATATTGTTGCTATCCTTCTCCACGGAGAACAACTTCACCTTGTTCTCCTCTCGCACATTGAGCATCCCCACACCCGCCATGGCCATGCTGCAGTCGTAGAGGAAGTCACCTTTGTAGGAGGCAGGCACACTGGCATGATCCAGTGGCTTCTCTCCGGTTAGTTGCTGCATCACGTTCTCGAGGGCACTACGCCCGATGCTGTTGTCGATATTGAACTGAGAAAGATCTCGGGCATCGGTGGCCCGACGATCTCCCTGGGTAAGGGCACCCAGACTCTCCAACCGCTTGGCCACCGTAGAAGCGAAGCGTCGTTCACCGGCCAGGTCCGTGATGACAAAAACGTACTCCGGCGAATTGACCTGGTTGGAGCGATGCGTTCGACCGAACTGCTGTATGGCCCGATCGGCGCTCCACGGCAGCTCCAGGGTGATGTGAAGTCGTCGTCGCTGATTGGTCACACGTTTGTCGCTTTGCAGCGAAATTCCGCTGGAGGCCGCCTCGGAGATGATGGCCACGTTCTTTTGGCCGAGCATGAACCGCTGCTTCTCCCGGTAGTTCACCAAATCCATTGAGGTGTCGCTCTCACAACGCGGCTCATACTTGTAGCCTTCGAACTCGGCACGGACCACTCTGCCCCGGCGGCCGGTCATTTCGGCCACCAGTTTGGTGCCACCCAGCTCCGAGATAAGCTTGTCGAGCGTGTTGGAAGGCATGCGGCGACCCAGGACCTCGATCTTGTCCAACAACATCTCTCTTGCCCTGATGCATCGCTCCACATCGTGCTCGGTGATGTTGGCCTTCTGCATCTTTGCGCTGTCGAAGGCGTATGAGCCATCGGCATCGTTGTCCTGGGCCCGCATATTGTGGCACAAATGCTGCAGGATCCGCTCCTGCATGGTTATCTTTTCAGCTACACGAAGGAAGAAAGTTGTATTAGTTGATTAGAATACAATCACGCACTTAAAAACTTACCCTTTTCGGTTTTTGGCGGTCGTCCTCGCCTCTTTCGTCCTGGTTTCATCCGTTCATTTTCCTGTGACATGGTACTCTCGTACATCTCGATATCGCTCTCTGCCGCCTCGGCATCCATGTCATCGTCGAACCAATCGGCATTCATTCTGGCCTTCTTGGCCCGCGGCGGACGGAATCGGAGCTCTGGCACAAACTCTCCAGTGTTCAGAAGACGGTGGAAAGAGTCGCGCTTCGGTGCCGGAAAGTGCTTCTCCACGAAGGATTGGATAATCATTTTCGAGGTGGACACAAAGGAGCCCAGCTTGCCGTTATGACGCTCAAGGTGCTCAAGGGTACGCGATTCCCCCGTCGACTGCAAGCCGATGACCACCGCCTTTCCCATCCGCGTGGCCTGTCGGGTCATCCTGACCACGTGATTCACCTTCGAGGCAATGCAGAGGTTCTTGAAGAACCGCTGATGGGCGCACCAGAACTGGCAGGTGATGATCTTTTGCACCCGGGTCTCGATGCACATCAGCTTGCAGGCCTTTAGGAACTTTTTGTTGATTTCCGCCCACAGTTCAGCGGCGAGATTGTATGTCTTTCGGAACTCCTTTGACATGATCACCTCCTCGATGCGAAATGTCACATCCTTGAAGCTGAGCTGCCGGGCAATATAGGTGCCCCTGAGCTTCATGTCCATGGCCACAATCTCCATTGCTCCAATGCCGCGTTTCTCCACCGAATTGACAAACTCGAAGAACTCCCCGTAGGCGGTCCCAGGGCCCCAAAGACCCAGACGCACCATATAGGCCATGTTCCTGGGCTCGCTGGCCCCCGTCGCTGAGGCATAGACCACTCTGGCATGTGGTAGCAGCTTCTGCAGCTCCAGCACAGTAGTGCCCGTCTTTGTGGACTTGCCCACGTTCATCAGGCTCAGATTCTTGGCCTTGTGGCACTCGTCAAAAACTATTACCCCATCGAACTTCTTGCCCAGCCAGTTGACCAACTGACGCAGTCGAGTCTTGTACTTGCAGTTGCCCGTCATGGATTCGCCGATGAGTGCCGTGTATGTGCAAAATATCACGCCCTTCTTGAAGTTCTCGTTGTCCTCGGAGTCTATGCGACTATACTTGAACTTGTTGATGGCCACCACTGGGATCTTGTCTTCGGCACCGATGTCATGAATATCCCGCTCGGCGTCAAACTTTAGGTCATTGGAAACAGAGACCCAGAGGGCTTTCTTTCTGCCCTTCAAGTGATTGTCATAGATGATCCCGGCAATGGTCCTGCCTTTGCCCACACCGGCTCCGTCACCCAGCAGAAAGCCAGCACGCTCACCGCTGGGCAGGATCTGCTCGTGAGCTTGGCAGGCGTAGACCACCGCCTCCAGTTGCAGGGCACTCAGGCAGCTGGTGGTCCTTGCGGGCAAACTCAGCTCGTAGGTGATGTCGGGCAGTTCCACCGAGGAAAGCGTTGCCGTTTCCACCACGGGATCTGGATGAGCCACTCCAAAATTTAGCTTACTGGGCCAGTATTCCGCGAAAGTGTCTGCCACTCCGATTTCTTCGTAATCGACTTCCTCATCCTCGACAGCCTGCCCGGTTGGCGCAATGATACTGGCAGGATCCTTGAGCCCGAGCTCTTCTTCATGACCGCCAGGCACTATCATTGGCAGGGCCAAATAAGGCTGTCCACTCTGCAGTATCTGATGCAACTGGGCAGCCGTCAGGCTCTGCAACTCGTTCATCTGAGCATGCGACATGTTTGGGGATGTAGTGGACACACTGGTGACAAGCCCGTCTGGGGCAGTGGTATAGGTGAGGGACATAATCTGACCCTGAAGTCCAGTTACCTGGGCGACCATCGGCACTTGGGACATGGGACGCTGCTTGTTCCTGAACCCTGGATGGTGTGGTGGTGGTCTCTGAAGAGTTCCCAAGTTGACCATCTTCATGGGCCTATTAGCCGGAACGGTCGGTGCCGCTTTGGGCAGATTGGTGGTAGGAGGAACTACCTGTTTTGGCACTGGATGATTGCTTGGCTGTGCTGCCTGCTGGGCAGGGTTTTCAAACGAGTTGAAAATTTTCTCCACGAAATCGTCGGCCTCCACAGGTGCCTCTATAAACGGCAAGGAATCGAGTTCCGCCTGCAGGCGAGCATCCATTGCAGCGTCCTCCTCATCGACGGGTTCCGATTCCTGCTCCGCTGGCTCGGAGTTTGTTCCGCCACCCGAAAGTACCGAAGCGAGTTCAGCCTCCAAGCGGGCATCCCTGGCCGCATCCTCCGCACTAATGTTTTTTGGTACTGATTGTGCATAGTGATTGATAAACGTACCATCGTACTGATTATTTGATTGAGAGCTTCTTGGCAAGTCCTCCTGTTTCGTTTGATCCATGAAGCCACTGTGATATGGCTGTGATCTCTGGCCATCAGAAAAGTTTGGGTTCATCACTGGGTCTTGATCGAAATTATCGTACGGATCGTCAGGATCATCTGCTTCAGTTTTGATCGGCTTCAATGGGGTAGGAAAAAACTGACGATCTAAAAATGGATCTTCAACTTCCTGTTTTAAGACCGGTTTCTTTAGAGTGGGAAACAACTGACGACGACACTTTGTGATCCCCTGAGCTTCTGTTTTGACAACCGGTTCCGGGTTATTTAGGGTAGAAAAGTACTGCTGTTGTAACTCTGGGTTTTGAATTTCCTCAATGTTAATACTATTCGGATCGAATTGGGTCGAGTCTTGATATTCGTTTGTCATGGGAGTGTCCGAATTGTATTGGGTGCAAGAATCGTCATCATTGCTAAGCTTGCTCGTATCAAAATTGGACCAACTCTCGAGTTCTATATCGATATCGATATCTGGTTAGTCATCTTGTAATTTCTTGCTTAAGAAATGCTTACCTTCTTGCAGGGCACTGGACTGATTAGGGTCATGAAGGACGTTCATAATATCGTAGTCAAAAAAGCCTGGGGCTATAATGAAATAGATAAGTGAGGTCTTCACTAACCAATTTGAGAGAAGAACTACTTACGGAAAAGACTTTCCGCGGGGGGACTCGATACATTTGCTTGGGTATCAGAGTTGGAATTGATTTCGGTGGGATTTGGTGTTGTCGGTGGAATTGGTGGAGCTGAGGAGGGAGCTACAATAAAAATGATTGATGGTGATATTCTGAATATATGTATATTAGGGTAACACTTACTAGGAGCCATGTTAAGTGAATCATAAGTGTTACAGCTTGTCTCTTGAATGGAAACCGAGTTGTTCAAGCCATGGGAGCCGCTTGGCATAGGGTATTCGGAATGTTGCACTCCGCTATCGGAGAAATATTTGTCATTGCAATTGACCAACGAGTTCGACTGTGATATGGCGGGATCGGGATTGAATTCGATGGGTTTTGGAATCTCTTGAATGGGAGCCGAGTTATTCAAACCATGGGATCCGCTTGGCATAGGGTATTCGGAGTGTTGCACTCCGCTATCGGAGAAATATTTGTCATTGCAATTGATCAACGAGTTCGACTGTAATATGGCGGGATCGGGATTGAATTCGATGGGTTTTGGAATTTTCTGTGTAATTGGGGGCGCTGCCAAGGGAGCTAAAATGAGAACGTTTGATAGTGATAAGGCTTTCTCTAACCCATTAAGGCAAAACGCTTACCGGGAGCTATGTTAAGGGGATCATTTGGGTTCCAGTTTCTCTGTTGAATGGGAGCCGTATTTTTCGAATCTTGGGATAGCATAGGGTATCCGGAGTATTTTATTCCACGATTGGCAAAATTGTTCATATTGTTTTTGATCGACAAGTTGGGCTGTGTTTTGACGGGGTTGGGATTGAATTTGGTGGGTTTTGGCATTGTCAGTGTAAATGGTGAAGCTGCTGAGGGACCTAAAAATGAAAATGTTTGATATGCTGAGACTTCCTCTAAGTATTCAGGGTAAAACGCTTACCGGTTCCCATGTTTAATGGATCATTTGGGTTCCACTTTGCCTCTTGAATGGGAACCGTGAATTTCAATCCACTATTTGGAAAATTGTTCGTATTGAATTTGTTCGACATTGTCTGTGCAAAAGGTGAAGCTGCTGAGGAGCCTAAAAAGTAAAATATTTGAAATTTATATGATTGGGCTTCCTCTAACTACTTATGGTAACACTTACCGGTACCCATGTTTAATGGATCATTTGGATTCCACTTTGTCTCTTGAATGGGAACCGTGAATTTAACTCTACTATTGGGAAAATTGTTCATATTGAATTTGTTCGACATTGTCTGTCCAAATGGTGAAGCTGCAGAGGGACCTGAAATTAAAATAATTAATGGTGATATGATGAGGCTTCATCTAAGCACTCAGTGTAACTCTTACCGGTACCCATGTTAAGTGGATCATTTGGGTTCCAGTTTGTGTTTAAAATGGGAGCCGTGTTTTTCGAGCCTTGGGAGCCGCATTGCATAGGGTATCCGGAGGGTTTAACTCCGCTATTGGGAATATTGTTCGCATTGCATTTGACCCACGCGTTCGACCCTGTTGTGAAAGCGATTAATGGAGATGCGGAGACTTCCCCTAATCATTTCCTGTAAAATTCCTTACCGGGAGTCTTCTTGTAGTTTTGTGGACCCCAATGAGCTAAGCCGCCCTCCGTTTTAATGATCTTGTTTGGTTCGAAACGTATATTCGTTTTCGTTTCTGTTTAAAAATGAATTGGTTGAAATGCTGTAATCATTTGAGGAATAAATCCTTACCTGGAGGAAGCCTTTGTATCGGTTTTTGGAAAACCTTTTGAATAGGTAACTTGTTGTTTATAGTCGGCATAGATTGCGGGGTTGCATTTAACGAGTTGTTGGAAATATTTTTCAAGGGAGCCTGATTTCTGGACGTTTGTAAAGCTCTCTGAGAGGATGGCTGGATTCCCCGGTTCGGTACCACTTTTCTGGCAAGGGTTGTTTCTATAATGAAATCGAATTGTTAATGTCCTGCGATTGCCTGTAATGGATTGTTAAAATAAATCCTTACCTGGAGCTCTGTTTCCGAATTGTTGTAAGTCTTTCTGAGAGGGCGGCTCAGAGCCTTTCATTAACTTGTTTGGATAATTTCTGTTGTTCAAGTTGGGTCCTATAAATAAATCTAGTCGTGAATGTGATGCGCCTTTCTTAATGTGTAGAAAAATCCTTACCAGGACCTCTCTTTCCGAGAGTTTGTAAGTTTCTTTGAGGGGGCGGTACGGATCCTTTTGTTACATTATTTGGAAAATTTCTGACTGTCATATTTGGCTCTATAATGAAATTAATTTGTGAAAGTCCTGCGACTGCCTGTGATGGGTATGGGTATAAAATTCCTTACCGGGAACTCTCCTACCAAAGTCTCTCTGAGGGGGCTGTTCGGGACCTTTTGGATAATTTCTGATGTTTAAGTTTGGCGCTATAATAAAATCTAATCGTAAATGTTCTGGCAGTTAATGGAAATATTCTTACCGTTGTTCCCTTTCCTCCCAGATGTTTGTAAACCTCTCTGAATTGGTTGCTTGGGGCCTTTTACTTCATTTTTAGTAACTTCGTTCGGAGCAAATTTGTTGGTCAAGTTCGTCTCTATAATAAAATCAATTCGTGAATGTCTTAAAAGTGTCTATTAAACCGTTGTTGGAAAAATCCTTACCGGGAGGCCTCTTCCCTGGCATTTGTAAGCCTCTCTGATAGGGTGGTCCTGAGTTATTTGTTCCTCTTTGAATTCCCATGTTTAACTCTACGGAAAATCAATTTGTGAAGATTTTATGGCTATTTTTGATAAATTGTTGCCAAAATCCTTACCTTGGATCGCCTTCTTAGTGGGCCTTTGGGAGCATGTGATATTCACTCCCTCATTAACAACCTTCCTCGAGTTCGGTTGGGTCAATGAGGTTGAACTTGGATAGGAATTGCTAATCATGTTCGATTCTACAATGAAATCGATTCAAGAATATTCTAAGACTACAGTTTTCTAGTTGTTTCAAAAATCCTTACCATTGATCACCTTATTGGTGCGCTCATTAATGGTTTTCTTTGAATTGGATTTGTTACAGGAGTTTGTGGTTGGATCAAATTTAATGGTCAAGTTTGGCTCTGAAATGGAATCGATGTATAAACGACTTGGGGCTGCCTGTAAATGGAAAATATCCTTACCATTGATTGCATTGGGTCTAGTGGAAGGGTTTGGCTCTGTAATAAAATAAAAGTAGAGAGAAGCTTTAGCTTCTAGTTGGTAAATATTTATCCTTACCATTCGCAGTCGCTTTCTTCCTGATCCGACGCTTGCCACCCTGAGTAGGCAGCTGGGGGTTTTCCTCTTCTTCTCCATTCTTTGGAATTTTCTTCGGATCGGGTTTTGTCCATGACTTGGGCTCTGGTGGCTTTGCTTGCTGTTGACCACCACCGTAAGCTATCTCATCTCGATCATCAGATTCAGAGCTGTCTTGCAATTCATCCAGAAAATCATCTTGAGTTTTTTTCGTCTTTTTAGTATTTTGACGTTTACGTGCACTGGGTTTTTTTGTAGCATTTGAGACCTTTGACGTTGATGGCTGTGGGTCGTCATTTTTTCCTTTCGGGTTATATTGGTCACCAAAATTGTCATTAATGTCTGGCAAGTCCTCGGTATCTGACAAAGCTTTTGAGTTGCTAGGACCAGGATTGGGCATCGCCTTTTGTTTTCTTTGCGGAGCCCTTTTGCGATTCGGTTTGGCTTCTTCACCACCTCTTGGGGCCGTCATTGCCTTCTTCCCGGAGTTTCTTGGCATTATGAACACTCACTTTTCAGTTTATTCACTTAATTCAATTTTTTTACACTTCTTTTTCTTTTCTTTTGCGCTTTTTCGTTTTTATGACCGACTTGTGAAAAATCAACGCATAGACTGAACATTTTTTTCGTGACATCGACGACAACGACTTTTATAAACCTTTATCAGCCTACTATAACTCAATCAATCAAATTAAATTACTACAAATTGTGTTTGAAAATTAAAGCAGCGAATGCTTACTAATTAGATATAAAAAAAATACATTTGATATATAAAAATTGAACAATTTGTTATAGTTCTCGAAATACTCTAACAATTTTTTAAAATTTGTGTTTAGTGTTACATATTAAGGGCTTCATAGCAGTCACAGAAGGCTAGCAAATTTTGTTTAAGACTGAATTGGATTAATTAATTATTTTACTATGCAATTAAGATCACAAAGATTATTGAATAATCTTAACTTAGCTCACTAATAGTAGAAAACCTTGATTTACATTGATTTTTGCCCCATGTATTTATGTTTCTATAAATTCGGTACACCTTTAATATTTACAACCTTTAAAAAACTCCAACAAATCCCGCGAGGCAGTTGCCATAATCCAACAGCCTTTGCTGGCACATAAATTCCGGGCAAACCGTTGACTTCCGCTCCGCCATCGATCGAAGAGGGAAAGGAAAATGGTCGGAAGAAGATGGCGAAGGGTGGTGGCGGAACGGTAAATGATAATCACAAAAATGGCCTGCAACATGTGTGCGGAAATACGCGGCGCGACTTTTCCACCAAAAGAGTTTTCGCAGCCCTTTGGGCACTTTTCCTGATTGGCAGACGCCCGTCGTAGCGGCGGACCTCCGAAGTCGAAGGAGAAAAGCGGAAAATGCCACCCGTGCCTGGCAAAACTTTTCCAGGCCATTCTAAAGTTTTCAGCAGGCGGAAGGGAACTTTTTGGCTTGAGCTTGGGTTTGGGTTTGGGTTTGGCCAACTCTTGACTGTTGGCGCTTGGTTTTGTCCGCCAATAACTCAGCAATATTAAGGTTGGCACGTGTGGCCCGTTCCCGTTCTCGGTCTTGTCCCGATCCTTAGCTGGTCCTGGTCCCGGTCTCGGTCCCTTTCCGGGTCTCCTGGTCTGGCCTGGCTTGGTTCGGACTCCTTGCTCCGGGTCTCTGTTTGTCGCAAAGTTTGTGGCTCGTTAAGCAAATTCAAACGACTTAAGCGGCAACACATGTTGGCAAACAGCGGTCGATGGGCGGATGTCGTCGCTGTGTCGTCATAACTCTTGGCTGCTGCCTCACTTTGCTGCCGTTATTGCTCTAAATCGCTCATATTTGCAAAAACTATTAAATAAGCTTGATCACGGCTCTTGGGCAATGACAAGACAGTACAGGGAACCAGATGATGTACGCCGGAACACGTTGAATAGAGGGTCAGATTTGGCACTTGAACAGCCAGAATAACGCATATGTTTACTTGGAAATGAGGGGGTTTCCTTTAGGACTTTGTATAGCTTAAAAATCCTTTAAGAGTTGTTATTATGAAGCTCTTTCCTGCAACTTAAGAAACAAAAGACAAGACAATGCATCTAATATACCCTTAAACTAGAGTTGCTATGATTTTTTCACCACCTCCCTATACATGACTAATTGACTTGCTTTCTCGTTCCTCTTTGCAGATCCACCTTTGGTTACATTGCGCCTGGGCTCCACTCTGACACCGGATGATATCAAGGAAGGCGACGATGTTTACTTCGAGTGTCACGTACAATCGAATCCTCAATGGCGGAAACTGTTGTGGCTGCATAATGTAGGTCGCACCACGGGTCGGGCGCTCCGGTATCCAGTCCAATCCACTCGGATCCGGCCGAGGCCAGAAACCACTAAAAGGCACACCGGGGCTGTCTGCTTGGCTGGCTCCTTGCATTCATTTCTGTTCAAGTGTCAATAACATGGCAGGTTGCGTATGCGTTGAGGTGCCTGCTCGGGGAGTCGCCGCCGATGATGTCCTGATGTACAGTATCCTCGGATGCGCTGCATTTGCTCATTTCAATTCCCGTGGTCTGTCCGCTTGTGTGTGTGGGGTGGTGGTGGTGGTGGTTTGGTCCTGGGATATGCCATTTTGGGTAAAATAGTTTTGGGATTTGCGGCATTGATTTTGCCGTCGCTCAACTGCAGTCCGCAGTTCGCTTGGCAATCACTCAGGCCAAGTTCCCACTCCATATCCTGCCCCCGGGGGGAGACAATGTTTGTGCTCGTGTGGCACTGAATTTTAGCGGATTTTGTCAAATTGAATTTCGAACTCGAGCGATTTTGGACCGGATTATAGTTGGTAGCAGTAAAAGCTGAGTGATCCATTACAGCATTATTTTGTGATTTATGTATAGATTAAATGATTTGAGAACGCACTAGTATAAATACTGGTTAAAGTAAATGCAATAAAGACTAGAAATGTTTGAAATTTTAGGTATATTCATTTAATTTAAGTAACTTAAAATAGGTAGCTTAATTGGGAATGAAGTAAAAATGAAACAGTTGCATTAGTCCTAGTTTAAGGACTCTTATTTATTGTCTTGTTTTTTATTATTAACATCAAACTGATATATCTTTCTATTTAGGGCATTCATCTGGAGCATAATACATCCGCTCGGGTAATTCGTTCGAACCAGAGTCTTGTCCTTCAGAAAATCACAAAGCATTATGCTGGGAATTATGCCTGCAGTGCCATCAACGATGAGGGCGAGACGGTCAGCAATCAGTTGCCTCTAAGAGTGAAGTGTAAGTATTATTTAAAAATTAATTCATTAATTTATCTTAGCAACATTCAAGAGAAAAAACCTAATGTATAGCCACGCCCATGATCCGTAAATTGGATTGAATTCCTTTCTTCCACGTTCACGAAATCTTGAAATCTATGAAAGTGCACTTAGCTGAGTGCTCACTGATTTGACTTTTTCGTGTCCTTGCACCCCCCGCCCCCCCTGGCAGGACACTGTTTCTGTTTAAACAGAAATCCAGCTTCACTCCGGGCGCTGTGATGCGTCAGCGATTTTAAGCATAAATTTGCCAAGCGGCACTTTGTTTGAATGCATCATCTATCTGGCAGTGTCCTCGCTCCTCGCTCCTCGTCCCTCGAAAATAGTGCCTGCCACTCGGAGCCGGAGCTCGTCTGTTTTCTTATCATAAAGTCAGAGCTGCAGCCGGTCCCCCTGATACCCCTGGCCCCACCAGCCACGACTCATTTGATGTATTGCAATTTGCGTTTTTCTTCTGCTGGCTGCTCTTATTTATTTTTTCCCCCCATTTTCTCCGGAGTCCCGGAGTCTTGGCGCAGTTGCACGTCAAGGCTGGAAAAAAATATTTTTCATTCCGCTTTTTGCATAAATACAACATTTTGCTCCGGCTCCGTTTGTCTGATATTCGTTGCTTCACTTTCATATGCTTGCCACATGCGTTGGCTTTGGCCATATTTCATCGCAGCTGCAACTGCCGGAGGAATTGTGCTTCAATTTAACAGCCCGCGAAATGTTGCAACTTATGAGGCATCACATCGTTCGCCGGCTGCCTGCTCCTCCTCTCGCCGGCTTAAATTTAAGCAGTTTGACAGACGCCCGGGCCTGATGAGAAGGGATGATGAGCCGGGGAAGTTGCTTAGTCTGCTTGCGAGCGATACACATGTTCATCGCTGCTGCACTGCTGCTGGCTTTTCCGCAGCTTCCCCTCAGCTTGGCCGCTTGAGCCGTACAAATTGCTGCTCCAACTGAAGTCCTTCGCACACAGGCACTCACATTTTGACAGGAGAGCATGGCTGTGAACCATAAATTAAATGGAGTGCGACGCCATCGCAGTCCCGGGATGCTGCCACTGTCCTAGTCCTAGTACTATCTTTGGGTGTATCGGCTGCACTCGGAAATATCTAGATATATCTGCTCCCATTATAAAGTACAAATTGGTCGAAAAGAAGGGATCTGCTATCAAATTGGAGTTTTCTTCTTATGAGTTTCAGTGGAAATATTATTGTGGTTTTTTACAATATTTATAACCTTGCAGGGTATTATTATTTAATTCAAAAGCTTGTAACTCTGTGAAGATGTCATTTCCGACCCTATAAATCATATATATTCTTGATTAGCATCAAATGCAGAATCGAATCTGGCGTGTGCCGGTTAAAAAAAAAATTGTTTGAAATTTTTTCCACTTTTTCAAAAACTGATAAGGGGTTACATCGTAAAAATTTTCACAAATTGATCAAAATTTTAATGTTTTAAAATATTAAATAAAGTATGCTGATTTACTATTCTAATAAAAACTAACATAGCAAAGCTTTCCGAATTTAAATTATTGCTTTTTTGGCTTAGTTATGGGTTTTTAAAACTTTTGATTTGTCGAAAAAGATTTCATATGAAAATATCGATAAATATCGATTCAAAAAGAATGCGAATATTTGAGGCTTATATTTGATCGTTTTCCGATTCGATTTTATAATTTAATTGCAAACTGTAAGGATATAGAAACTTGAGATTCCCGTAGTTAGTCTCCTTTCTTGGTATATAATAACTATTTTATCACAAAAATAAATTAAATTACTTTCCATACTTCGTTTTAATTTACATATTATTGTGCTACTTTTTTTAATTTAGTTCTGTGTTTATTTATTTTATTTTATTTATTTTTGTTTTACATGTATATATATCCGTATTAATTATCTGTAAATCTAACCCAAAGGTAAGGATCTTTTACCACATAAGAAGTGTTTTTTAAAAATGAGATGAAATTAACCAAAATTAGGTTCGTTAAACCTTAATTCACTATTGGAAAAAGGTTAGGAAATTAACCTAATCCAAAAGAATTTCCCTACAATAGATGAAAGAGACTTATAATGAGTAATAATTCGGCTGAAATTACCTTCAACTTTGAGGACAGAAACCACATTGACCGAGACCCCAACTTGTTGCTTTTGTCCAGGGAATTGCCCACAGAGAACCTCATTGAATTTCTTTCATAATCCCACCAAGTAGGTCAGCTCGTTTATCCCACACCAGGCTTAAGAACTGCTTAATTAGTAAAGCGACCAGTAATCACACCACATACTTCCCCCTCTCTCACTCTCTCGGAATGTATAATGCAAATGTCGGCAGCAACAACATCAGCTGGATGCCCCAAAATTGGGCGTAATTTTCCGGCTAATTAATTACGCCCCCACTTGGTTTTTGTGTACGTTTTTGAAGATAAACAATTCATCAGAAATTCAAGTTGTGCCAAGTTGGGCTGCGAAGAGCGAGGGGGTGAAAGTCAGTTTGAAGGACTCACCGACGACAGCAAATTACGCATACGCCACGTGTGCTGTCAGCTAATAATCCTTTAACATTTATGGAACGCCTATTTAACTGGGAAGTACTAAATCATGTTGCCACATTAATTAATTCCCCGTAAAGGGGACATGGTCCCTGCCACTCCGTTCCGCCGTCGTCCCCTTCGTCCTGTTCGTCCCTTTCGGCCTGACTGACTAATGCGGAGGCGTCACGCCCCTCCGAGGGTCCCTGCTGTCTAAATCACTTTTGTGCGTTTTTCACCTGCCACGCCCACACGCCCACACGCGCACGCACCCAAAAAACCAAATACCTCGGCTCGTTTTCCCACCGATTTTCAGAACATTTTAATGTCCTACAGCTGATAAGGCATCTGGCTTGTCATTCAACAGGTGATAGAAAGCGGAAATGTTCCATTTTACTGCCACGTTGTGTCATTTCATTGCGTCGACTTATCTTCGATTTACGTTGGATGAATCTTGGGGGAGCCTATAAATTTATACAGATATTTTTAAGACCTTTTGTTTCAATTCTTTAAAATCGTCAGTTACACAAGAAGCTCTGCGGATTTAAGATTTCATGATAAGCTTAGCAATATAAAACCACGTAATATAGTTTGTAATTTTTCTTATATATTATGTATGAAATGTTTTCCTTAATTTTAGTATTTATTTATTAAAATTTCAGCTAATTGCAATCTCTTTATTACAGATACACCCATTTGCAAGCACTCCGACCGCGTCATATTAATTGGTGCTTCCAAAGACGAAACCGTTGAGGTTGTGTGCGAGATTCAGGCCGATCCCCCACCGCGGTAAGTTCCAATGAAGGATCTAAAGAGCTTCCTGTTAATCCCACATCCAACATCCCTCTCCGAACCCTAGCTCTTCTCTTCTACTCTTCATAAAGGTTTTTGCTGCGTTGTAGGCGATTGCTTCCGGTTTCCTGTTGAAAGGAAGTTTGAAAATTGACAAATGATTGTGATTGTATGCGTGAGTGTGCGGAGCGGAAAATGCTGTTTATTTTGTAGGAAATGTGAGAAAATTTAACAATATTTCGGTTCTGTTTTTGTGTTTGTTTTGTGTCTTTCTTTACCTTCCTTGAAATTTTCGCTTTTATCCCAGTTTTGTTTATCGTTCTTTTGGACTTTAAATTGTTGATTTTAATTCATTTTAAATGTGCAACTGGCTTTGAGTCGGAGACTTAGCCGGACAGCGGCAATGTTGTTGCCCATTGCCCACTTTAATGTTTTTTTAATGAGGCCACACCACCACCGAGCCCCGCCGTCCCTGCCAGCTGCCACTCTTCCTTAGTCCTGCCTGTCCGAGTGCGTCTTGTTTTGTATTTAATTTCGCTTGTTTTTTGTTTTGTTGCCGCCGCTGTGCTGTGTCTTGAGCTGACGCTTTATGCTAAAATAATTAATCATTAGCCGGCGGAAAATATGCGAGGCCGTAACCAAGGCCAAAGCCTCGACTGAGACTGAGACTGAGACCGTGGCGAGAGCAGCTGCGGCGCCGTGTAATTGTTGGGGCTGCTGTTTGCTTGGCAAAAAAAGAAAACAAAGTATCGGGAGTCCTGGCTGCGCGCCTTTGCGCGAACATTAAAAAGCTGCTGCCAGCTTTTAGGCTGAGCCCCCCAGGGAAGGGTCCCAGGGGGAGCTGTGGGGCGACAAGTTAATTTATCAGCATTTAAACGCCTGACAAGCGGCGGGGTAAAAAAATGTATTACCACAGGCACGGTAATGCATTACAATTTAATCAAAATACTTGCACAATTTCATTCAAGGACTTAAAATGCAGAGGTATGGTGTTCTCTTTAGAAAACAAAACAGGGAAACTGCAACTAAAATTTAACCTAAGTCGACTTAAGTATATAGTTTTTTTTTATATAAATATATGTATCGCCTATTCAAGTTTTGATCCATTAGTTCCAATCGACAGGATGTCCTTCCTGAACCTATGGATTTGCTCTCTGATTCAATCCCTTAGCTGGCAAGATTGGCACCGATTTCTTTCAAAGTTCAAAACATATTTGTGGACTTATAATAATTTATTGTGTAAGGTATTCCTTATTCCACTAAATAAATTAAAAAAAAGCAATAAGAAGTAGCTTAGAGAAGGCATTTATCACCTTTTGTTAATAATCGATATTTTTAGGTATTTTTGTCTAAAACCTAAATAAATATTCCTGTCTAAGGTCAATTATTATTTTTAATCAAAGGAACCTTTTGCGAAAGCTTCATAGATATACCTTTTAATATTTCTACAACTCATAAAGTTTGTTGACTTCGGGATTCCGAGCTGAAACGTTCTGTGCTGTGAATTTTAACTATCTAGAATAAGTGAGAGTGTTCTTTATTTTCCTAAATTTACTTTTAATAATTTGTTCTACTGGCAGTTCAGTCAAAAGAATAAGATATGGCTCCAGAGCCTCGTAAGGAGCCGTTGTTGCAGCCGGTGAATGGAATTGTCCAGCCACCGGTCATTCCGCCACCAAATCGACCAGGTCGCAGGACCAATGTCCTGGACTCCCTCAAGACCATGCTGACTGCCATTTGGAAAAAGCGTTGGGCTTTCCATTTCCACCACCCCGTAGACGCCAAAGCCTTGGGTGTGCCTGATTATCACACGCTGATCAAGCGACCCATGGACTTGAGCACTATAAAGAAGCGGCTGGCCAACAAGTACTACTATCAAGCAGACGAGGCCCTCGAGGACTTCAAGCTTGTCTTTGAGAATTGTATGCTATTTAACAAGGAGGGCACTGTGGTCCATCAGGCAGGACTGGAGCTGAAGAGCTTCTTCTACAAACGTCTGGCCATGATCGATATGACCAACGAGGTTGAGGTGGCTGTTAAGGCCAAGGCCAGCAAGCGGAAGCAGACATCATCTGGAGGTCGTAAATATTCTGAGCCCTACACGCCTCCGACTCGGCCAAAGAGAGCCTTTCCGGGTGACACTGTGAAAACCAGTTTTCCCACTCTCAGATCTGATACAGTGCAAGATGTAAAACCTTTTCCACTGCCAGATATAAAACCCTTTCCACTGCCTGATATAAAACCATTCCCACTGCCTGATGTAAAACCATTCCCACTGCCTGAAGTGAAACCTTTCCCACTGCCTAATGTAAAATCTTTCCCAAAGTTTGGTAGAAGACCGTTTCCAGTGCTTGGTATAAAACCATTCCCAGTGCTTAAAATAAAACAAGAAAAATTATCACCGGTGCGGCTGCCAATACCACCGTCACCGTCACCGCCACCACAACCTCCACCACCGCCACCGCCACCGGCCAAGCCGCTTCCTCCGAAGATTTGCTACAAAGCCTTGGATCGGGACATCGAGCTGAGCTACTGCAAGGCGATACTTAAGATAATGGTGAAGATAAAGAATCGACACATCACTTGGCCCTTCAATCGGGCAGACCTTCGGGATCATTTTTCGGACAGTGACCATATCCCCGAGAAGGATCTCGATTGGCCCACACTGGAGGAGCATCTGAGTTCGGACCAATTTGAGAGCATGGATGGCTTCGTTGCCTTAGTTCGACAGATGTTCGATGATGGTCTTCTTTGCTACCCATTAGAGGGACTGATCAGGTCTACCATAAAGGAAGCCATCTCTCTATTTGATGCCACGCTCGCCGGTATCAAGAAATTGGTGGATGCTAAAAAGAACTTGGCCCGGGTTATGGTGGGAGAGGAGCTAAGGAAGCTTGAGGTGGCAGCGGAGCAAAGTGGCAACAAATATCCGTATTTGCTGCCACCAGGAATGATACCCTCTAAGCCCCCTGCAAAATTACCAGCACCCCATATGATTTCCTACACGGAGGTGGACCGGGATATCGAGCTGAGCTACTGCAAGGCGATGCTGAAGATAATGGTGAAGAAAAAGAATCGTCACATCACTTGGCCCTTCAATCGCGCAGATCTCCGTGACCATTTTTCGGACAGTGACCATATCCCAGAGAAGGAACTTGATTGGTCCATTCTGGGGGAGTACCTCAACTCAGGGAAGTTTGAGAGTATGGATAAATTCATTGAATTGGTTCGCCAGATGTTCCGAGATGGTGCTCTTTGCTA
Organism: Drosophila serrata; assembly: GCF_035046125.1. NCBI lineage: Eukaryota > Metazoa > Arthropoda > Insecta > Diptera > Drosophilidae > Drosophila > Drosophila serrata. Next base: position 1,616,569 of record NW_028256998.1, read on the forward strand.
CCCATTAGAGGGACTAATCAAGTCAACTATATCGGAAACCGTCTCGCTATTTGATGCCACGCAAAGCAGAATCAAGGGACTGGTGGATTCCAAAAAGGTATTGGCTCGCGTAATGGTGGGAGAGCAGATAGAAAAGTTGCGGACTCAAGCTACTAATCCTTTAGCTCCTGCAGCTCCTCAAGCTTCGATTAATCGAGTAAAATGGAATAATTCTGATTCCCATTATGTGAGTTTAAGTTGCAGTAAGCTAGGTTCACTTTATATCCTTTTAATTTACAGGCAAGCCGCAACTATAGTTCAGATTCTGATGTATAGTTTTTGCTATTGGACTTACTTCTCCAACTTGATAAGCGACTAACTAAGTATCTTTCAAGGAAATAAATGGATCTTTTGTATATTGTAAAGGAAATATAAATAGGAAAATAAAGCAAGGAAAGAAGTAGCTAACAGCGAATGCTAAAAGTAGTTTCATTACATTTTAAGAACGGAACAAAGTTCTTGGTATACATAGAAATTTGTTATTTATTTTGTAGCGTTGACTTTTGCCTTAAATGTCAAAGTATGTCAACAATTATTTCCAGCTATAAAATGAAGATGAAATGTTACATTGTTGACAGCGACTGCTTCTGCTTAAAAGTATCCCTTCTTTGGCCACTATATTTTAAGTCTCTCGTTGATTCATTTACCTTTCTCCTCTTGTCGATTTTTAAATGGATTTTCTGTTTTTATTGATTTACGTTTTATTTTTGCACTGCCCAAGATGCGAAAGCGTCCGACCGAATATGCCAGAGATAATTAACCTTTTAAAAGGCTTCCAATGTGTGTGAGCTGCTGTCTCAGGGACAGGACTCCATCCGCTCGGCGTGTGTGTGTGGGTGTGTCTGCGTTGAACCTTTAATATTTTAACGAGCTATTTTAAAAATGGAAAACTTCGCAAACATGCTTCACTCGCCGGCTCCTGCCCATGTCCCATGTCCCATGTCCCCGCGATACCTGTCCTTTTTCGCTGCTGTCGCTCCAACTGCCTCCTGCACACAAACACACACATACACACACACACACTTCTGTCAAAATGTCAACGCAACTTACTCACACATGTGCCCGAAAATTTTGCAGGACATTTCGGTGGAAATTCAACAACTCGGGCGAAACTCTGGACGTGGGCAGCGAACGCTTCAGCGTGAACGGCAGCCGCAGCATTTTAAAGTACACACCGGTCACAGATCAGGTAAACACACTACGATTCGCGGCAGGCCCCACACATATATATATATATATATAGATGTATATATAGTGTGTCCACAGTGGAGACCAAAGTCAGCTCCGGGCAATTAAGCAAGAGCCGCATTTTAAATAATAAATAAATATGTATTTGCAGGATTATGGCACACTGTCCTGCTGGGCATCCAACGAGGTGGGCACCCAGCAGCATCCCTGCCTCTTCCAAGTGGTCCTAGCCGGTAAGTGTCACCATGGATGGGATGGGGGAATTGAAGAGGTCAACCTTGGGGTTTATGCAAAATAGAAATCTAGGGAAATTAGAAACTAAAAGATACAGTTTTCGAAACTAATCCAAAATGCTAGGGAGTATTATATGCAACTATCTATTATATAGATTGAATTTTTGACTTTAAAACCAAATGAATATATTCCTTAAAATAATAAGTAATCCAAAAACAGAACTTCTCTGCATATAATAGTTTTGTGGTTGCTTCATAATCCAAAGTACTCTTCCAGTAATTCCTTTGTATGCCTTCGTTAAGGAATCCTTTCATTCGAGTAAGACTCAGTTATGTCAAGGAAAAATCCCCGCATGAACGTAAACTCGATCCTTTTGGGTCTTTTCCTTGCCGTCGGTTGTGCTTGTCGTTGCTTCATTACGTGCAATTTGACCTTAACATGTTAATGCCGCATGCAAACACAGACACTGGGCCCAGAACTCCACCTGGGGGCAAACATCCGGACGGTCAAACAGACGGACCACAGTCCCTCCCCTACCAAAAACCAGTAAAATCAGAGATGGGCCATTGTGCAGTTCGGGTGCTCCGAGGCAGCTTGGGGCGGGATGGGATTCCATGCTGGAAAAAAGAACAAATGATCATGACTCCCCTCTTTGTCTTTTCCTGGTTTCTGGCTGCTGCTGCTTGCTGCTGCTGCTGATGTTGCTGCTGTTGCTGCTGCTGCTGCTGCTTGTTAATTTCCTGCGTAACGTGGCCCAACATAAATCTGATTCCTCGATGGCGATATGTGGATGTGCCTGGGCATGTGTGCGGATTGCAAATCCCATACGGACTCCGATTCCAATTCTGATTTCGATGGCAGCCCTGCCGAATGCCGTCAGCAACTGTACCGTCTTTAACCGCACCGAGCTGAGTGTTGACATCCAATGCATACCGGGCTATGACGGGGGCCTGCCGCAAATATTTGTGCTCGAAATGTTTTCAACACGCACCGGCATCACCAGGTAAGCATATTAATCAACTATAACTACAACTGCCAACGCCCATATCCGGGAACAGTGGCCAGTGGCCACTGCCCAACCCCCCTTTTTGGGTCTTGATTTTAAGCCGCTTATGTCCGGTCCTGGGAGCCGTGAGCCCCCGTTTGACCCCGGGGCTCAGATATGGGGCATATGTCAAACAAATGGCTCCATATCGTTTCAGGCATACACAATTCGCATTCATATATGTGTCCTTGGGCCTTAAACCCCGGGAGTGTAATATACATCGACCATATACAAGGTTTTAATCAAATAAAGCATAGGCTCCATCAGCTAGGAACTTGTCTTTGAAATGGGTCTTTAATTTGATTTGTAACATTTTTGTATAAATTACTCTTAATTTTTAATAAGAGTTCATGAGAGATTTATAAACTCAGCATAGAGTGATTTCTTAAATCAAACCCACCCTCAGTTCATCAAGTTAGCTTCGATAAGACAGTAGTAATAAATACATGTGTCCCTTCGTCTCTGGTTGTGCGTTTAGTTAAACACCTTTCCGCCCCAAAGCCACACCAGTCGGCGGTATGTGTCTGCTTCTGACACCTCTCCACAATGACATGAGTAGTACCAGCATCATTTTATTCAATAATAGGAGATAGTTCGGGCTCAGCAGACACGCGATAGCAGTGGGCTTCTCGGAAGTGGGCTTCAAGTGCTTTCACCTCATAGGATATGTATAAAGCACTTCGTGTAGGTGTGTAATTAGGCGTGAAACAGCCAGCTCTTGGGCAGGAAATGTTTGTCTTTAAATGGGCCCTCAAGCCATTGAATTCATAGTGGGCACTAAACGTGTGTGTGTGTAGGATGGTTGTGTATGCACATGTTATGGAAATGGGAAATCAAATTCATATGCGCACATAACATTATGGGATAGGGTCGCCTTTATTCCGTTTTATTTTCTTACGCATAAATTTGTGCCAAATATTCGGCCTGAATATCTGAGCGAGCAAGAGGCATCTAATAAATATTTCTTATTAAAAACAAAGACATCATCAAAACAAAACAAAACGAAATATCGAACACAAAACAGGGGGGAAAAGGAAAACATGAAAACCCACATTGAAAAGCGGAAAACGCAACAAACATTGCCATCAAATGTTTGGCCAAAATAAATATAGACATCGAACCCTAATATTTCAGAACTTTTCAAGGAAAAGGATTCCCGGGCAGACAAGTCAAAGCCGCATAGCCGCATTCGCCGGCAAAAGGCATCAAATTCAAATTGAGGTCATGATTGGAAAGAGCGCATATCTCAGGATGGGAAAAGTGCTTGGGGTTAGGAAAACATGCCAGCGGAAAACCCGTAAAAATGCCAAAAGAAAAGGGGACTGGGGCCTGTGCCAGAAAGTATTTGTGGCAACGGCTTCTGTTCGGTCCGCACATTTGATTAAAGGCTTAATGCCCTCGATTTCCTGGCCATTTCGTTTGATTTAATTCGCAATCATCTCGGTCCTGACTGTCAATAACGCTGATTCTGATGCTGATGCTGATCCCTTTCCGCAGATTCAATTTGAGCAACGCCGAGGAGGCACTCTTCTCGCTGGAGAACCTGGACACGCTGACCTCGATGATGGTCCAGGAGAACAACTCACTTCGGCTGCGCATCTACTCGTACAACCAGAAGGGCCGCAGTGCCGCCTATCTCCTGCCCGATTTCATAATTGGCTCAACAGCTTACAAGACAGGTGAGTGGCACTACCAGCCGCCAAATGGCGTTGCCGAAAAACGGGCAATTCGCAGCCCTGATTGATGGATGATGGTCGGATGCTTGGATGCTTGGATGCTGTGCCTTTGACAAGCCGCTCAAGAGCGTCTCACTCTCTCATCAGATGGGGAATTATTTGGCCCGGTCCTTGATTTGCCTGCTTGCATTAATCCCATGCAGGAAATGGGCCTCGTACCCAATCCATGTCCTCCAACCTATGCCTGTGACACCTGACAGGTGAGCGAGCGAGTCAGGGAGCTCCTCTGCCAGTCATCTGCAGTGCTTACGTAATCAAAATTCCAACCTGCAGCCTCCTTCCATCATCCAAGTGCGTAAAATATGTGTAAAATTATTTCCTGACAAGCAAGACTTTTGAACAGTGATCCTTATAAATATGATTGCTCCTAAGTAAACCATTATTTACCTTTAATGTGTATAAAGTGAGTCTCTTGTATATAGGTTAAAACCCAAACCAATTCTATTATAAGAGTATATAGTGAATATCCTTCCACTGTCTGCTCATCCAATTAATCATTAATTGTCCCCAACCAATGGCTGTCCCTTGAAACCTGTGACATATACATGCTCTTCTCTGGTCTTTTCATTTTCATGTGAATTTTGTACGCTAAAAATAAAACCGTCAACTGCCGACAAATTTAACCGACGGAACCGAATGCCTTAACTACCACTTCCATCGGCAATCAATTTGATGCGTGGATATGTGCTATTGCGATGGCGTTGTCATACTCGTTCTCATTCCCTTTCCGGTTCCTGTTGGCGTTGGCGTTACCTTGATGGCAATCTATCTAAAACACGATGATGATTTATGAACGGCGATTGTCAACCTGTAATTACGCGAATAACAACAAACAGACGACGATGTAACACTGACATTGTCGCCGGTGATTGTCGGCAGTGTCCTGACCATCATAATTATTGGTGTCGCCATCGCGATACGAATATTCGTGGTGACATTTGTGCACAATTTGCGGCGGAATCGCCATCATGGCGGAAAAGCCACCACCGCCGGAGTAACAGCCCAGCCGGGCGATGTCTTCAAGGTGAGTTGGATGGCGAGAGTATCCAGTACGGGAACTGGGATAGTACATTTCCCAGACATTTTGCCGAGCAATTAATGTACGTATTATTTTGTCGTTCAACGTTGTCCATGCAGGGCGGTAACTTGGAGAAGCCACGATGGCAGCACACGGACATAAAAACGAAGTCATCCGAGGATTTGGTTGAGGACGAACGTGATCCGGACGTAATACCATCGCAATATGGTAAGATTATAAACAGTTGATGGCACACTTGCTTAAATCATGGCTCAGAAGTGTCTTTTGAATCAAAGCAGATTCCTTTAAAGAGGGTTCACTTAAAGTGCAAATAATATAAAGTATATAATGAAATATATTAAAGATGTGTCCCCATTCTATTTGTGTTCTGGTACAGATATATCTTCAGAGTATTGTCTTTAAGTAGGGCACCCAGTAGTCGGGATGACCTAATAGCTTTCCTTTTTTAATGCCAGTCAAGTGAATCAAGTGTCCGCTTTTTTTAGTGTGCACTTCGGACATTAAACTTTAATCAAATTTTATGGCCACTTTTCTGACATTTACTTTCATGTGTCCCGCAATCGCAATGGCAATTCGCTTTCTGCACATCCGGCTTCTTTGTTCTTTTGGTGACTCGCAATCGTAATCAATCTCATCAACACAACAACAATACGACCGTCGCCAAACCAAAACAAAACAAACCCGATCCAATCCAATCAACCAATGCAATTTTCCCTTAACCGTAAATATTTTAACGACGGAACCCGCCAATCTAACACTGCCTTCCCACGGAATGAATCGAACGTGGTTGCTCATCAATAAATTTCAATCAAGCAGTTGGAGGCAGCAGTGCCGGCAGCAGTGGAAGCAATGCCTCCAATGTGGGCAGCACCACCGCTGGCACTGCCACCGGGAGCAGCACCTCCACCGCTGTGGTGGCCCCCACGCCAGCAGGAGGAGCAGCAGGAGCAGCGTCAGCATCAGCAGGAGCATCTGCAGGAACTGGAGCTACAGCGGGAGTAGCAGCCGGAGGAGCATCTACCACGGATGTCCATCAGTTTGCAACAGTCGCATCATCGGGAGGCGCCTCTGCGACAGGTGTTGCCAAGTGGTCACCCAATGGCAATGTGAGTATAAATCGATCGGACTTTTACTAGCATTCATTTGAAAAACTATGATTTTAATTTTTAGAAGATCTCAGTAGAACCGATGAATAATAAGAAAATATTAGAAAAAGATTTAGCAACTCTTTCTGAACTATTTTAATAATATTAGTAAGTTTAAATTCTAAAAAGATTTGAGTAGAATTTAAGAACAATTGGACAAATTTGAGGAGAAGAATTAACAACACTTTTAGAACTAGTTTAATAATCTTACTAAGATTTTAATTATAGGAATATTTCAGTAGAATTTATGAATAAACGGAATATATTAGGAGTAGAATTAACAACACTTGCTGATCTTGTTTAATAATCTAAGTAAGTTATTATGAATAATAAGTGCAGGAAATTGAATCTTCAACTAGGTATTACAGATAATATATATTTATAAAAAGATAGTTGAATATCTATTTGAATAATTGCCTAAACTAAAGAACAACAAAATGTAGAAATGAAAGTTAAAAGACTCTAATTTCACTGATATCCTATATATAAATGACAGCGAGTGATATACTTATTCAATTTTAATTAATATCATTAATAACGACCAAAAACGAGCTCAGCTCTCATTTGAGACTCTATAATGGAGACTCAATACTTGTACCTATCATCAATAATAATTATATTAAATAATCATTTACCTCATCATCTAAATAATGAAATACTGAGCTAGTTGTTGGTAATAATTAAAAGGTTATTCATTTCTCTTGAATACGAAAAAAATGGCAATGAAATGCTACTTGCATTTGTCTTTGTAATGCAATTTGATTTGGCCAAACTTTGTTGCCAACTAAACTGTCTGTCTGTGAGTGTGTCGTGTCGTTTCCGCTGGAGAACCAGGTAGTCCAGATGGTCCATGAATCCTTGCCGGCTCAGCTGGACCGTTTAACGTCTGTCAGTTGTCAGTTGTGGTTCGTATTTACTGGGCCACTTCGCCCAGGCTTCGCAAGTCCGATGTCCCTTTTGTCCTGGCAATCTGGTTGCTGCACTGAACGCAATCAACTACTCAAATTGTCAAATTGCTAAACAGGAGACCGGGTGCCAGACTCCAGACTCCAGGCTCCGGGACTCGGACTTCACAGTCAGAAGCCAAAAGCTCCCCGGACACCCGGCTGTATTAAAAAAAGCTTTTAAACTGTCACGGCTCCTTCGAATTTCCCACTCGTTCGTTCGTTGCCACTCCTTCCTTGCCACACTGCCACTCAGGTTATAAATAAAAATCCATTGGCTAAATCAGAGGATAACGTGCGCTTCGAGCTGGGGGACTCTCTGGGGGTAATTGCGAGATTTTTAAAACACAATATATCATGTTGAGTGGGCCGTAATCAATCAATTTTTGCCCGGCACTCGCATTGAGCACAACGAATCCGTGAATAAGTCTTGTCTAGCTACAGCAACATTTTTCGGTTGCTTTTCCACCTGATGGATGGATGGATGAATGGATCGAGTGGCTACAAGAGTGGCAACAGGTGTGGCAAAGTGAGAGTTATGCACCTGATGTGTGCTTTGAGCACAAATCCAGAAAGGTTTTAAATTTTATGGTAAAATTCAATTTTAAAAGATGAATTAATTGTGCGAAAACCATTTAGGAATCCGCACAACCACTTTGACTTTATTTTTGCCAAATGTTTTTATATGTATTTTTTGTGTTGTGTTTGTTGTCCGACGACCATTCATTCGAGATTAGAGTGTCGACCGAAACACATTTATTTTCATTTCATTAAGTTCGCAATTAGAATTTATTTATGGGCAGAACCCACGCCCTGGCTGGCATATGGCACATATGAATATTCAAATATATATACGCATATATATCTATTTTATTCGTTGACAACGGCCGAGATCCCCGAAAGCCATTACCATAAGCTGTGCGAACGAGATTAGAGCCGGGAAATGGCCGTATGCATCGGCCATGACCAATTGACTGCCAGTCCGCGAACATATATGTACATATATCACTAATCTGGCCAAAAACATTAGCCCACACACCCGATCCGATTCAGCCCGGAACCGAACCAATTTGCAATGCAGAAAAAAGCCGAAACCGAAACAGAAGTAGCTGGGAAATCGGCCAACGCTGCGGTTTTCCAGCCCCATCCCCATTTTCCCCCATTCGGCCTATGCCCGCCCCCGGCAGATAACAAAGTATCCGAATCTGAATCAGTATCCGAATCCGAATCCCAGCCTGAATCGGATCCGGAGTTTGAACTGAAAGAGAATTTTTGTTTCATTCTGTAAATGGGATTTCTGCGCAGATTTCAATTACATTTAAATTACCATTCCGGTTGGGGGCTTAAAATGCGGTCGGTCTGGCGGATTCTGATGCTGGGCAGCCGGCAATCGCAGCATAACTCAATTCGTTAATTAAATAATTTTAAATATTGCCAGCAATAACAGCCGAACACACAGACCAGTTTGGAGCCCCGCACTCCGGCGGCACCACCTGGAAATTGCGCTGAGAGATTTCAATTAGAATTTCATTTCGCTTTGGCCGGCCAGAAAAATAAAATCAGCAAATAACAAAGATTTTTTCGTTGCATTTTTAGAACGTACATATAACTGAAACATGAGTGTTTCTAGTATAATCATCGAAGGTAATTGAATAGCAGGGGAAGGGGGGCCTTGAGAGGTCCATGGAACGCTAAATTTCTATGAATTTTAATGGCTTTTAACTGAATAATGATCGCCGATGACAAGGCATTTTTAAAATGTTCTCATATTTTGATAATAAATATATATGCTACTACAAAGAAAATGTAGCAAAACAAATATCAGAAACGTTGATAAAAAATGATTGCATATATTGTTGGTTCTTCGTAGTTAGAAAAACTTGCCTACATATATTTGATGAAACCCAATTAATGTTTATTTTATTTCGAGTATTATTTGAATATATTTTTATGTTTTTATTTGCGTAGAATTAATTAATTTATTGGTATAACAATTTTTTATGTCAATAATCAGCTGCAATTTCCTTCAGAGCTATGGTTTTAAAAAGCGGATTAATCAATTAATTAACTTCAACTGTTCAATGCATAAAGCATTATATATGTGTATAGTATGATATATAAATATATATGGCAGAATTATTCAACCATCTTCTTGTAAAAAGAAATATGAATGCTTGAACAGACAAGATTCCAAGTGAATGATTTGCGATTCCACTGCAAACCAACACAAAACTTTTCTTGTATCTTAAAAAGAATAGGAGGGGAATTGAATTTACTTTAAATAATACAGCAAAAAAAATAATTAACTAAAATGAATGGTTTTTTAATAATAATATCATTAAATTATTTATGGATTTATTTATTAAATATGATATTAAAGATCATAATGAGAAATATTTAATCACAACAGAAAACTTGTCTCAACAATAAAAAATATTTACGACTTTAAAATAAAGCCAATCGATTTTGTTATGAATCTTAAAAGAACGAAAAGTAAATTGGAAAAATTGCTTAGTAAAAAATTTAGGCTTTAGATTTTACAATTAGTACGCAAATTTGTTAGTTCATAGAGGGCACAAAAGGCTACAATTGAAATTAATATTTTGTTATTTAGATACTGCTATATATAGGGTATGATCTTTTAAAGATTAATAACAATTGATTTGATCAGGATTAAGAGTTTTAATTAATCTAAGAATCTAGGGAAATGCAAAAATTTAATTTTTTGAAAATATTGAAGTCTTTGTTTTAAGGTAATATCTTTTAAAAATGTCTATGATTTAATTGAATAATTAAATTTTGAAAAGAAATTCCATAATGAATAGGTACAATTTACATAGATCAGCAGATACTGGTAGCTTTTGCTACCACTGATATATTTTGTAGGGTATATTTTGCAAATCAGATTTCTAATAAGTGACTTATAAGTAAAGTAACTCTATTTAACTCTGAGTGTATCTTTCGTCTTCCCTCCTCCCCTCTCCCTCCGGCAGGTGGTGCCCCTGACGACGGCAATGCTGTCCGGCGAGGCGTCGTCGAATGCGACTGTCACCTACAATCAAATCAACGCTCAGCGGGCACAGCTGCTGGCGGCGGTGGCGGCGGCGGGTGGTGGATGCAGCAGCACCGTCATCTCGCCCAGCAGCAGCATGCTGGGCAGCCTGGGCAGCAGGATGGGCATGGGCATGGGCGTGGTCGGATCGCCCACCTCGCTGTCTTCGACCGCCACGCTGGCGGCGCATCTGCAGCCGGCGCACAGCAGCGGAGTGGGTACCCTGCCCCCGGGCCTGGGCAGCGGCGGAGGTTACATACTGAATGCCTATGCCAGTGGACGGTTGCATCATCCGCCGGGAGCAGGGAGCGCCACCCTGAATAGGCATCACCACCAACAGCATCAGCAGCACCACCAGCAGCAGCAGCAGCACCACCACCTGCCTCACCACCAGCAGCAGCAGCATCACTCTGGCTCCAGCCTGCTTCTGGGCAGCACTGGCAGTGTCATGGGCGTTATGGGCGTGGCCAATAGTGCAACTGCCACAACAACGGCCACCACTTCGTGCAACTCCTCGCAGGACCTGGACGACAACATCAACATAAATGCGATCAAGGACTGCCTGATGACGCAGCGAGTGCCCGAGAGCTGTGTCTAAGTCCAAAAAGCCATAAAGTATGGCTGTAAGTATATTACCTATGGCATACAGGACTCCATTGGAGTTAAGAACTATCCTGTTTCGGGTTAAACACCATCTTCCCTTTATGTTTCAACAATAGAAAGCATTTTGTTCATACATATCCTTCAGCAAATGTAAATCTGCATCATCAAAGAATTTCAGTGTATGTTAAAACTAAAACAAGTCTGTTCTGTTCTTGTTAAGGTGCTGTGCATATATATATATATAATCTTAAGCCTAAGTGGAATCTTAAAAACTAAGCATAAACTGATCGGAAGCCGAGAAAAACCCTTCGGTTCAATAGCATATCCCTTGTTATATCAATAAACGATAGAGTGTTAAGCAAAATATTATAGGGATGTTAAGCAAAATGGTTTAATTTTGACATTTTATTTCCAAAATGATTTCTCCCTGCCTTCCATAAATTATAAACAAAACATATTAAAACCCTCAGTAAAAGGATTAAAATAATGAAAATAATTGGATAATTAAAAAAGTATCAACAAAACACAGTTAAACATACACCCTATTTTAAAGTAACTTCAAAAAGACTCGGACAAATTAGTAGCTAAATATTTGTAGCAAAAATATTATATCGAAATAGGAAAAGAAATATCATAGGAGTAAATTGGTACTGCAAGTAAACTTTGTACATAATAAGTCAATAGAGCGATTGTGTATAAAAAAAATCATGGTTAAATCCAGAAAACATTCTGTTACTGTATATAGACAACATATTATTGTAAATGTATCAAAGTTTATGTTTAAAATGCCATTTTAACTGGCCAAAGGTCCTGCGTAGAGCTACAATTTTTGAGCTAAATGTTCGAAAAGAAATGCCTAGATGTAAGCCACACTAGATCATAGTAAATAAAAAGAGTTTAAACTGTGCTAGGCTAGCAGGATTAAGCATAATTATCAATTAAAGCGTTAGCTAAGTTGGAGAAATGTGACAAAAAACAAAAACAAAACAAAATTAATTACTCGGAGTGTAAGCAAAAGCCGAAAAGTAAATATAGATGAACTACAAAAACCTTTGAGAGTTAATTAATTATTTCCCAAACCCTCTGCGGTCCACATTTATTTGTTTGGAATCCAATTCGCAACTTTGGACCAACTTTGTTGGTTTTAATTTGAATTTTCGCTTCTTTGCGGCATCTACTTTGGACACATGTCCGAAATCCTTTTCAGCCCTCACTTGGCCAATTTAAATCGTCCGTCGATCTGGCATGTGCATGTCCTGCCCGTCCTGCTCGTCCTGCGGTTCGCATGGCAACCGCAATTCCCAACACCCGCAAGACAAACCGCAAGTGCCAAGCGAAAAAACTACTTAAAATTTCATATGCTCTCGCCCCCCGGCTTATCCCCTGCTCCACAGGACACTCCACCCCTCATTAGTAAATCAAATTTATACGTTTGCAGGACCTTTCCCAAAGCCCACTCGTCGACTCGAATGGTCAACCACATGAAACGTTGGATACAACTCGAATCGACAGCGTTCAGGGAGTAAGCAAAAAAGAATGCAGGAAACTTTCATCTGAAATTTATACGATTTCAAATGGGTAACAGAAACCAAATAGTTGCTATTCCAAATATTTTAGATATATTAAAACGTGGCTGAAACAGGCAAAAGGACATCAAGGTAAATCGATTCATTTACTTAAATACCTGCTTAGGGTTACAGAAATCAATAATTCTAATATTAGCTTGAATGGTAAACAATATAATCAAGCTTTTCGTGTGCCAAATAATAATTACATAGGCGAGTGTTAATTATTCACTAATTATATGGAACGAAAAGGGACCTCAGGTAAGGTAATAACAATACTTTGATTGGGGATTCATATTAAGTAATTAATATCCAATAGAGTTACCATTATTTTTAAAATAATTTAACCATATTCTTTCCTAACAGTTCAAGCTTATAAGGCATTACCCTCCAAACAACTTAAGAACTTTCGAACAATTGATTCCTTTGCTTTCATGTCGTCGACTAATAAATATCTCTTCACACGTGCCAGAAATTACCCAGACCCAACACAATGGTCTCCATCGACAAGAGAAATAAAAAAGAAAAGGACACTCGAGACAGTAGACAAGTTGCCCTGAGGTCAGTAAATGTAAATAGAAGGAGTGCTCTATCGCATAGAACCCTAATAAAGAGTATATAGAAAGGCATCCAACAGAATAAAAGCTAAGGGGAAAAAAAAAGTAACAAAATTATGCGCGTGATTTATGCCTTTGTTGTTCGCCGGCCAGCCAGTCTGGGACGCCCCTTATTGATTTTTTCCGCCCCAACTATGTGTGAAAATTAAATTCCCGTTTAGAGTTTTTCCCCCATTAGCGATTAGCAGCGCGCCTCGACTCCAGAGCGACGCGGAAACCAGCCGGCGAATTGAATTGAAGCGCATTGAGTAAATCAGCGGCTCAATAAAATCTAATAGCCCGGCAGATTGCGGCTTGGCACGCACCGCCACCAAGGCAACCGCGGCAAGGACGAACAAGGACCCCGAGGGGGAGTGGCAGACATAAATTACTGGACGGGCACAAAGCGTGTCCTTGACAGTGGCAAAAGTCCGATTGACATCTTATGAAATGTCACAAGGTGACTCTAGGGATAGTAATTATAAAGTCTCCCAAGTTTGAATATTTTGAGTATAATCTATTATTTTTATATGAACGTAACAACAAGGTCAGCAACCAAATAAAAGTAAAAGAGAAATATAATAATACTGTTAATATAGTAATCACATATTATGTCTCAATCTGACTTTTATTCATTTATTAAAATACACATAAAATATTTAAAAAGTTAATAAATAATATCTTAGATTTTGTATCTTATGGCATAAGCAATATATGTTTACCCCATGAAAAAATGCCAAGTTTGCCTTTAAATGTTACAGTAAAAATGAAATTATGTCCAATAATCTAAAGGATATATGAGGTTTCTACTATTGATTGTGCTGTAGGATTCTAGGATCCATATTTCAGGTATAAGGAAGATAAATATATTTCAGAGATATTTCGCTCAATTCAGTAGATGCATTTCTTAGACAACCTAGCTGAAATCAAGCAATTGGCTTGCACCACATCGATCTCGAAGTCTGTAAAAGCATAATAAGTACGTAATTATTTGGGAGACTCCCTCTTCGATGACCTATCTTACATGTCAGAAATATCCAAAGAGAGCATCCTCTTCCATATTCTCAATCTGGAACAAATTATCATGCGAGAAGAGGTTATTTCCTCAGGTAATATCGAGACCACAGATAGCTCAAGACTTATTCATATCTGAATCCTTAAGAATTTTATGGTTATTTCTTAATACAATTTTATTTGCAACTAAATCAATAGAAAACCCAAATGTATATATATGAAATCTATAAAAACTTCAAACTTCTATAAGGACTTTTGAGTCTCTCCATCTGTGAGTTTCTTTGTTCATTACCGAGAGCCTTAGCACTTGCAGGACGAAAGGCACCGGACAGCGTATTACCGCAGAGAAGCCGATTTGGCAAATTAACTAATGACCCCATGTCGAGGACGCAGGAGACGCTAAGAATGGAGCCGTTGTTGGGGAGGTGCGAGTGCGGAGAGGGGGCCAGAGCGTTTGTTTAATTGTCGTGCGACCCGCTTTTTGCTACGTTTTAATGAGTCAATTTAAATTCCGATTTCGATTACGGGGAAAGCGTTTTTCGTCGAGCTGCTGCTGCTGCTGCCGCACCACCAGCTGAGTCCAAATCGATGTTCATTAGCAGAAGGCGGACCACGCCCCTCCGGCCAACCTCTGACCCTCCGACGGGCATTGTCAACGCAATTAGCAGCGCAAGCGAGAGGGAAGCTTAAAAGTTAATATTGGTTTTTGTTTTTAGCATTCAAATGACTTCGCACGTACCGTACAAGCCGTCGGATTGAAGCATATTTCGCTGTGCCTGGGGGCTAAGGTTAAACTCATAATTGAAGCGTTTGCCATTTATTACAATTTGAATAGTAATGCGGATTCTTTTTTTTAGTGGTTTTTAATTAAAAACCAACCGCATTTTTTGTTAGCTAAATTAATGAGCAAATATGCACAAAGTATTCCATTTCATTTTCCGCTCTTAACCATTCCCCAATTTCTGTTTTTTTTTTTTTTTAATGACGGCAGTTTTAATTAAAACATCAGACATTTATTATTTGATTTATTTCCCAGTCGGACAGGCCGGAATAATCGCCGTAAACAAGTGCATATGTAATTGCATATTTGAACTCAATTAACCCGCGACTCGACCGCACAAATATTGCAAATTTGTCAGGCCATTGGGGGGAGTGGAAAGCGTGGAAAATTCCAGTCCAGGACATTGGGTGACACTCCTCCGCTCCTTTTGGGTGGAGACATAAATCTCAGCCTGACGCCCTTTAACTTGACCCCGGCGGAGGCGCCTCCCCCGATGTCAGTGGAGGCGCAGTGCTGCATGAAATGAAATTTAGCGCAACGGCCCCGTTCATATGATTTTCTTTTTTCTTTTTTATATTTTTTTTTAGGTATTCCCTTTGAGCTTTTTTCGACGTTTCGCAGCGCTATTTTGTACCTATATTTCGCTCTCCGTTTCCGTGCGTCGCTCAACGCAACAATTTATGGCTAAGCGCTCGTGTTTGGCCTAAAAATGTATATGGAGAAAAGGCAGTTACATAGAAACACGTCGATAAATTACAGTCGGCTGGAGGCCTCGGTCTCGAACTAATGGCAGTCGAGCAATATCGTTATATTACACCGAACGGGAAAGTCTCAAAAAAAAGAAAATTATCTCAACCAAAGACCTCGAAGGACGAATTCTCTGTAAGGATTTGGTTTGAAAAAATTGACAAATCTGTGCTTCAATTTGTTATAATATTCAATTTAAAAGCTCTAGATAAATGTATGTATATTTTATACTATTAATAATAATTCAAAATATTTCTATAACTTTTGTATCATGTAAAGTCAAGTACCTGAATCAATTGACTTCCCCATAAAACCTCTACAGGTTATCCCGACAAACCTTTCCCCCAAACCCATATACCTCAAATTGTCCAACTCGGCCGTAAAATAATCACGCAAACAACAAGAAAAATAAATTTAAATTCTGTGTCAACATGCGGCTTGGTGAGATGTTGCCAGGCCGACTTCCCCTAACAATTTATGCAGCAAAAAAAATGTATATATGAAAATAAAGCAAAAAAAACCAACATAGCCACGCGTGTGAGTGTGTCAGGGTGTATGTGTTAATTAAAATGCCTTAATTAAAATAATTTTCAAATATTTTGCAAGCAGAAAAAGTTTTTAACGCATACAGGCCACAGTGGAGCGTTGCAAATATTACTGTATTGGAGTGGCAAAAGTGGCAGGAGTGGCAGGACGGTGGGGCAAATACACACTTTTTCTCCATTGACTTTTCGCACAGATTGACAACCCTGACAAGAGCAACTGCCACGCCTCTCCGCCCACGGTAGTCGCCAGGGGAGAAGCGCCCCAGAACGTATTAAAAACTTTACAATTTGTGCAGTGTAGTCAAGTTTAATTTTTTGGTTGAGTTCATGCGAAAATTGCAAAAATCATATTCCAACTGTTTGGCAAGCCATCAAAGGTAAGGCCGGGCCTGGGGATGATGGATCGGGACTAGGACTCGGCTCTAAACCAGGAACTGCAACTGAGAGGGAAAAGCGGGCTCTGGCAGCTCTTCAATGGCATTCCACTTGGCAAGGGATCCTCGTGGATTGAACGCAACATGTGTTTGTCATTGAGCCACAAATCGATTTCAGGTTTTTCAGCAGTCTGTTTGCTTAGCAAATGGAAAATGTTGCATAAATCTACTCGTTTTCCAATGCAGCCGGTGGACAATCGCCTTTGCATAATCTCGGTGCCTTGCCCTATTTTTCCCCCTATTTTTGGCCTTTGTTAAGTTCCCTCTGTGTGTGCGGTGGCTGCCACTTTTTAATGTCTTATCTACGTGGACTGATTGTCGGAATGGAACGGAATGGCTACAAATTTAACACGAAACACACGCGCCATACATAAAAAGCAAGCGGCGAAACGAAACGAAACAAAACGAAATGAAGCGAGGGCATAAAAAATTTGTGTTGAACTGTGAAAAGCGCGGAGAGTGTGCCGCACACTAACCCTTTTTTCTTTAGACTCCTTCCGAGTCCCAGAAGGAGTCATAATTATGCCTGGCCCATCGCGCAATGAACGCGGCACGCAGAACATTTTTCGTAATTATCTCTCTAAAACCAGAAAAAACAATGAAAAGTACGCTGGTGAGCACTAAGGAAAAGGAAAGCGGGAAAAGCCAAAGTGGTTAGTGAGCAAACGAAACTTCAATGCTCTTCCCAAAAGGTGAAAACAAATGGGAAAAACATGTGAAATTTATTATAAAATTAGGGATTTACCCAAACTTATTTATAAACAAAATATTTTAAAAGAAATCAATCATATTAATGAATAGTTAAATAAATACAACAATACATACATTATTCATATAGCTAGAAAAATTACTTAACTTTTTCTATCTATATGAATAATGTAGAATAATGTAATGCTAGAAAAATTACTTAACTTTTTCTATCTATATGAATAATGTATGTATTTCAAATATTTAAAACCATTGTCAAACTTTGTTAAAAAATCTGGCACATGATCCTAGAAAGTGTATTCGGTTTAGTTACCGCAACACACCACGTGAAGCCAAGATAAGTAAAAAAGGGTACCCCTGTTGAAATAAAGAAAGTAAACAGCTTCAGACCCATTTTTGGTCCTTACCTTTACTGTATATCACTCAATTAGATGAAGTACAGGAAGTGATGTTCCTGCTAATTTTGATAAGCCACTGCTCCTTACCCCTAACTGGTTTTCTTAAACAAGAGTGTAACTTGCAACAAACCATGTATTTATCGCGATTTTTTATGAACAAATTTAAGGACATTACGAGATATTCGTATTCATACGTGAAAAGAGTACATAACGTGACTAATTTCTTAATATATGAAAAGCATTCTGACTTTACCGTAGAACACTTATAAGGTATGACAGTAAAATCAATATATTGATAATATAATAATATATCCATAATTGAAGCGAATTATTACCTAGCGGACTTATCTCTTATAATTTAGTTGTGTCAACAAAGACAAACAAACAACTTACGTTAGTTTCAACTATTATCTTTAGTAATCAATATGTACAGGGTACAAGAAGTTAGTTACAAATATGTTTTGTAAATTAAAGGTAAGGAATATACATAAATTATAAATTTTTTAGTTTACTTTCTTCTTTTGATATCGACATGCAATATTTTAAATCTCAATATGTCAACTTTAACAATATTTTTAGATAAGCATATATTCCTGGTACTTATATCTATCCCATTTAATTTCGCTTGACTAAACTTTGCGTTAATATAAAACAAGTTTAATAAGGTCCCCATAACTTTAATTGATTATAAATATATGGTAAACAATTTAAGGTTTTATAAGACCTCTCTAGAGGCTTAGAATCCTTCCAAATAATTATTGATTTATCATATCATAAGTTACTCCATTCAGTTGTCAAATGGCTTCAAATATTATTACTATTATTACTAGCTTAGGGGACTTTCTTAAAGCTAACATTTCACTGGCAACAATTTTAATTTTCTTGATAGAAAGAACTTGCAGCTTCTAGAGAACCCAACACAGCGACTTTAAGAGGTGCCGTCCGGTCACACGCAATGAAGGGCAGGAAAGTGTACACGACTTGGCTAACACCACACTGAAGGCCAACGCCTTGTGTGTGGCGGTATCTGTAACTGGGCCAACAGTCGCGTCAGGGGCCAAAGAGGGACCAAAATTCATGCCGGGAAAGGATGAACCTTCGCAACTACACGACGGGTGGGCGTGTCGCTCATGCCGAATATCCTTGGTGGCACGCTGGCATGTGAGAGGGAAAAGTTATTGTTGGTAATATCAACACTAAAAGTGTTTATGATATGAAAAATGTTGACAGCAACTGCAGAATAGATATGCTTCGGGTGAGGAGCAGCGGAAGGGATGAACCCAGATATACATATATATACACATATATATATATATATATGCCGCCATATATGCGAGACTGTGTTTGTAGTTTTTATCGCTACTGCTGACTTTGATGAAAAATATGATTATGTCCTTTATGCGAATGCCTTGCAGTAAAAATAATAATAACACCGAGATACATTCCCGCCTCGTTGTGGCATTTCCACGGATATCCTTGCTCCTTGCTCAGTGATCCACCCCTTACCGCTGGCTGGCACTCTCTGCCGTTTGTTTATTTTTTTGGCCACATTTTTCATGACTTTGTTCGGCTTCTTCCGACTTTATTGGCTGCTTGCTCGTCCAGCTCGTCCTGCCTGCCGGGCAAAACATTTGCACTTCTACCAAGAATTCCCTCGTTGTGTGCTTGTCATATGTTTGCTTTATTATGGACAACGCGAAGCTGTAAGCAACACTGGCCATAACAATAACAGAGGGCAGCAAGCCACCAAGCACCGAGACGAGAGAACTAAGAGCTGGGAGCCAAACCCACCCAACCACCGAGTGCAGTCAAACGCTTGTGACCCATAAAATGACAAAGTTGCAAGTGGCTCCGGAACACCACCCATGCCACGTCCAGAAATCCAACATAGTTACGCCCACATAAAAGCGGAAATTTTCACTTAGATGCGATTAGCGTGGACCAGAGGCTGTTTTCCCCCATGGCCCCAATAAGTATGCTACACTACTTAAGACACTCCTCGTTTAAGTTTAATTTTTTAAATAGGAACATAGAAGGGAAAAGGAAATAGTTTAGTTCAACTAAGGTTAGTAATAATAAAGTCTTATATTATATAAATTTTGTTTAAGGAATTCTTTCTTTTTCGGTATAAAAATAATGAAACCTTTTTGCTATAATATAGTGGTGTTAACAGGAAACTTCGAATTAATTAATTTTCAGTTTTAAATTAAAATACTTTCATCAAATACTTTTCTGCTTTGATTACTGTTAATCTAAACATTTACTTTATTATTATTAAAATGAAAATTATAATTAAGTCCCATTTAAATAATTGAAAATTCATGACCGAATTATTTTCAAAACTGAAAATAAACTAATTGGAATTAAATTTTAATTGGATAAAGTATCAGTATTATCACATTAGAAATGTTATGAATTTAAATGATTTAATGTTTTACTTGCCACAAAATTCGAACTTAAACAAGAAAAGAAGCCCGCTCCCGGTATCCTTTAGCTGTTCCTACTTGCTTCCCCTTGTGATTGGTAATTTATGAGGGTGGAATTCGGCAGGAATTCACTAGGCCCCCGGATATTTAGCCCACTTAATGCCACAGCAATGTAATAAAAATCCAAGACGATGTTTGTAAGACGCGGGGGCCAAACAAATGTCCCGTTAAATATTTAGTTGATTTAATTATGTCGACATACCGAGCGTGTATTTATGTGCGAATGAGGGGTAAGGGGAGGCATGGAGGGTGGGAAACCCATTAAATCAACTCAAACTACGGCAGGAAATTTACGAGCGTCGAAGTTTTTGGCTCTCTTTTAATTGTTCTTCTTTCGGTTATCTGTTGCTTATTTATTACAGATGCCATATGCCATATGACATAACAGCGTCGAAGGAAGCTGCTGCTGCTGGGATGCTGGGAGAAAGAAAAAGACAAAGGACACTCCATCTCCAGCTCCAGTTCCAGCATATGCAGGACTCCCACAGGACACACAAGAGAGCTGGGGTTTCTGCTTTGTGGTCATTTTTTGGTAAATTAATTAAACAAATAAAATAATATGTCAGCAGCAGCAAAAAGCAATAAATACTAATTTGCCTGTTTCAACACAAATGTCATCTTTGTGTTGAGATAAATAAGGCTGAGAAAGCCCACACGCAGCAAAACACACACACACACACACACAAATACACACATTCTGAAGGACTAATGCCTTGTGGCCGGTCGGATTCCTTGCCATTTGTTGCCAAGGATTCCAGCTGCTCGCAATGCGGTTGTCCTGGACTCATGGGTTAAGTGGTTGGGTAGTTGAGGATTCCTTCAGTGGTTGGCTAGACAACTTATCGCTGACTTTGTTTGGCATTCTCCCCTCAATTAATAGAATTTACGTTCTGCTAACGAATTTGCCAACTTGCTGCTTAAATAAAAGGCAAAAATTAAATGATTCAATAGATGATCTGTTTACGAAGAAATATATATTTCTTTCCAATCCAAATACTACTACTAAATGAAGGAAATTTTTTCGTCTTGTTCTCTATTTAATTTATTTTTATTTCATTTAACATTTAGTATATAAAATTCTTCTTCAACAAGAATATATCGAGTTTCAATGACGTTTATTTTGATTACTTGAATAAAATCAGACAACTTTTTCGTCTAAAATGTACAGTTTATTGAATGATTATTATATGCCATTAAAATGGTTTTGTATTTTTGCACAGCCTGAAGCAGATGTTGAATAATTTCTGCAGATTTAATCCCCATTAAGGAACGGTTATGTTCATGCCGGCCATAATTGTTATTCTCCTTGTACGAACATCGCCTTTTGTTTTCTGTCCCATTTCACTCCCGGGAATCCCGGAGCCGGGAACTGGGAGCCGGGAGCTCCGGCTTGTTAGCAGTTTTCCGACTTGGGCTTGTTTGGTTTTTGGATTCAATTCACTTTTTGTTTCTATTAATGACACACAGAGACTGTCAGAGACAGACAGGGATCCAGTCGCTGTGAAGGACATTTGGCAGAGCTCTCGTTTCGGTTGGGCCGTGGCTCTAGCTTTTGGCTGTTTCCCTTGCTGGATTTATTTCACGGCACATTTAATTCCAGCACGCGCCTGCCAAACGGAAAACGCCACTGAGAATGACTGTGGCAGTGGAGTATCCCTAAAAACAACGTTGACAACGATGACGGCGGGGACAAATCGACGACAGCATTTGGATAAACAATGCCGTCTGTCGCAGTAATTTGTTTAATTTTAAGTAGCCCTAGGCGCTGCCCACGCAAAACTATTCCCACTGCCGGGGTCAACATAATCGCCATGGGTTCGGCCGCTCCAATTCCCCAGCTCACTTATCAAGTGCCCGAAGAGCCTCTCCGCTCCGCTGCGGTCATAAAAATCAAAAGAGCATAAAAATACATTTGATAACAGTGACGACTTCTGTTTTTGGTGTTTAGTTCGTTCCCTGGGACCGTCCTGGGCCCAGTGAGAGTCCCCAGGCCGTTGCCGTATTTGCCTAAAGTACTCATTTCAATGTCGCCAAGTGTCAGGGCAGGATGTGGACAGCAGCAGGCAGGCGTAGGACGTTCAGGAGGGGCAGCTGGGGCTCAGGAAATTGGCAATGCCAAAACCGAAAACAGGAAAGAGGAAGCTAACACGAAAAAAAAAACAAGGAGGAAAATGCTGAACGAAACGGAAAAGAACAGAACAGACAGGCAGCGTCCAAAAGTGAATTAAAATAAATTTGCTAGCGGGGATTTGGGGATTTGTTGTGCTGCGCATTTTTAGCAGGCGGTCACCAAGGATACGACCAACGCATTCCCGGTTTTATTTTCAGGGATGGAAAGCCAACTGAAATGTGGTTAGCTTAATGCCTAAATTATAATAATTACCTGAAAATATATATTATGAAAATTAAGAGAATATATTTGTAGATTTCTACTGGATAGTTCACTAAGAAATACTTGCGGTTTAAAGTCACTTAAGTTGTTTATTAAAAGGTAAGGATTCATAGAATGTATAAATAGGGAAATCCATTTCTCAGTGACGATTTAAAAGTTCAAAATATTGTAGTAAAATAATTTATAGAATAAATTAAGTCACTTGATTGAAAATCCATCTACTTTTGTCCAGCCCTGTGCGGCATGTTCCACTTTCTCGTCCCCCCCATTGATGGACTTATAAAACATAATAAAAATGTTCAAGAGGAATTGGCCATGTTTTTCTTTGCCCGCAGCTATTATCTCTTCTTGAGACTGCCGCTAAGGAAAAATGCCCCTTGAGCCCTGACTTTTCCTCCTTTTGGACACGACCTTGGCTTCGGCTTCGGCTTGTCCAGTGATGCATATAAGCAGTAGCATTTATGTAATTGTTATACCTAATATTCGACATTGTTGAAAACACTTTAATCGCCCCAAAAAAGGCCATCAAATTTATGGCAAATTTAAAATTACACCAAAGGCAGGCCCAAGACTGAAGGCGGATTTCCAAGGGAAATGTCTGTCGGTTTTGCGGTGAGTTTATTCTGGAAACCCCGTTGTGCCTATAATGGCGACGCGGCATGTTGTTGTAGCTTACTAATTCCTGTCCCACTTTTGAAAACTTTGCAATTAGATTTGCGCCCGCCGCACAGTTGGACCGTTGTTTTTGGCCCTTATTGGCGGCTTGATTTATTGACAACCCCGCCAGTCGCGAGGATAGCGCCTTGTATGTGTCCTGTGGTCAGCCCATAAATCAACAAAATATGTCGTTTTCTCTTTAAGGTTCATTTAAGGCATTTCGCTGGGAACTATGTACCCAGAATAGGACTCTTGGTTACCCCGAATGATTACGGCATAATACAATTTTCATTACATTTATATCAGGCCTGAATGATAAATGAAATATACGAATAATGAGACCATTTCCAGCTCTCTCTCTTGGGGAGTAACCCTTTTCCACAGGACCCTGACATTTTCTACTTATCCTTTTTTTCCTGTGCTATGACATTTACCGAGTTCTTTTTTTTCTGTGAGGGATTTGCCTTCATACCCTTTGAGACTGTGGGTAAACTAGCCTCTTAACTAGACATGTTCAATAATAATTATCAGATAAAATAAATTGTATAACTCTGCATTAGGAAATACTTATAAATAGATTAAATGACTTCTATATCCCTACATCGCGAAAAAGCTAAGAAACATTCAAAGAAAGTTTATATTAAGTGTTTAATATTAACTTCTAAATAATAAAGCAGAGAAGATTTTTAATGGAATATAATTCAATATATTTAAGGCTAAAAAAAACATTAGAAAAAGGGTAACAAAAGCCTGGCTTTGACCAAGCACTTTTTCCTTTTGTTTCGGTTTCAACATTTGCATAATTTTCTGCAGATTAAACTACAATTTATCATAATTTTTTTCATGAGTGAATTGTTGCCTTGCGCCCGACTGCTCAAAGTGATTTTTAATAGCCGACGGATGGACCGTTTCTAGGGTTTTCCCCAGTTGAAAATTTCTCATTTACATTATACGTTTGATAGACGTCTGTCAGCATACGAAATACAGTTGATCTTTAAGAATTTTTGGGGACAATTCCGCTGAGTCAGCGAAGGAGTAGTAAGTTGGGTAATAAATCTAGGGGGAACTCCGAGTGCAGTGTCTACGAAGGAGACCCATAAAAATGGCACGCACGATAAGTTGACCAAAACCAAACAGACAACAGGGAGTGAGTCGAAGAAAGGGATTTTTGTTATGTATACATAAACTCAACTTGGCAGCGGACTAGCAACTTTTGAGTGAAGTCAACGCATTTTCACACACAATAAATTTTTGCCAACGTTGGCAGGAACCAACAGAAAATGGCCGGAAGGCGTGGTTCCTAGGTCCTAGAGGCGTGGCCAGTGGGCTCGTTTCCCTATTGATTTTCCCTCGAATGGAGTTAAAGCCTGGAGTCGAACGATATTGGAAACTAGCTACGAGACGACCCCACTCGACAACCTTGAGACGAAATTGTCTCGTGTCCAAAGTTTTCGCTGAAAGATTTATGAGGGGAAGTGGCAGTCACACTCACGCTCAGACTCCGTCTCCGGCTAAGACGCCCAGCGTTAATCCGAGTCAATTAGTTTCTTTGTTGTTTTCGACAGCGCCTAAAATGTTCGCCACTTAACTTTATGGCAAAGTTTGAAAACTTTCACAATACTGACAAGAAACACTATGGCAGCGGCAACAACAATGACCTCTTTATGCTGAGGAACCTCCTGTTGAGGCTCAAAACTAAATTAAATTTTTGGGGGGAGTCTGCGAAGGTCAAAGTTATGACAGCCCCCTTGAACTTGGCATTAATTTATGACCTCATCTCTCTCATTACGAGATATTTGCAGAGACATGTTTGTTGATTTAAATGATGTTCAATTATTCTTATGTAAAAATATGCTCATACAATGACATTCTAATAAAAGTTATTCCCTAATTTCCAGATTTATAGTTCTATTTTTCATACCTCCTCTTAAAGTACAAGTTAAATTTGATTAAACTATAAACATTTTCTCATCTCTTTTGCATTTCTCTCTGTTATCAACGAGCAACACTGATGTCTTATTTATTCCACGCCCAATTGCCATGCCAAAAGAACCCTTTTTCCGGAAACTCGTAGCATGCCTACTTGCCTGATTTGCTGCCATTGAATTGAATGATTTTGTTTTTCAATTTATTGGGATTTTCTCGAAGGCCACCATCAGAAAGGAGTGGGAGGTGATGCGGCAGGCCTTGCCATCAAAACATATAAAGCATTTTTATTATAAAACGGGTATGGGTCCCACGCACGATATTATCAGAATTGATTTATTTGGCTGCCTGTCTTTCTGCATACTTCCCTGGTTGCTGTTGTTGTTGTTTTTGGGCTTTTCCTGCCACTGGAAATGGTAAAGAGGATAAAGCCTTTGATTTCCTAACCAGGATTTTGCTTAATTCAACGGTCACAACACGTTTCAACTGTTTGGAGTTTTTATATTCCTCGCCCCGAAGCATAAAATATTTATTTCCTCAAATTGTTTTCGCACGAATTTATTTTAATTAAAATTGCGCGTATTGTTGATGTTTTTTAACAACCAATAAAGGTATAGAAGGCAACCCTAATTTCACACTAAAAAATGAGATTTTTTTTTATATATTTTGCAGACCATTATAATCTGAAATAAATCTTTTGTTTCAGCAGTCTTGAACACGGATAGCTTTTATTATAAATTATAATATTCCATTTCACATATATGTTTTTAATAAATTAAGCTTTGTGTTTTGTTTTTCAGTGCGCTAAGGGATTATTAAATTGTACCCTTTTTAGTATATTCCCTTTGGCAAAGTGTGTTTACTCCTCAAATATTATTCCTTAAATGTGTGTGCTTGTGTTTTCTTTTTATTATTTCAAAAAACCACAAAGCTGATAAACGCCAGAGCGAGTTGGTTGTTGGTTTTTTTGGCTTTGTTGGTTTGTCTGACTGGTTATTAAAAATGGTGAAAGCGCAACAGCAAAATAAAAAGAAAGAAAGCCACATGCAAAAGGCGTCGCATCCATAAATCCCGCCAGCATTTCAAATTTCACATGTGTATAGGTTTTTTATTGCCACGGGTGCCGTGTTGGCCAAAAGGCAAACCGCTTCGCGCTTCCCCCCCAAAAAAATATTTATATAAAAAAAAGGGGAGATATGAAGGAGGAAGGAAGCTAGCAGCGAGCTTTGCGCTTAAGTCTAATGCGAAAAGTTGTGAATAGGCTCAGTAGGAAATCCTATTTTATGGCGCAAAGTTACTGCAGTCATAAAACCGTTGGGTTATGTGAGCGGGTCTAAAGGAGGGGGTGCTGTTGGAGGAGTCTGCAGAAGGAGGTGAGGGGTCCCCAGGACCCTTCAACTCGTTTCGTCCTGACATCTCCATTACCCTGCTTCCTGGACAAATATTTACATTGCTCTCCATTATAATCCAAACAACAGAAATCATATGCCATTTACTTGCTTTACATTCCATTTTTATTGTTTAGATCAGATTCGAACACCTTCTGTTTATAACTTAATTCTAAGCCTAATACTTGTAATTATTAATTATATCATTAATAATTTTTAATAGGCAATCAAGTGCAGTGACAACTAAACGGCATAATTGATTTCCCACTCATTTTTCTCGCTATTTCTCTAAGGCTTCCTAAGTAATTTATTTACTTTGAATTCCCACAAATTCATTCCGAGATTCCAATCCAGAAAACCAAAATAAATGGTTCTTCACGGAATGTCAAGCGACAGGGCATCATTAACAAAAACACTTTGCCTATCGAGTGTGATAAATGCCGAAAGCAACTGCCGCCAGCATTTGCTGCCAAATTGAGCATAATTTTTTGAAGGCTACTCTTGTGTTTGTTATTGCCTCCCAACCTCCTCTCAGATGCAGCACTCTAAGTTGCTGGGTAAACAAGGCGCAAATTAATTGATTGTGTACCATTTATAAGGCACGCGTTGGCCCTCCATCGAACTGTTTTGGTAATGTCGGTAATGTACTGTAAACAGCATTGTTGCGCATACGCAGCGTGGTCCCCGGGAGAGTGAGAGTGAGTGGGGATTGAAAACATAAAATCACATCGCAATTGCCATGCAAAATACACGTAAATATAATTTACTTGATTTTGCGGTGCTTCAATGCGTTTACCCTCCCCATTTTGGGATCCTTTCAACACTCGATTTCAGTGCGAATGAGCGAGCAGAAATGTCAAACGACAGAAAACGAATTTCGCACACACATTTTTATGGTCGCCTCGCCCGAATCCAAGGCAAAGCTTTTCAGTATTTCAAATCTAATTTATGACATTGAATCAATTTTGCCAGTGTGTGTGTGTGTTTGCTCTGCGGTCAGCGTCGATTTTTCATATTTCCCAGCACTTTTTGTGCGCTCCTTTAGCGTCATCGCCCCTTGGAGCTCGCCTTTGATGTCTGGCCACGATACCGATAGCATCGGCCAGAGGAATCGAACCGGACCCAAGCCAGAGCCGGAGCCAACTTTCTGTTTCCGTGGTTTTCCTTTTTGGCCAACTCTCGGGTCGTCCTTCTTCCCCGGAATGCCAAATTGAAAATTGATGAATGCCTCTGATTGAATTTGATAGGTGCCAAGCACTCAGTGCGGCTATTAATCTCCGCCTAACGTATGATGTGCAAAGGCCCATCTTCTGGAGCTGTTTGTAGAGTTGTTTTTCCTTTTTTTTTTTAGCTATACCCTGTTTAAGTGGACTTGGTTTGTGAAGTCGATGAGCGATAGCATAAAGAATCGTCATTATAGGTGGAATCAGAACATACATTATTCTGCTTCAAGCTTACACTTGTCTTGGCCAATTAATTACATTGATTCTTTTGTTAATTAAATGTTTGTATGAGGCATAAGTAAGCTTTTGACATAAATGGTTTATAATTTTGTAATTAGAAAACTGTGAGTGGAAAACTATTCAAATTTAAAAGATAAATAGATAAAATAAATAGATGGAATAGATAGAACAATGATAAAACATTTCTTAAATTGAAATTTAAATTAACTTGTTATAATTCAAATGCCATGAAAAATATATTTTAATTATTTTCAATATTATCATTCTGTTCTTTGAAAGGGAAAACTGTTCACCGATTTGATTTTAGATACATTTTCACCTGTATCTAAATATGTCTTCTTAATTCATACTTTTTTGCTTCTATTGATATTCCCTTAACAACATGGCAAGGACCTTTACTCTATTAATTTGGCAGAGTATTTCAAATAAGGTGAATTTTTCTAACACCCAAAACTTCCCTTTTATCGGTTTTGGTGGCTGCTGGTATCTTGGCTTTTGTCTGTTATTGCTGTGCGAATTTATGGCCTACGGATTGGCTGTCTACACACCCGATTCACACTCTCATATTTCGGAATTAGCTTCACACCAAAGCCTAGTTCCCAGTTCCCGGCACCTTCCTCTGCTGACACCCAATGCAATTAAACATGTTGAGCACGTCAGGTTTCAATGAAATCGATGCGTCCGCGACAGTCACGTGCCTGAGATATTGAAAATTCAATCGCTGCCATTAATGTGCGCAAATCTTGGCTTTTCTGGGAGGGGGTAGGAAAAACATCAATGCGATAATGGCTGACTAAAGCACAGCCAACTTCTGGTGCTCACTTTTGCCGCGACGGCAGCAGGTGAAGTGAAATGGGGAGAGAGCCGCGGAAGCGTTTTGAATTTTTCAAACATTTCCGCTTATTATTATACGTGTCGTCCCTGCGTGTCACGCAGCATCATTCTAGGGTGCAATGAAGCACAGAGATATCCAAGTCGAGACGGGAAAGGATCTGAAGCTTGAGAAATTATTCCCAGACAAATGATAAAAAATAGACTAAAATCTAATAGTTTTTACGCAGTTTTCATCAACTGCCCAAATAAGCTAAAAGATATACATTTAATTAAATTTTTCCTAGAACGTTTATCATAAAAAGTCAAAGAAGTCATGATAATACAAACTCCTTATAAAACTGACCAATAAATCTTCTTCATGAAAATACAAATAACTCGAAATGAGCGATGGGCCATTCATAGAAGCACAAATCAAATATAACAAGTCTGTTGGTCAAACAATCAACAAGCGATCCATCAGTTTGTTGCATCCTTATAATATGTGACAAAGGACTTACCGCGACCAACGAAGCCCTTAGGTCTAATTATGGGAGAACACTGAAGGACATCCATCATTTCTACGAAAAAATATATGATTTTGATTGCAAAGTTAACGCTTCTCCTTGGCGGATATTGACAGATTAATCAGGAAATGTCTGGTCTTTTTGGCTGAGTATCTATTCAAATAAAAGCGTGTCTTTCACTTGTCCCCTGCCACTCTTCTTGGGGGACCTCATCGCATACAATTTTAATGCGGTGCGGGAAGTGAGTTGTATTTAAATGATTCTTTCCCAAAGCCAAGAGTAACGAGGACACTTCATTTTATATGCCACAGAAAAGGCGACAGAGCAACTTTTACGAGAGAATTGAAAACTTTTGACCTTTTGGGTTTGAGCTCACAACAATACAATCAACACGTTTCCACAATCGATCGATTTCATGAGCAATCAAATGTTGTCAGATCCAGCCCCAGCGAAGCAAAAAGTTACAGCACAAGTTCAAAGTTCTTAACCCACAAGGCACCCAGCTCGGTCCCTGTCCCCGGAAAAAAAAAGAGAAAAGGCCCGAATGGGAGTTTGGTAACATAACCCAAGCAAAACAACATCAGCAACAAGGACCAAAATGTCCAGCAATGAAAAAGAAATCCATTCAACATCCGCATCAACTGTCTGGCCAAACTGCGACAAAAATGCGACCAGAGGGATGGAAATGCAAATACAAATAATAAAATGTGGACCAAAGAACGTTTTACATTTCATTTTTATTATTTTAAATATTTAAGAGCAGAATGTTTTATGTGTTCTATTTAAAATAAGTATTAAAATCAATTGATTAATAAATTTGGGACACAACTTAGTAACATTTGATTTGAAAAAGATATTACTTATGGGATTACTAAAGACCTACTTAATATCGTTAGTATATTCGATTACCTTCTTGTTTTTATATACAATTATCAAAAATAAAACACCTGTCAAGGTTAAACAATAATACTGCCTAGCAATTTCTCAAGTATTTATAGCTTTTGCGGAATGTCAGGGTCCAGAGGATAATTCAGGACCCTCAGTCGCACTCTCACTCGTAGTCCAAGCAGTTTTCTTATAGCCTAGTATCTCAGGGCCTGCAAAAGTTAACAAGAACACGTAGTAAAGATTCTGCCGTTTAGGTTTTAATGCGATTAGAGTGGCAGACAACAGCAGAAGCAAGATTTCGTTGTGCCTCTGTGATTTATGGCCCGGAATACACGTACCCCTAATCGATGCTGACCCACAAGGCGATGAATGTGGGCGGGAGTGACCTAGACCAAAGCCATATTTAAGTTCAAATTTTTCAATTGGACTTTGGCCCCAGCTTTGTCATAAGTTCCCATAATCTTTTGCAGTTCCCATTGCCAGTTCACGCCTAGATTCTCCGCGCACGTGCCAGTATTTTGTATTTGATTTACTGCCTGACTCAAGAGATTTGCAATGGCCAACGAAGGTTAGAGATTCCTTCGGGAATGCCTGGTCTTAATTTGCCTGAAGTGCTTAGTTCGGGGACTGATGAAGTTTCAAGGCCCCAAAGGATATCGGAGTTGTTTAATTGCCCAATTCAATCGAGGGACTTTTATTTGGCGAACCTTTTCAATTTGATGATAAATCAGTGGAAA
This sequence comes from Drosophila serrata, assembly GCF_035046125.1. Taxonomy (NCBI): domain Eukaryota; kingdom Metazoa; phylum Arthropoda; class Insecta; order Diptera; family Drosophilidae; genus Drosophila; species Drosophila serrata. The sequence goes on from NW_028256998.1 coordinate 1,647,656, forward strand.
TGTATAATTTCCTGGCAATGCTGGCTAACTAACTCAATTATGACTCATTTGGCGGCTAATTCAGTGCTCTGCCAGCAGTGCCATAATAATTTCTTTGTTTGTCCGCTCGTCAATGGAAACCGAATGGTAACCAGAATATTTCATGTCACTTAAACTAGTTAATTTTGCGCATAAATGCATAGATAAATGCACGAATGCGGTTAACTGCATTTGCCGGGATTAACTCACTTCCACAGCTTTCTGTCCAACCCCCCGTTGCACTCATAATTATTATTCCGTTTTTCAATATTTAATTTGTTTAGTCCAGCCTCCCCCCCGCCCCGCTATTCATTATCCCCCTCTCCGTGGTCCTGCTGCGTGCGCGGCCACACTTTGCGACTCATTTAGTATGTGGCAATATTTCTAATTAAAGGTTGCAAACAAAATCAAAACAACCGCGAGCGAGTTAGGCCATCTGGACATTTAGGATACTTTTTGCCTATACACACATGCACACACACACGCATATAATATACTCGTCCATGTACGTGTGTGCGTGCGTGTTTGCGCTGTTAAGTATGCTATGATTTATGCATCGCTGCTAAATGTTGCTGAGGTTTCCACCACAGATCCCAGGCAATTGCCATGCGGCCATGCTACATACACCGGTCCACCCAACTACGGGTATTTCGCATTTTAAATTGCCGTATTCGATGCACGCATAATTGGAGCTATTGATTATGGTGACCAGAGGGCGTGTCCCATACGAAATGAGGGAGACTAATTACGCTGAATGGCTGATCAAAAATATATTTTCAGGCAAACATAAAAAAAATATTCAATAATATGGAAATTATCACTGAAATGAGTACCACAGTATCTATGCGGAATTATTAGAATTATTAGAAGTATTTGAATTGCTCTTTGAATAAAGTCATCGCACAAAAATAGAATAGATTATAATATATATCATTTGATTTGATCTGGAGAAGTATTCTTGGTTCTCAGCCTCTAAGACACAATTAGAGCTCCTAAAGTTCTTAGTTATTTGTTAAAATTGACATTAAAACAAGATACAAAGACAACTTGGTGAGGTCGATGTTTATAATCCCTTGCAAAAAAAAAGCTATCTAATTGTATTACTTTTTGACAATTTCATAGACGTTATCCAATACAAAAAATATTATATATTTTGTAAATTTATTCAGCAGTTAATGATATTCAATATATATGGTTTATAGGATCGGAAATAACTCCTTTACTCTTCACATTCTGACTAAAATTAATTATTTTCAACTTCCTCTGTATTTCTTTATTTTTTAAATTCCTAATTTAATCCATTTTCAATTGGCTGTCCATAGCTTTACTTTTTGGTTGAATGTTTGCTTGTACAAATCTATGGAATTTTCATATCTTCAACTTCTTTGTTGAAATCTAGCCAAATGAAAAGTGGTGTTTTTAAATCTTGGCAAGAAATTCAGTTTTCCAGCTTTGGTTGTAATTTCCCAGAGCTTTCCCATTTTATTTCTTTATTTTTTTTTTCTGTTTTTCCTAAGATTTGTTTGTTTAGTTTCAAGCAAAGGATTCAATGAAATCCTGATTATCCTTTTCATCCAATGTACGTTTAGTTCATGGAATAAAAACTACCTTTCAGTACGATTCAATCCTTCAACACGAAAATCTAAAAATGTGTTTTTATTTTTTTTTTTAAATATTTAAGCTTTAAATTATTTGTTCCCCTTGTATTCAAATAAATCAGGATTTGCATTAGTCTTGAGGTAACTGACCTTGTTTTCCTTCTGCGATTTGCCTATCCTTTATCCTGCTTTTTCTTCAAAATTTTCTTTGTTTTTCTTTTATCCTCGGGGCAGGTAGCTCTTCCTTTTGCTTTGCCTTGTTTACCGGCATGCATTACCTTTTTTTTCAACTTATCGACATAATTATCTTAAAAAATATGAAATTATATATCGCACGTAAAAACAGAAAAAACCGCTACGCAGGGAGAAAGGAAAATGTGGAAATTCCAAGATGGGCATACAAAAAAAAAAGAAGGCGCAGGCAAAGTGGCTGCCATGCCGAGCCGTTTGATTATGCGGCTGTGATAGCACATCCTTGTTGTTTTTCTTTTCGGCCTTGTAACGAAGGTGAGCCAGGAAAACTGGCATCTGAGCACTTCTCATTAGAATGCTTCAGAGCGCAGATTTGACAAGACGTCCGCCTAAATACAGCCAGCATTTTTCTTCTCCAAAACCCTAACGCACCTTTCCCTTGCCAAGGTATCCTGAGTTTATAATACACTTCCGGAAGGACTTTTCACTTTTCAGTGAGCTTTGCAGGGCAAACTTTTTGTTTAAAAAAGTAAATGGTCTGGTCGGTTGTGTATTAGTTTATCCTGGGTTTTTTTTAAGAACTTAAAGATAAGTATGAAATAGTTTTATTGTTAATTTTTTTAAGATACTTGGAACTTCGGCTATTTTTACTGTGGTGGAGCCTCACCTCACCTTGGCTCTGTCACGAATTTCTCGTTGGCATCGTTGTTGCTACAGCTGCGCATTTTTAAACAAGATTAAAGCGCGCACGTCGTCAACATTTTAGAGTGTGAGCCAAATGGGCATGGCGAATACGAATACGAATACGGGTGTGAGTACGGGTATGGGTATGAGTATGGGTATGAGTATAGGGCCGGTGGTGGCTGAGTGGAGATGAGTGGGGCGGCATTGCTGCTGGCAATTTGTTGACTTGACTGCAAATGTGTCGCATCTTAATGCTCTGTTATTAAATATGCCACAGAAAATGGAAACAAGAGTACACCAACAGCAGCAACAAGGAAGCGAAGGAAACACTTTACACTGTTGAATCACCGCGAATGCCTCGCAAAATTTTCCATTTTCCGTCCTTGCGAAAATATGGTATTTGGTTTTCATTGAAGTCAAGGATCTAGGAGTCTAGAAATAACATTAATTTGTTAACAAACATCTTGTTTATAACATAGATGTAGCTGAAAGAACTTTGAAAAATGGAACTAAAGGACAACTAAAAAGTTAAAAGAACTATGTTAGGTATATTATTATCTAATATATAAAATTCTCGTGTCACAGTTTTCGTTGCCATACTCCTCCGAAACGGCTTGACCGATTTTGATGAAATTTTTTGTGCTTATCCGGTATCTATGAGAATCGGCCAACATCTATTTTTCATCCCCCTAAATGTTAGGGGTAGTGCATATATCTATTTTTTTAGCGTTTCCAAGTGCCCCTACTGCTGCGCCATCTACAGGCAGCCAGCTGAATCAAAGCATTTCCTGTCAAACATTCAAAACATATTGAAAGAAGAAACATGAAAAGTTCTGAACCGTTTAAGCCCAAATTTTTAGAGAACATGCGTTGAGGTTCCAGCTCGGTTATTGACTACTTTTGATGTTGATAGCTTATCTGCGGTTGCGAATATATCTATTTTTTTAGCGTTTCCCCGTGCCCCTACTACTGCGCCCTCTACAGGCAAATCAAAGCATTTCCTGTCAAACATTAAAAACATATTGAAAGAAGAAATTGGAGATAAAAATTTTATTTTTTGTTCAGGTTCAGTAAGAAACGAAGTCATGCCACCAAAAAAGTCGAGATTGGGTCGTTGTATTCGCAATACAGAAGCAAAAAGACGTAAGATTACGAATATGACTGACGAAGAACGGGCCTCCTTCCGAGAGACTGAGCGGCTGAGAGCAATGCATGGGAACGCGTTAATATTGCTCGCAGGGGATTTCAGACAAACGTTGCCTGTGATTTCCCGATCGACACCAGCTGACGAGATAAATGCTTGCCTGAAATATTCTATATTGTGAAAACATGTACGTACATTACAGTTGAAGACGAATATGCGTGTCCAGTTACAGAACAATGACTCAGCCGACGTATTCTCACGACAGCTACTGGACATTGGGAACGGAAAGCTGCCAGTCAATGAGTCGTCGAGAAAAATAGTATTGCCCGGGAATTTCTGTAATTTAGTTACATCGAAGGAAGAACTTATCCAAAAAGTGTTCCCCAATATCCGAATAAATTATAGGAACCACGATTGGCTCAGTGGACGAGCGATTCTCGCTGCCAAGAACAAAGATGTCTACCAGCTCAATCATGTAATCCAAAAAAGCATAGAAACTGACGAAATTACATATAAGTCGATAGATACCGTTGTGGAAGCAGAGGAAGCAGTTAATTACCCTACCGAATTTCTAAACTCACTTGATCTGCCTGGAATGCCACCACACATATTGAAATTAAAAATAGGTGTGCCGATTATCATGCTCCGGAATATAAATCAGCCGAAACTCTGCAACGGTACGCGACTCGCAGTCAAGAAATTGATGAACAACATAGTAGAAGCAACGATCATAAATGGTCCTTTCAAAGGTGAAGATGTCCTCATTCCTAGGATTCCTATGATCCCGACAGATACACCGTTGCAGTTCAAGAGATTGCAGTTTCCCATTCGTTTGGCGTTTGCAATGACCATAAATAAAGCTCAAGGTCAATCTCTGGAGTTGTGTGGTCTGGATTTGGATGAAGATTGTTTTTCACACGGACAATTATATGTTGCGTGTTCACGAGTCGGAAAACCAAAAAGTCTTTATATTTACGCAGAGAATGGAGAAACAAAGAATATTGTATACCAACAAGTATTACAGAATTAAATTAATTTGAAAATGATTATTTTTTGTTTGACTTATTTCTTATGCGTTCAACCACAATATGCCACAGAGAAACGTGGCAGTCCAACGGTCAACGTGTCTATTTCACAGAAAAAAATGTGCAAGAAAGAGTCCTGAATCGGCCAGCGACAACTCTGACTGCCTTCTTCACCTTATGCCAGGAAGATGATTTTGCCAGAACCTTGATGTATTCAGAAGTGCCCTCTTAACCATAATATGCCACAGAGAAACGTGGCAGGGTACAGCTAGTAAATCTATATAATTATAAGTGTTGAATTTATGAATCAAATTGTTGAGTTATAGGGATCAGAGAACAAGAAGCTTAATTAGCTAAACACAAATAAAGATTCGGATAGATATTTTTCTAACACACATAACAGACATTCATTTACGTGCATTAATTATATATTTAATGAATATAATGAAATAAATAAAAATAAAAATTGCTTACAAATAGGAGCATATACATATAATACCATCTGGATTCAAATGAATTCTAAATGAAAATGCTATTACACAATTATTTGCTAAAGATCTAATTTGGGAGACAAGGTCTTTGTAATATATTGACAGTAATAATGCTACTATACTTGTGTTATCTCTAATAAATTACAAAAATATATAATGATCCAAAAGTTAATAGCATCGTGTGATTTAAATCAGCGATAATTCATGGTTTAAATAGTTTTTATTCCCTTGAACAGAGCTGCAAATTGAAATTATAATTATGTCAACCGCATTTCGAGTACCCCTTATAGTTTGTTCGTAGGCTCGATTTTGCAATGGTGATTATTTTGCGTATGGTGATTTTATTGAAATAATTAAAGGCGGAAAAAATGCCGAAGGTGCGCGTTTCATTGATGACCCAAAAGTGACACTTGCACATTCATTCATTTGTTGCATTTGCATTCATTTTGTGTGTACGTACGTTGGATTTAAATTGCATTTTGTTTGGAGCTGCCCCGTTGGTCGGTGCCTGCTTGCAATAAATAAATTCGCTTAATGAAGTTTTTAAAAAAATTCCAACTGCTTGTGGGCGTGGTTACCAGCGTGGCAGCGATGTACGGTGCACGTGTTGTGCGGGAAAATGCATTTAATGTAATTATTTCTTTAATTAAAATATTTAGCGGAACGGCAGGAGCAGCAGCATCAACAACAACAATGTCGAGGATCGGAAGGAGCGGCGGCGGCGGCGTTAACAATTTGCACAAAAGTCACGTCGCTGCTGTTATTATTGTTAATGTTGTTATAATGCCTCGAATTGACCATTCAGCTTAATTGAAACCGTTAAAAATATCGCTGCATATCAGCGGATTGCCTACTCTTTAGGGTCCTCGTTATTTCAAAATAATGTCCAGTGGCAATTTCATTCCCAACATTTCCAACTCCTGACGCAATGACAAATATGGCACTTGCCCTGAAAGCCTTTTTCCCTCCCCCGTTCAAGTCCCCTTTTATTTCGCCATTCATCGCTGCAGTCGGGCGAATGCCTTGCAAAAGGTTAATTTACTTGGAAATTCCTGAATGCTTATTCTTAACAAATATGCGAGCAATTGCTTAGCTTACTTACATTTCACGAGGATTGAATTGGTTTCGGGTACAATAGGATGGCAGGAGCAGTAGGAGCAGCAGGGTCAGGATGGATGGGGAAAATGGCAACGGAGCACTAACAACTGCACTGATTTATCTGCACAAATTGCCAACTGAAATTAATAAGAGAAATCAGTTTACCATTTCCTGTCTACGACGACAACGAGGACGACAAAAATTCTAGAAAAATTCCGTTGTCGATGTCGTTGGATGGTTGGGTTTGGGGATAGTTATATATATAGAGCTCAGCGGGATGGGTTGTGGAAATGAAGAGACATTCCAATAACTGTACAACATCCGGTTGCATATACATACACGGGCACGGGGCACAATGGCAAAAACGTTTCCATTTTCAATGGGAAAAATATTTCTATTTCAACATGAAAATATTTTTTAGCAGCCTTTTGTGTCGGTTATCTAAACGACTCTTCACCTGACGAAGACCAGATAAAAATTTCAGCCACAGAAAAAATCAAAACGGATCAGATAAAAGGAACCAAATCAGGACAAAATTCAATCCTAATTCAGCCGCTCGGTAGGAAATTTTTATAGACAGTAACTAAAAAAAAGCTGGCGGAAAAAAGAAATAAGACCAAAATGGATGCCATCCATGCATCCTGCCGCAGGTCGGTCCTGTGGCCTCTCTGAATGGAACCAGTGACGTATGTACTTGACTTGACTTGCACATTGGCGGTGGCAGAAAGCCTCGGCAACTCAATTCGAGCCAAATCCAAAGAAAAATAGTTATTGTTAGAGCAACGAGGACAGCGCCAGCAACGAAGGCAGTAAGTAGCTTTATTATGGGATTTTAAGTTATTACACCGGGGCAGGCAGGATCTGGCAAAAGGATATGATGCTGATGATGATGATGATGATGGTGCTGGGGTGCCACTGCATCAGGCACTCACATATGCGGCTCCTTGCACTTGAATGCTGGGCTTATCCTATGTGATGACGGGATGCCTTTTGGCCTACAGCCGAATTTGTCAACATGATTTGTGGTAGTTCAATCCCATTTCATTCTTTCACTTTTTGCTACCATTTTTTATTCTCTAGGAGAGATTTGCCAAGCTGCAAGACTTTATAGAAATTTTACAACAAGAATGTGTTTAAAATATTACATTACATAGCTTATCTTTATACTATTCTTCTGGGTATATTTAAGCAACAAACATTTCTGTTGAGAAAACACATTTCATTAGCACGAATTTAGCTGTAAGTGTAAATGCTACTTGTGTCACCATGTCGGCTACGTAATATTCCTTATACAGATACATTTCCGCTTTGACCCAGTTAATAATTCAGTGCGATACATTAAGCGACAACGAGAACCTTTTCCGCCATCAGGTTGGGTGTCAGCATTTGACACTAAGGCTAATTTAATGGAAAATGTCCGAAGGAGAACTTGAAATTCGAGTTTATCGTGACACGCAATGCCGCGAGCTGACAACAACAAAGTAGACGCCATGGAGCACCCAACTCATGTGGTTCATATTTTGGCTGACATATCTATTTATATGCAAATGCCACACCTACCGGAATGTCGCCTGGACATCCTTGCCCCATCCCGGACCCCCATCCTGCGTGCGTGCCAAAGTCAAAGTCAAGGAATTCTCCTTTGTTGTTCGCATTTCTGCAACAATAAATCACGGCACCTATGCGTGGGGCAAGAGGGGGCCCGAGTGCCCCGGCGGGGAAAAAACTAATAAATCTAAGGCCAATTAATTGACTTAGCTGCTGCTGGCAAAAGGCTGCTGCTGCCGCGGAGGCCCAGAGATGAGGCAAAGCCAAAGGCAACGACTCCAAAGGGTCGCAATTTATGGCCGCACCATCAACTCGAACCCGCACATAATAAATCATAACATTTTACAGATAATAGAAAACCTCACACATGTCCAAACAACAATCGGTTCCAGCTCCCAAAAGTGTATCCAGAACTGGGAGCTTGTTAGCCCGGCGGCTAGAAATTTTAATAAGCCGCAAAGAGTTTGGCATGGAAGCAGTAGTGGTAGTAGTAGTAGTAGAAATGGAAATAAAAAATGTTACACATAATTTATGCAACCCAAGGAGAGACTAGAGGAGGACTAGAGGAGGATGTTTCCCAGGATGCGTATCCGCTGATAAAATCTAACATTATTGTTCCCATCGCAAATGGGTTTAAGCTTTACCTTTTGTTTAATATATCTAAAAGCCTAGAATTGGAATCAAATATGTTATAGATTTGGAGAACCTTGACCTTTCAGTTGAAACTTATTATGTTTTCTTGCTTTTTGTGTTAACAGTTTATCAGTTTATTGATTGAGATATAAAATATATTGACCTGAAAATTTCTCCTTCCCTGCATTATGCTTATTTTTCAAGCTAGTTTCTTTCAATTGGCACAAGTAAATTCCTCTCTATTTCACTGCCATTCACTTTTCTTTTGTTTTGTGTCTGAAATCGCGTGAATTTAAATTCCATTGCTGGCAAGTGGAAACAGGGGGGAAGGCACTAAGTCAAAGTCGAGAGGAAGGTTGTGGCGTGGGCGTGTTGCGCAAAAGTGTTGCAAGTCGGAGCGGAAACTCGACGGCAACGCCTTTTGAGTCGGCCCGCAAGTTTGTCTAGATGTCGGATGGATATGCCCTCCAATCTGGCGCTAAACTAATGCTGGGGGCAGCCTGTCGACAGGCGACCACCTTGCCACGCCCCCCGGTCTTGTAATGACGTCATTTACATGCTGCAACACTTGCCACTATGCAAAGGCAATTACATAAATCATTGCGACTCGTCTAGCGGGAAGATCTGCCTTGCACTCGAAAAAAAGTATATGTTTCCAGTGGGGAACATTGATCTTTTAATGATTATGTAGAATGGAAATTAATTTTATTTTTTATTGAAAGTCGCAGAATTGTAAGCTTTCTTTTTGATAGACTCTGCACTTTTCCTCCTGTTGTCATCCGTTTTAATTGCCAGTTTGGTCTGCAACAAATCTGAGTGACCAATCGACTTTCTGTTCTTTTTACGCTGGACGAAATCGTAAATAAATTACACGGCCTGATTGATCAACTTTCCGTCCGATGACAGGCACAAAGGGGTAGTAGGTAGGAGCTGGGTCGCCGGCACTGTCATTGCGGCCGAAAATGTCGAGGCAGCCGCTCGTAAACATAAATCCAAGTGACGCTAATTGTTTGTTGCAATTACTGCTGCAGTTGTTGCCACCGTTCAGTTACGTGTGCGGCAGGCAGCCAGCAGCCGGCAACGCAGTGTGCCATCGAGGGTTAAAGAGGGGCTGTGTTTGCATGCAAATTTTGTTGCATCTGCCATCTCTGCTGCTTTTGCTGGTGATGCTGCTGCAACGGCAACGGCAAACAATTACTCAAACATTGTTGCAACTGCTGCTGCTGCTGTTGCTGCTGCTAGTGATGTTGCTGCTGATGTTGCTGGCGTGCATCTCGTTGTGCGTGCTAAATGGCAACTACTCTGGCGGCTAATGATAATCACTCGACGCCCTCTGCTCCTGTCGATCCTTACTCTAACCTGCACCGTGTTGGCTTTCCTCCGCACTTTGCTCGTTTTCGATTGCTTAATCAAAACGCTTTTTGCTGCTGTTGCTGCTGCAGTGATTCAATGTTACTTTGCGAGTTACTCTCTCACACAATAGATACTGACTGGAGGCAATAATTACTTACTTAAAGTTTACTACTGTCTGCCTTAAAGCAGCAGCTATCTTTGGTTGCTTCTGCTGGAGTTGTCATCTCTCAGCAGGGCTATCAAATAGCTCAACAAATCTCCTGCCAGCCCGAGCGTAATGCTATTTATATGCCATATAATTGGCACTCAGGCCCACACCTCCGCCTCCTGGAAAATATAATCCACAAGATGGATTCGAAGTCTGCATGCAACGGCAAATGGCAGCCACAAAATGGGGCACATAAAAGGATCCAGCTGGGCGGGGAGGAAAGGCCAAAGAAAGGACGTAGGAAGTGCGGTTTGGCAGCACACAGCTGGATATAAATCAGAAATAATTCATAGACTAAACAATACGAAATTAATATTTTTGGAAATGAAAACGATTTAGATTTCCAACTACAAGACGACTAAAGCGGCCGCGGCTATCTTGGTAATCTTTCGTTTTAAAAATAATTAAGAACCTAGCTCCCACAATTCCCAAAACCCCATTCTGCAGGCAATGACTAATTTATTACACAAAACCATAAGATACAGGGGAATTCCTTCACAACTACATTGTTCGTAATACCCCTTGGTCTCGACGCTGCACCGCACACATGGTGACTAAACTGTCGGTTGTTGTGTGGCAGTTTGCAACTGTAAAGTGATATTAATTATGGGCTTTGTTGCAGCTCCAAACCCTTGCCCCGGGGCCATGAGCTCAGGTTCCAGTTCCAGCTTTGGACTCCTCACTGATTAAGTAACTTTCGGACATGACACAGTACTGCGGCTTCTGGGACAGGTACATAGTCACCACCTCACTTTGTATCCGTTCTGGACGATCTAAATGGATTGAAGCTAATGACGGTGATGCGTTCAATTACAGGGAAATATTTAGACAAAATTATTGGATTAGGTTATGCCTTGTATAGGTGCGTTTCTTATTATAAGAAATCATATATTCTACTATTTTCTAGGATAATGAAACATCTTGTTCCTAATAGTTTCTAAGTATTTCATAACCAAGAGAGTTTCAGGAAAATATAACTATTTGAATATTATACCCTTTAAGTTTATGATGGCTACCTGATTTGCTTATTCCAAACATTGCTTGGAAAATTAAGTTCCCAGAATCTCTACCTTTAGGTAGAAAATCTCCTATCCTTACTTTTGCAGGTAGTCTATGGCTAACTATAAAAGTAAAGTTACTTTGCCCAGGAGCTCAGTCATTAAAGTACAATCAAGGATTCATATTCTCAGATATTTGATAGAGAATTTCAATTTTGAAAAATGAAAATTTCGGTAAGATACATTTCCTAAACAGAATCAGCATTATTTTTAAACAATTTCCTATCCATTATAGATTTTCTGTTTGGTGCTTGTTTTGGGCATTGCCTCGGCTCGTCCCCAGTTTGGCTTTGGAGGCTATGGAGGATTTGGACAGCAGCAACAGCAGCAGGAATCCTTTGGATTTGGAGGAGTCTTTGGTCAGCAGCAGCAGCAGCAGGAAGCATTTGGAGGAGGTTTTCCAGGAGGATACGAGCAACAGCTGCAGAAACAAGAATTATTTGGAGGAGGAAATTATGGAGGAGGAAATTATGGAGGCTACTTTGGTTAATCAACTAAGTAAAACCAAACAAATAAGAACAATAAATCTGAATGATTAGGCTAAAATATATAAAGTAATCTCGTTTTAAAGGGAATAACTGGGCCAAAACCCTGCTTCTTTAGCTTAAACCCAACATTAGGGACACGCAGTGTACTATTTGGATGTGGAGATACATTTGTATCTCCTTGCCGAGCACGTGTAGCTGTTTATGCAGTTGTACTAGCTCGTGGGCGAAATTCAATTTATTATTCCACTATATGAGCTTTCGCACTTAACTTGCATGAATATATAATGAGCTCGCCGCTATGGAAATGGGTAGCCGGTAAATGGGAAATGGGAAATGGGAATGGTAATGGGGGGACTTCGAAAGGTAACGCCGTTGCGTGCTCGATGCCTTTTGCCGGGTTCCATGACCCGACGCCAGTTGTGAGACGGCTAAATTGAATTATTAATAACACGCAGTGAACTGGATGCTATATCTGTAAATGTGTATAATGCATTTAGTGGTTCTGAGGAGACAATCCTACCAAAACGAAAATATAAAGAAAGGGGCGAAAAATGGACTAATCGTGGCACTTATGACCATAATTTGTCAATTTTCGAAACAATTCCCCAAGCTCTCATAAATTGTCTGATGGTGATATGATGTCCTGGTGTCCGGGTCTCCCTCAGTTCTTGACTTTTGGCACCCATTACACCTCATTTCTCTTACTCAAAGGGACACTGCCGCGCCGAAAAAAGAAAGTGAGCCCCCAGACACTGCGACGAACTTGGCTTCAAAAAAATAAAAGCAGAAAGAAACGCATTTAAATGCCTTTGTGTGCATAAATTACTCAGAGAGTTGACGTTTTCCCACATAAATGTGTAAATGAGTCTCAGTTTTCGCCGAGTTTCTCTTTTTTTTTTTGAGGGGGATTTTTGTTGCCTTTCCGTTGAAATTGAAATGAATGCGAACTGAAATGGGATCCTTGGTTATTTCCGCTGGAACTTGTTGCTCTCGCTGAAGGACGATGAGGCCAATGGAAATATAAAGGCCTCACTATGGACCCAGGATATCATATCATTTTAGAAGATTATTCGGAGAAAAGCATAAAGCCAGGTTCCTCTTTCATTTGGGTTTTCTCAGACTCACTTGGAAACTTGTTCCGCAAAATCACACTTTAACTAGATTTTTTAGAAACAGAAAAACTTATTACATGACAACCTATTCCCCTTTTCGGTACTCTCTGTTGCGGTTGACTAACTAACTAAAAGAAAAATCAAATAAAATGGAATATATGCCACCAAATGGAGTCCCCAATCGAATAAATTTAATCGACATTGTCTAAATGCAATGGCAAATACAAATTCACTTAGCTAACAAGAAAGGAAAATCAAAAAGAAATCACCTCCCTTGAGTTTTCGGGTCTCCTGTTTTTGCCAACCAACAAAAAAAAAGAGACTGGGAATGGAAGTAAAATTACCGCCCTTTGTGCATTTGGCCTGAAGATAACTGCCGGCCAAATGACACACATTAGGGCCAAGGTATATTTCCAAGGAGCCTGGGACGGCTTATGTGTGTGTGCAAAATCAATTCAAGCTCGATTTCCTTTGATGAAATGGTAAGTGTGCGCTGCGCGTGTGTTTTTGGGGCCTCCTCTGCGTACGTGACAGTTGTTCTTAAATGGCCCAAAGGAGAAAATTGCTAAAAATAAAAAGGTACACTGCATGAGATATGTTATGTTATGAGTGCGCATTGCCCGGGGAATATTGATCCGAAAATCGTTCGATTAATAGCCCAAATCCTTTATGGTCAGTTACCAGGGACAACTGGCCGTTAATTAATGCACTTGTCTGTGCCACAGGCGAGCCATCTTATCTCATCACCACTACCACCCTTTTGCTCCTATGATTAATGTTTAATTAAGTTTGCAGTATTTTTAAAAATGGCCCAAACGGCAGCCCTTTCGAGGGATTACATCATATTTAATCAGAGTCATTATTTATAATGATACGGCCGGCATGAGGCATTATAGTCGCTGTTGCTGCTGCTGCTGAAATATGCCACAAGTTATCAAAAGCTCAAAGTAAGCGCAGTATCATGTAAGCGTTAATAAGTGATTTCCATTGGAGCGCAGAGTGCGTTCCGCAAATCAATTCCAACTCGAATTCGAGGATTTCATTTCGAGGAAAGTAGCAATTTTACAAGCCATAAAAACATAGTTTTCATTTGCATTTTAATATGATAAAAACACACATTCCATAGCTAGTGTTTCTGTTTATTTTCGCTTAAACATCAGCACAAGTTTTAATGAATAGGAATCATTTCGGAAGCCCTTGTGCAACCCGCGTTGATTATGTGCAGAGAGGCTTAAAGTGGGTCTTGTCAGTGTGGTGTGAGTGAGAGTGCAGATGCCGCTCGAGTTGAAGTAAATTAATTAACAATGTTTATTGTTTGCACAATATGTGAAAATGCCATTGCAGAGTTTGCAGCCTGATGATGTCCTTGTTTTCGCAACTCTTATTGCCCCCGCTTGTGGCCGCTTTGCCTGACGGACACTCACTCACTTAAAATGCGGAGAAATGCTTTACGTTATTTGGACAGGCTGGAAATTTAAATTCAATTATATATTGTTTTGGCCATAACTCTGACATGCGTGCGTCTCCATCAGCGTCAAGTGCACTGGTCAACGGAATAATCTGTTAATTGGTAATTGTAAGCCATTAGCTGGCGTGCTTGCCAGAGAAAACCTGCGGCCAGACTCTCTTAATTATAATTGCGATGGCTCGGCTCATATGCAAAGGTTATTGTTAGCTTGATGAATGCAAATGCCAAGGATATGGTAAATAAGTAGATGTATCCAAGGCTAAACAAGTCACAGCAACTGCATGTAGCACAGAGATAGCTAAAAGCATAATGTTATGCAAAAGTATTAAAGGGATATTAAGGTTCATGACTTTAGTTAGTCTGATTTGCAGTAAGGTAAATCTTAATTATGTAATAAAAGGACAGTAAATACTTTTGTTCTCTGCCATCATTTTAGTGTCAACACACTTTAGTTTCGGAAATACTATTCAAAATTCTATAAATTATTTACCTAAAACCAATGGCTGATGTACACCAGCTAATTGTGACTTGTATCATTTACCTGTACCAGATCTACCTGATTTTTGTAATACAATTATTGCATTCCAATCGAATCCTGTATTTAATACTTTCATCTTTCCCTGAACAGAGATCCATTAATCCCCTCAAGAAGGACGCCCTGCTGCTTGTCTTACACAACTTTCTGCTCTACTATGTGATCAACATGTTCAAGCGCTTAGCTCAGAGTGAGTTACTATATTTTCCCACAAATATTTATATATAATCATAAGCAATAACTATTAATCGACAGCTTCGATGGGCTCTTCGGGACCGGTAAACACCTTTTACTATGTACCCCTGGTATACGAGGAAACCGTGAGCTTGGACGCTGAACAGGATAGCTGGCATCAGGTGCTGCGGTCCTCCACTTGGCAGTTCTTTGAGACTCTCTTCAGACACCATTTGGCCCTGCTGTTGTCATTTAATATGGCCCTCATAGTGCCCGTAAGCAGACCCCATTGTCCTTTTTTTGCCGCCCAGAGTCCTCTTTCGATTCCATTGCAGCGCTGCAAGCTAGGCTTCATTAGCACTCTTGTCCTGGCCTCCAACTTCGTGATGTTCGTCTGCTTCACCTCGGCCATTTGGCAGCTTCTAATGTGCAGCGGCCAGGCCAATGTCAATGCACTGCGCCTCGTCCTGATCCTGAGCCTGGGACCCGTGTGTCAAGCGCTCCTGGGGTGTCGTCTCCTGTCCCGCATGTGGGTGAGTCACTTGCATTAGCAAAACCTAGCCTCTAATTCGTCAATGTTCCCTACAGGTTGGCCTGTGGATTGTTGTTTGAACGAGGGAATTCGATTTGCCAGGACACAGCCAGGAGTTAAGCTAGCAGCAGGAGCAGCAAATCAAAGCAATAAACCAACTGAACTGGGCTCTAACCGAAAATCACTTTCACTGCACAAAACTGCCAAACTGCTGGCATTTATGACAGCTCAGGGCATGGGGGCGAATGTGGGGAGTAAAATCGCATAACAAAATTGTTGCTGAAAAGTTGAACAAATATTGAGGTCAGCAGAATGTCGAGTCTCGAGTTGCGAGTTGCAAGTTGCGAGTTGTGAGTCTACACGGCATTGTTGTTGGCGCACAAACTGTTTGCTGGCCTCTGGCACAAAACTCCGGACACGCTTCGTCCCTGTGAAGGCCTCTCTCTATCCAGACCCTCGTCCTGGCCCAAAAATATTCAATGAAAAGCGGCAGTCGGCAGTCGGCAGCAGGCAGTCCCCTCTTTGTCAATAATACAAAATGGGAAAAAATGAGATGTGGCTGCCGCAGCTCGAGTTTGCATGGCGCAATGCAGACGTCGACGTAGCCCGGGGGTCCGGCTCCAGCTCCGGTCCCGGCTCCGTTTCCGATGTCCTGTCCCCAGCCTACCCCCCTCCAGGCTCCCCATGCCTCATGCCTCATGCCAGCTGCCTTCGTTTTCGCCTCGAATTGAGAAATTGCCGCAAATGCTTTTCGATTTTTCGTTATGGCTCGGACAAGCCTTGGCTTTTCATATTGCATAATTGATTGTGGGCGTGGGGGGAGTGGGATGGGATGGGTGTGCGGATTGCGTAAATACCCAGCAGACGGCATTGTCACCACCCTGTTTCCCTTCTGCAACGGCAGCGCTTATGCACATTTTCAATATGCATTTCCCCAGTCAGATGCATTCTCGATGCGTAGAACCGGAAAAGAGCATTGCCAAAAGAGCGTGCTGCTGCTGTGTTTACGCTTTCTTTGGTTATAATTAAATTGTGCAAATTTCAAAAGCGAAATTCTGTGAAAATCAACAAGTACAGTTAAAGAGGAATAAAGTGAACTCAAGGATTTCCATTAATTGGTTCGATCTTTTAGTATAAATCATTCAATCAAGCAAGAAGAGAGCTCCTTTGGAAAGGTTACCTGAGACAACAGAAGCTACAAATAGGTTAAGTAAATGTACTAAAAATTTACTTTACACATAACAATTTTTATATCCCAGCTATGTTATATTAATCCATTTTCAGAGTCCTGGAAAATCTTCAACATTTTATATGCAAATGCAAAAACACTTCGATGTTTATTTATAAAGCAGCAAATGCAACCCCTGCACTCATTATGCCACCTTCACTGTATCTGGTACACACTCGGCCACCCATTTAGAGCTGATTTTATGTGCCAACTCTGTATGAAATGCACACTAAATATATACTATATATATATATATGTGTGTACCATCCAAGCTTGTGGTGCCAAGAAGGAAAGATTGCAAATTGCAAGTGAAGTTCCCATGAGTCTAATAACATCAAAACAAAAGCAAAAAGTTCATATAGACCTAGGGGGCATAGGAAAAAGCAGTGATTCCCTTTAAAACTAAAGCCAACCTGAGTCTTCTTTCCAACTTGAAATAATGTTAAAGCTCAATGCAGATATACGTATATAAATTCTAAACTCCATTTTCATTCGTATATATACAAGTTGTAAAGTCGGATTTAATTGAACTATAGAAAACAATCTTAATTGGGGAATCTCCATGTGCAGATACTAACATGATTTCATCTCTTCTATATAAGTTTCTCTCCTTATAGTATGCAGTTTTCCAACTCGCTGCACTTTTGTGCACTTTATCACAAAGTTAGTTTACCCCGCTTGAGTGATGTACTAGAACTGGAGAGCCCTCTTCGAATCTCAAGTCGTAACGTAGCCGCACAGTAACGAGGGCTCCGTCGTTCTCTCCCCTCCACGTGTGTGTCTCCATAATAATGAGCAACGATACAGGTCCCGGAACTCTAAGCATGAGAAATTTAATTTTAAGCCACCCCACCATGCACCACCAAAGCCCACACCCATCACTCCTTGCCACACACACACACACACACACACGTAATTGTGTATTCAAGTAAGAGATATGGGAACTGAAAGAAGCTCCATCATGGGGCGGCATGGGTTGCCTTAAATTAAGATAATGACACGTGGGGTATCTGACGCCCCCAGGCGGCAGGAGTGGTTGGTAAATTGCGATAACATAGAAATGGCCTGAATAGCGGCTCACTTTAAAACACTTAACCCTTGACACACACGCCCCTCGCCTTGCCTTGTCCTCGTGCCACCCATCCGTCGACTGGCACGCACTTTTAAAGCGCACCTTGATGGCAAACTGCCAAAGAGTTTGACTCCATTGACGAGGGGGAGGGAATCGGGTGAAGAAAGTAGGGCATGCCAATGTGCCGGCTTTTCGAAATTTAAATTTCCAAGTAGAGAGGGATGTGGGTATATCGGAATGGAACAGTTTGATATGATGCGTACAAAAACTACGACAAATTGTTAATTGTTCTACATGTCGAAATTTAAATATGTAAATTTAGGGTTAGAAAAAGTAGAGGGATGTTTGCATTATGAATGGAACAATGATATGTACAAAAAGTATTAAATATAGTAAATAGTTTTTCCTATCGAAATGGTAAATATCTAAATGCATCGTTAACATATTGGACTTATTGATATATTATGTAAGTCGAATGCAACGCTAAAAAAAACGGGAACATCACATATTTTGATCTGAAAACCGAAAATATCCAATAAATATATAAAAACCTTTGTTAATTTATTATGTTCACTCCTATTTTTAAAGTTAAATCGATTATAATCATAAAATAATGAATTAAATATATATAAATCTTTATTAATTGGGCTTCGCATTAAAAATTGATACTCTATTGCTAAAACGATATTTTCTGATTTATTAATATTATGTTATGTCATGTCATAGGTAGTCATAGTTTTCGTTTCCTACATTACCAAGCTACATATGTATATGTACCAATATATTATTCATAAGAAAACTTAGACTTAATCAATACCATACATTTTTAACAGATGCATCAATGGCGGATTAATAATAATGTAAGAAATTATTGTAGGGTTTTTAGGAAAAGGGCAAACACCGGCTCAACTTGTGTTGTTTGACAATATTAACAATAATAAGTAAAATGTATCGAAAATTAAAACAAGGCTACGAGTTGGGTTCTGTTTTTGCAGTATTCATAATTAATTATTTATTTAATTATCAGTAATTGGGATTGGAAAATTTAATTTTTAAAACTTTAAAACGGAAAAAGAAGAAGAATAAAAAAATTGTGTTTGCCAAGGTGCTTAAGTACACAGGTTGAGAAGCGCCGAGGAGGGCACTTTTTAGAGAGAGAGTGAAATAGAGAAAGTTATTATTTTTAAGAAGCGCTGAGAAGGGATCTTATTTGAGAGGGAGTAAAAGAAAGTCATATACATTTTAACATTTTTTGAAAGCGGAGATTAGGTCTTATTCTTTATTTTGGTAGAGTGAGAGTTTGAATTAGTAACAAGAATGGAAGCTAACTTGCCAATATTTACTATATCCGGATTTATCCCTTAATCAAAGGCCGTTACTAAATGAAATCTCTATTAACGGACAGTTTTTATAGCATTCAGATAACTCTAGCGAACCTATGCAAATTATCAGCCGTTTCTCATAGTTTCCATCACAACTTTGATTGACGCTCAAATCAACTAATCAATTGAAGGTATGCACCAAAGCTAGGGAAATAAACTAAGCAAAACAAAAATAGAACACTTGGGCGTATAAAAGAAAAAATCCCAGGATTTGATATAGCAAAAAAGAATTTGCATTTGAAATAGCCGCAAGGTGAGTATGGGCGTTAGCTCTTTTTGTAAGTAGATATTTTCCTCGACGTGATTTGTGCAGACTGTGGGCCAGTGGGGAAAACATGCGAGACGGGCTGAAAAAAGAGTCTGGGCCAGAAAGAAAAAGATTTTTCCCCAAAGGCGGCCTCAGGGGTGCCAAATACTCAGCCACACAGCATCCACACAAGTCTTACCACACAAACAACAAATACGCATTTCTAAGAAAAAAAAACTCACAAGAAAGTCAAAGTCACTTCCTTGAAATTGGTATAGTAAGTCTGCACTGTGGTCTCAGAACCATCAAATGGTTAACCTTAATTCACGGATATAACATAATAAATTGGATTTAGTTAATGAAAGTAATCTACCTTCGTCAAGTTTTAGTATATGCTTCATGAAAAATCAGAAATTGTCAATAAAATCTGATAAATATTTGTTGCATAATATTATGTTGTTTTTGAGTTTCTTTAATTAGGATTATAATAATTAAATATATATAATTTTCTATAAAAATATCATTTTAATTATAAATCAGTGTATGGTGTGAAAATAACCCATCATACAGTGTCCTTGCCATTTGGTTTTCAGTTTTAATAGCTTTTTAATTGCAGACTACGGCCCAACGAAGTGTTTCCCAATTAAAAGAGTCTGCCTGACTCCGGACGACATCCGGCCCCTCAGCTTGCTTTCAGCAACCTTAATCTTTGAATGAAAGCCAAGGAGGACCGAGCCAGCGACATGTGCGCAATGGGGAATCCCCACCGAGTCGCGTACACATACATATCTGTTAATTATGCAGGCGGGCCGTGTCCCCGGGAAGATAGGGAGTCCAGTTGTCAGTGTCGATGCAGAACGTGAGCGAAAAGTTATTTCGATGTTGACTTATGGTGAAAACGTAGTGGAATTTTCAGAAAATCTAAATTCAATTTAACCATTCCCCCATGAGCTTGTACAAAAGATGTATGACTAATTTGAATGTCTTTAAGTTCCATAGTTATTTATATTTCCGTATTTCTACTGCAGAATACTTCAGTATAGAATGAAGTCTAGCTACAACTGATAAAATATCTCAAATGGAACTTGGTATAATTAATATCCTGTTTACATCTCTTCCTATCCAAAAGCACTCTCAATATCGTACTGACTAAATAGCTTTGATAATTGCTTTGCAAGAAGTATAACGTATGTATTTAAAAAGCCAAAACAGACTTGAAAGGCAATTTAGTCAAAGACAACCCCTTCTCTTCTGTAGTAGAGATACTAAAGATATTTTTTATTTTATTGCGTATATCAGAGGACAAATAACTGGCTCTTGTTTTGTTGTTTACACCACTCGCACGTGCTTGGAAAATTAAAAACTACTTTTACTGCTTCAGTTGTCCTGTATGCCCTGTTTACATATCTGGTCATATGTAGCTGTAGCTAAGTATGTGGTATCTAAATCATTTGTATATAAAAGGATTCCTCTTACATGTTTTTAAAAAAGCGTCTACTGCTTTACAAATACATATTTATTCATACATATTTTTAATCTTATGTGTAGCTCAGAAGAAGTCGATAAAAAATCTATTTGTTTTAGGTATATCAGTAAAAAATATGATGAAATAAAATGGATGTTAAGTAAAAAGGCAAAGAAACTTTATTTTGATAGATGAAGGTCTTCATTATTGCCATTTTTCAAACGACTATAAGCTGACATTTTAACTAACTGATTATTTCTGGTAAAAATTATTTTATTATTAAAGTTATTGAGTCCGTAAATAAGTGAAAATTATGTTTGCAATTATGTAGTTTGTTTTTCAGAATTTATTCACAAATTTAAGCATTTAATCGTTTAACGACTCATGTACCTGGGAATGTCGCTTGCAATTACGGCTGTAAATAATGCTTGGGGCCCCGTTAACAACAATGAGTTGACTCATTGCTGCATTTTTCAACCAACAAAACGAACCCTTCCTCCGCCTCCGCTAGCATTAACTTCTGCATCGATAAATAAACAAGTTGAGCTACTTAAGATTTAAGTTGTTGTTGTTACCGTCCTCGTTCGACTGCTGTTGTTGTTGTTGCAAGTGGTGTGCACACAAAATTTGTAGTGAATACTTTTTCCCCCCATAAACATGCACGCCCCCGTACTGGCACCCCTTAACTGAATTAACCCCTTCAGTCCGTTACAAAATTTCATATTACGTATACGCTACGTATGCGCATTTCAAGCATGAAACGCTTCTGCACAGTGCACAACAGCAGCTGCACTGCTGCGTGTGCCTCGGATAATAATATAAGCATATAAATGTTTATGTTAAATTAAATTGAATGCAAAAAGGCGGAAATGTTACGAAATGCTTAAAAAAAAAGAAAGGAAAACAAATACATATATTTTCGCCATGTTGGCTACGAGAGCAGGAAGCCGGGGTATAATTTCCCTCCCTCTGGCATCAGAAACTTGAGAAATTTAAGACGATCTCTTTAAGTTATGTTTGCTTTAAACAACTATACCCTATCCCTATGCAGTTGGCGGCTGTCAGGCTGAGTGCAGCCATAAATACGTTAACGTTCGATGTTTTAGGCGAGGCCAGCTGCATCCACAGAGCCCTAGCTAAGTGGCTGCACTTTAGCAGGTCCCCAAAAGGGTCCCTTCGACATGACACTAAGCAAAACAACTTTATGGGAATGTGTTTGTTTGTCTTCACATGAGAACAGGGGAATCTCCATATGAAAAGGTGTAGAAAAACTAAAATGTGTTGAAAATTAAAACAAGGCAAGGAGTTGAATTCTTTTTTTTCTGGATTTATTTAGCAGTAATTGGGATTGGAAACTTTGAATTTACACAAATTTTATAATATCGCAAGGTTTGGTGTATATTTAATAAATTTAAAACTTTAAACCAGAAAAAAAGAAGAAGAAAAAAAAAAATTGTGTTTGCTAAGGTGCTTAAGTACACTGGTTGAGAAGCGCCGAGAAGGGCACTTTTTTGAGAGAGAGTGAAAGAGAAGCATACATTTTATAATTTTTTGAAATGCGAAGATTAGGTCTCATTCTTTATTTTGGTAGAGTGAGAATTTGAGTAAGTAACAAGAAAGGAACTTCGGCACACCGAAGCTTGTATACCCTTTCATTTCATTCACCTATACAATTATATTTACAGTTTTACATATACAGCTTTGCATTTTCTCTATATCTAACGATCGTTTGTATGGCAGCTATATGAAATATATTTTATAGCATGTATAGGACATCAAATATTTATATTTAAGTGTATTATATACATAGTTCTTCACCCTAAAATTAAAGAGTATTTTTAAATATTTTGATTATTAAATATTTTAAAATATATAAATATGTTATATTGCAATGCCAGTAAAATTGTGATTTTCGTGGAATGATTCTAAACCTCTTGCTCCTGTTGCTGCCCCATAGACACGAACGGCATTGGAATTTCGTTCTTTATCAACCCATTCAAGTGTTAAAATATGTATATAAAATTGATTGGCTGATTAAGCACACACTTTGCACAACCCGCCCACACATTGTTACTCCTTTCATCCTACTATTATTCATTTTTTTCTCTTTGCATTGTCTGGCCTTGGTATTTTACCCTTTTTTGATTTGCCTCGGAAATGACGCAAATAACGCAACAAATTTAAGCCAGGACACCGGTACACACTCTGACAAACACACCTACAGAATGGGTTATTTATGACAATAGGCATGTGAGAGCCGACAACAGGATGTTTTATATTATGCCATTGGAAAATAAAGGCAAACACACACCAACACACATCCGCTCACGTACGCACAATGCCCAATTTTGTTGTTCCTGTAATATTTTGCATAAATTCCACTTAATATAAAGGGAACTAAGGGTATATATATGAGTTAAATAACTGAAATCTTGTAGAAACTGAAAAGATTAACTATGTTTGGAGAAAAATGTGTTTAAAAAGCCAAAGAATGATTAAGTAGGATCTAATTAGAATAAACCTTTAGCACAAGTAATTTAATGTATAAAAGTTTTAAAATAACAAACCCTTACTTTAATTTCTTAAATGCGTATCCTTTAAAGTAAAGGAAAGAACTTTTAATGCTCCGCAGTGACTTCTTTAAGCCGATTTCATCGAGAGAAAAAATATATCCCTTTATCGAGGGCATTAACAAGTCTTTTTATGTCAAACAAATACTTTTTTTCATCCTTTTTGAGTAATTTCGAGAGTGAAATTTAATTTTGCTGCTCATTAATGGCACGTCGACCGCCAGAGAGCTCACCGGAAATATGTGATTTCCGAATATAAATACATATTTGTACCATTTTCATATTACGCCCCATTGTACGTAATTGTGTGTTCTTGTAATACCCGTAAAACAAAAAGTCTGTACAGATAATTACGGGAAGTTTAAGAGGATGCAACAAAATGAATGAAAAGACTTAACTAGGATTTTAATAATGTGGGGAAAAACAAACTGGAAGCCAAATGAAGAAGTAACATATAAGCAAAACCGAATTTAAGAATTTTCATCTTCAGTAGACTTTAATCATTGCCTCAAATAGTCCTTGTTTTTTTTTTTTGACTGCAAAATATTCTCGAAACAGACTTCAAACTTATCTTCGAGCTTTCAGACCACTCATTTAAATACAAAGCTAATAAACCTTATTCGTTTAAGACATTGTTTGTGAGTAGGCAAGTAGGAGGCAAGAAAAACAAAGCCCAAAGCCGAAGCCAATCAAAAGCAAAACAATAAACAAGCATGACAATAAATAAATAAATAAATGGCCAGACGAAAAATGCGAAGCGGAGGAGTCGCACAGCAGCGTTTTGCCTTGCGTGAAAGGATAATGACGCGTTCATTTCCCACTCGGCCCTCATCCTCGCTGGCAAATGCAAAACGACAATATTGAAACGGCAGGACATCGGCAGGATAAGGCGGCCCGGCCCGCAAGGCCGTGAGGCGGGAATTGATTGAATGCCGTATTAAGCTTAAGCCGCACACACGCCGAAATAAGCAAACATTTATCTTTCCCCTTTTTGGCTGCGCTTATTTCGTTTTTTTACCCACTTCAATTTAACGGCTACTTAAGTCCATCATATTGAATAATGCTGTGTACCAAGAGGAATGCGGGCTTCAGCCATTTTCCCAGCTATTTCTGATATGTGAGTAAGCATTTGCAAGTTTTGCAGCAGGAATGTTGTTCTTAAAAACGAATCAAATAAATTATTTTGAAAAGAATTCAGCAATTAAAAACCATCTGAGAATAATACATATTTGCGTTATTTGATTTATGCAGCAGGAATTAAATACAGAAAAGGAATAAGTTCAGTTCGATGCGGGAAAAATGTATGAAATGTCTGAAAACACTGAGAAAAATTATTGGTACAATTTGAATTACCTCAGGTATAAAAATTTCAATTTTAGTGTAGATTTTTTAATTTCGTGTTAGTAACTGTGTCTTAAAATGTATCATATTTTCAGAGCCATTGAAAAGACTTCAAATATATACTTAAGCAATACATCATTGCTTACAAATTAAAATAAAATATTTTTAAACTTTTCTACTGCATTACCTCCCAAAGATTCCTCTCGGTGTACTTTACCTCCTTCAATTTAATAGCTACTTTAATCCATCATTTCAAATTATTATCTTCGCGCCTGGTGGCAAAAGTTGGCAAGTTCCCTTGCACGCTCAGTTGGCCACGCATCAAATGGGCCCTCAATGGGCATTAAAAGGCTCCTTGATGCCGCTACCTGAAAATCGTGATGCGGCGGAGCGAACCAGGACGGGAAAGGACTAAAGTGGAGGCTCATTAAAAGGCCACCGCACAAAACTGCTGACATCACGACAGACGGCGACGATGTTGCAGGGTGGCTACTTGGTTGGCGAATTAAAAAGTTGCCTTGATAATCCTTTTGCAAAATAGACGGGATTAAGTAAAACGCTGAGCCGGAAATTTATGCGGCCCAGGTGGGCATTGGCTGCTGTCCAGGTGTTGACCATCAACTTGGCCGACTCGAGTCGCGTCGAGTAAGGAGTTCGCCGCGAAAGCACTTAAAATGTGCCACAGTGTTGCAATAATTACCGTTAAATGTTCACAGTTAAAAACACTTGCAGAGGGGGGGAAAAAGGGGGGAAATTCAATTCCGGCACAGAAGGCTCTCTGTTATTATCCTTGCAGCCGTTCAGCATCGCAGAGCCTGGCAATGTCGGTGATTTGTAATCTTAAGCGGCGTATGATTAACTTTTGAGCTAAATGTGAGGGAACAGAGATGATTGGGGTTGTTAAGCCACACTTACTTAAGTCTAATTGCTTTCCTTATTAATTTATTTGTCACACTCGTCAATTTAGACTGTCAGAAGATAGTCATTGCTTTATATAAGCTTATCCTTTTTCGAATATATTTTTACTATCTGTAAAGCCCAACTGCCTGCAGACAACAACTAATGACTTGCCATTAAATTGGCTCGCCAAACACTACATTTAAATTAATGCACAGACGATCAAGAGAGCCCCCGGATTTTGGGGGGTGGCGTAAGGAGGGAGTGGCATCTACTGTCTGAGGGCAATTTCAAGCCCGATCCCGACCCCGGCACCCGTTTTCCGTGTCAGCCAAGTGTGCACTTGTACTTGTAGTTTAGCCAGCGTAAAAACATATAAATAAATATGAAAATCGCATAGAAAAACCAACAGAAGCCCACTGGCAACAACAACAACAGCAACAAGAACCCCTAGCAGCAGACACATGAAAATAGTCCTTGTTGGTGTTGTTAATGTTTTTGTAGTTGCTGTCTGAGTGAGCACGAGATGCCTGACTGCCGCTGCTGCTGCTGCTGTTGCTGTTGCTGCTGCTGCTGCTGCTGCTGCTGCTGCTGCTGCTGATGTTGCTGCTGTTGCTGTTGCTGCTGCTTTTGCTGCTGCTACTGCTGCTGCCTCTGAACCAAAGTGCCATGCATTTGAAATTTTTAAGCACAACACTGCGTATGATCAACGTGTGTGGGCGTCTGGCCAGAGGGGCAGCATGGCTAGAAAGGGGGTAAGGTGGGGAGCATGACTATATGGCACTGCACATGAAATAATGACAACAGCTATAAAATTTGGTTGGCTTTTTGCGACACAAGCAGAGGAGGGCAGCAAGAGTAAGAGATGTTCCCAGAAACGATGTCAACTAGGAAATTGGTTTTTGGGAAAAAATGGAAAAATCAAAATAACAATAACAAAAATCTTTATTGATTTGTTTTATAATTGCTAGAGTTAAATGGTGATGAATGAATCGTACAGAAAGCCAGCCAAAATGGGTCTAAAATGAATTATTATTAATAAATAAAAACCATTTAAACCCTTTGCTATTGTTTTAAGAGCTTATCAAGGTTTCATTTTTATGTCTTTTCAAGAGAATTCATTCTTTAGTAAATTTATTATCCTATAAAATATATATATTAAAATACTTATTTTCTGTTATAATTCGCGAGTTTTAATGGCGAAAGAAAGGCTCAGAACACAACGCTAACGCATTTACTCAAGTGGCTTTCTGACGCTCATCGTCTGTTTTTCCTGCTTTTCCGGCTATTATTGCTGGTGGAGGGAGGGAGGGAGGTATGGTGACTCTGCTTCTGCTTTTCCCATGCTGCTGTTGTTGTTGTTGCTTCTGCTGGTTATTTCCCTTGCCCGACTGTCTTGAATTATTATTCATGAGAGCTTTAATTTATGCTGCAGTTAGAATTAGTGCGCTTTACATTTTTCGCTATCTCGTTCAACTGTACATACTCCCATATGCACATAGTACGGAATGTGTGTGTGTGTTTAGTTTTCACAGCGGAAGTACTTAAAACGGCATTAATACTTTTATGACTTCTGGCCAAGGGAATCTGTGGCCAGGTGGTGCCACCAAATATTCACCATAAAATATTCATATCCATTCCATTTGAGATTTTGTGGGCAAACGGATTCCCCTGTATTAACTCGTGTAATTGACAAGCATTTCAAATGAACTTAAGGCTTGATATTAAATTCGGAATAGAATTCAATTTTTGTCGATTAGATAAAATAGAATTGAATAGTGATAATGATATACCAGGGAGATTTAATACTTGATGAGGGTTATTATAAGGAAATATAGCTATTAAATATATTATTAAAAATCCTTGATTATAGTTTTAAAATGTCATTTCTGTTACCTCTATTTCTATCAAAACTAAGCTCAAGAAACTCGGAAAATTGTATGGAATTGTAAAATTGCTCTTGACTTTAATTTACTCCCTAGTTTTCCCTCAGATTCACTTTCTCTAAATACTATTTTTACTATGTTATTTGCCTTGAACTTCCCCCTCAATCATTTTTTGTAGCTGCTTATGGCCATTTTCTTGTTGCCAATTTCCATTCTCGTTTGAGTGGCAAT
Organism: Drosophila serrata; assembly: GCF_035046125.1. Lineage (NCBI taxonomy): Eukaryota > Metazoa > Arthropoda > Insecta > Diptera > Drosophilidae > Drosophila > Drosophila serrata. The sequence goes on from NW_028256998.1 coordinate 1,675,334, forward strand.
CAGTGCTGGGGATTTGTTTATGGCATTTTCATGCTTATTTTTATTTCCATTATCTTCGCCCCCCTTTTATTTGTATGTCTAGCTCTGGCCATCGACGACGAGCAGTGACTTGTCTCTCTGTATTTTCAATAGATATAAGCAAAAATTTGCATACCATCACGAAACAACAATAATAATAAGTTCAGAGATCTCCAGTAAACAAGCTTCACTTGCGTTTATACTATGTATATCGTAGAGTTTCCCTTTCCGACGAAGAGTTTCCTTCTTCCACGCATTCGAAGCGTTCGTTTTTGCATTTTTGCGCTGCTTGTTTGAAAACTAATTAAAAGTTTAAATGTTTGTAATTAGCGTCGAAATAAATGTCTGCCTGCCACATTATAAAATTAGTAAATTTTATGCCAAACTTCTGCTGCAGTCAAAATATACGAAACTGCAAAAAACAAACGCCAGAGCAAATCCCCTCTGCCCTTTCTGTCAGCCTCACTGCCTGCAATTCGGTGGTTTTAATTTCGCAATTTTCAGTTCGGTGTGGTTTTTGGTTGGGTTTGACTTATTCGAGTTATTAACCCAGTCACTTTTTATCAAGGATACACTTTCATTATCTACTTTTCTTTTTGTGTATGGATAGATAAATGAGACAACAAAATATACTTATAGCTAAGAAGTCACTACGTAATCGTTTCATAAAAGCACAAATGGAATTTTACAAGATCCTTGTCGACTGGTTACTCCTATGTCAAGTATTCAGTCATCAATAAAAACGCACACGCTTAATGAATTTAACCCGAAAAGTCAACCACGCGTAACGTAGACGAATAGCAAGGACATCGAGCCCGGCAATCCTGCAACAAATGACATCCGCTCCCCAACTGCCATTCACATCCTTAAGGTCCCTTCGCAAGAAAGCATGACACAATGACAGACATCGATAACAAGTTGTTTTTGACTTGGTTTGTCGGCATTAAAATAAAATACTCAAATTCACAAGGACAAAGGACACAATCAGACCGTTGTCAGTTCCCTTTGGGCGGGATTTAAATAAAAAACAGTCGTAAATGTTTACTTGCAACTTGCAACTATATTCAAAAAATACGACTCTTGAGAGCAGTGTCCTGATTTTATGGAAATTGCATTGTGTTCATATTGATGGCACATTTTTTATTTAATTTAAATTGCAAACTCAAGTTGTGTGGCCTTATGATTCTTTTGATATTTTGTAATGTCTTTGAGATTGACTTTATATAGGTTAAACATAAAGTTGCTTAAGTAACAAGGACATTTCTCTGAAAGGTTATATTTATAATCATATATATTCTTGTTACAAATTTATATATATTTTAATTTTTATAAATCGTAATAATTTAATATATATTTATTATCCTAAGAAGAACCAGCATAGACAGTTTTCCGAATTAAAATTAATGATATTGTGTCTTGGCTCTGAGTTCTTAAATATTTGAATTGTTAGCAAAATTGTCTCAGAAAAGTATCGATAAATATCGATTAAAAATGTAAACAATCGGCTTAGTTATTATCGATTTCCAATTCGATCCTTTAATTCGATTGAACTGCAAGACACTTCGGCTTCCCTAAGTTAGTTTCCTTTCTTATTTTATCTTATAAATATAAAAAATCAAATTATAATCCCAAAGGTTCATGATAATGTTTAAGAAATAACTACAATTAAAGATTTCACAAAGAAAATATACCTTTAAATAATTAAATCAATTATTTTCAATATCCTTACGACTTAAATGTATCAGCTTAAGATTTAACGCTTAGCCAGGATCCATTCACCTACTCAATGAGCTTAGGCCTTATGTGTATTCTCGTAGGCCATGTCTAAGTAAAAGCGGGTTGGCAAACATAAACTCATTAGCCCAAAATCATCCTTTATTGGGACGGCGTTGTTGGAGAGTTAGATGGGCAGTTCGATTGGTCAAATATTCAATATGCGTCGACTGAACGAACGGCCGGCAACACAGCACAACATCTGATAAATGCAACACAGCGTGGGCTTAATTAAGGTTTAGTACTCGGCCCATAACTCGCTCTGTGTTCCACCCACCCGCACCTATTATGGGCTCAGATCCATAGAAATACGCGTACATGCACTCGGACTACTCAATGTAATTATGTGCTAAGTGCTTGGGGGCACTGGCCAAAACTCATTCAATATCAGATAATCGCGCAATCGTCGGACCAGAATCGCTCTTCCAGAATTCCAATTGTGAGCTCGCGAGTCATTCAACAGAACATGTAGGTGTTTAAGGAGTTTTGGTTAATGATTAGCGGGGAAATAGTTACATTGGTGGATAATTATTGTTTAAAAGAACAGGCTATACTAAAAGAAGTCGTATCCTTTAAGGCAGGATAATAACATATATTAAACAGCGGGCTTAATCGATTATATCAATGAAAACTCTCCTTCATTGGCATGCCAATTTTTTCCTTCTTAAAATTTAAATTTAATCAACAGCTTCTTTTCCGAATTTTCTGCGCATCTGCTTTAACGCAACTTACTTTCCACAATTATTGCAATTTTCTTGAACCCCTTTTCCACCTCCTCCCATTGGATATATACTACGTTTAACCCCCGCAGTCTTAACCCCACAGTTGCGTATTGCTGGCTCAGCAGGGCGGTTCTGTGGACACAGAGCTGCGGGCGGGTTAAGTGTCGCTTGTGCTGTGTTGACCGGAAAAACGCGGGAAATTAAGGATAATGTAATTTATTGATGCATTGTAAAAGTTAAGCTCCAGCTCGCCAGCGTTGTCGTTGTCGCTGTCTGTGTCTCGGTCCAGTATAAATTACAATTTGACAGAAATGGCCAGCGAGGGTATCTGATGAGGGCTGGCCAGGGTTCATGGAAAATCGTGTGAGCTCAATTAAATTTACAATTAACAAATCCAATAATTGTGACGCTCCAATGGATTCATTTAAGTTACGCAAAATGAGATACGATAGAAATTGTTAAAGTATTTAGAATGAGGCTTAATTGCCATAAACAGGGAATGTGAAATCCTTTTTTTAAGGAATGAAACGGAAATTCTTTCTGACCCAACAATCAACACTTGTCTGGAACTCTGTATGACTCTCGCTCTCCGGCTGACAAAAGTGTGCAAATATTCCATGGCTTTCGGCTTTGACCAGGCAAACATATTTGCCGAAATGCCTTTGGCTTTAATTTCGGTAGACGACTTTGGCATTGGATCTGGATCTGGCTCTGGCTCCCGTCTATTTATATCTAAAGTTCCCCCGCCCATAACATATATATATCCCATATCCTTGGAGCTGGAGCAAGGAATGCCAGCAGCAAGTGTAAGTGTGGCGCATTCCACTCGTGTTGAAACTGTAAAATAGATGCTGCCATCCTTATTTCCGCCGCACACACCCAAGATGCGATTGCATTTTGTTACATACGAACCCACACATTGGTGTAAGTACAGTGCGGTTCATCAAGGGAATTACTAAAGGATAGTGCCTTGTTTGTTTATCTTAAGAATTATTCAACGTAGGTTTAAGGGGGGTTAAGAAATTATAGATTTATGTCTTCAGGAGTAGAGATATTACATATTAACCTAAGGTCTTGATTCAATTCTAGTAAAAAAATATTAAAAGTAGGTAAGTATGCTGGATATAATATATATTATATTTTATAAACACCAACTGTTGTAATGGGAAAAAATATATTATAACTATAATTGTATGGCTGATATCACTATATTATTGAAACGCAACTACATTCCCAACACATGCTTAATCTGGGAAATCCTTCTTGGCCTGCTTTCCCAAACACCAAATAACTAACAAGGAGGAGATGACGACGAAAGATGCCACCCCTTCTCGCATTCAGGTTCGGTATTCTGTGTGCTAGCTTAGCTGGTGGAGATTTATGGAGGAATTCCTAAAAGAAATCCAAGTCAATTACTTGCTTAATTATTTCCTTTGAAATTTATTGATTTCTTTCGCTTTCCCCTTCGGACTAAGGCAAGGAATTTTTGCTCAACAAGCTTTCCTTCCCATTTGTTTTGCCTTGGAAACCTTGGCAAATGTAAGACTTAAACCAGAAATGAAATGGGGAAATACCAGATGCAATTTTATCTCTTTTGGCGTTTGACTTTATTTAGAAGTGACTCATGACATTTTGATAGTAAATAGTTGTAATTATTAAAATGAAGAAATGTATAAAACTGTTGCATGTGTCATATAAGAAATTCCAAACAAACTTTCAAATTGGTATTTTTCTGTTGGTTTTCCACAAATTGATTTAAAAGTTTTCCAATAAATTAGCTTCCATAATGAAAAAAAGGAACATAATAGGAATAAAGCAACCTTGGCATCTCTTTGTCTTGTGCTAAGGGTAGTTGGTTGTTTGCTCAACTGTGCGTATGAGTAATATGAATATTGACGTACTCACGCTTCAGTGGCTTTTTGTTGTTGAAAACAATTTGTGTGTGTGAACTGCTGTTTTTGTTATTCCATGCTCTTTTTATTATTTTATATGTGTGCAGTGTGAGCTCATTGGTGAATGTTTTAAAAAAATAACCCACTCGTGTTGATTTTAAAGCAGTTCTGTGCCATTGAGTATTTTGAGTGGAAGTGAAGTCCACTTGCGGGCCTTTTCAAACAAATTGAATTATTCTGTAGTATGCCTTTAAATTAATTGATTAAAGACTTTATATCATAAATAAATTTAAGTAAAATTGTATGATATACAAACTTCTAATTAAAATATATATCTAAACAAAAATGTTACCTTTAACCAATTTAAATAAAAAGAAGCCGAATCTATTATATTTTGATTCAGGTCAATGTCTGGCGGGTAAATTAAATCCAAAAAACGAATCTGTGATACATTCACATGTTGGATTTATGCATTCCGCCGGCGAGGGTCACTACAATTGTTTTCACTCACACAGAAGCGACGCTTTTTTTGTTAAACTTTTGGTGTCGCATTGAAAATGTCTGGGTTTTTGTTTTGTTCTTTAACGATTTTGTGTGTCTGTGTGTGTGTGCACCCCACGGCAACAGCCACAACGAAAATCTCTTTATTGGATTATCCTGCAAAATTTACGCGGCATTAAAAGCGGCCAAACAGGACCCTCTGCCCGCGGTCCCTGGGGGATCTGAATAAGTGTATGTGTGTGTGTCCTGGGTACTGGGTGCTTCAAGGGGTTAAGCGCAAAGGTAGCCAGCTCGTGAACAACAAAACGAGAGAAACGTTTATTTACATTTTTAAGGTCGTCGTCGACGCTTCCATTAGTCCAACAACGAGCTCCCAATCCGACCTCCGACAAAAAAGAAAAACAGTAAAATAAAAATAAAAACGTAAAGGAAAAGTAAAAAAATCCATTAGCTTGGCATTTCCTACTTAGAGCCATTTAAAGTTTTAAGGCCGCAAAAGGAGTTTCTGGTCCAAAAGAGTTGGATGAAGATCTAAGTAATTGAATTTGGTTGTATGAAAGATATAACAATATAGAAAATAATGGGAAGATATAAATGGAATTTTGGGTTTTAAGGAAATTAACATTTCTAAACAGTACTGAAACTGAGCTATTTTAAAGACTGGTCGAACTGTACTTATACTTAGACGCATTCTCAGAACTTTTCCAGTTCCTGGGTTTTTCAAATCCCAGTTTCAACCTCTCAGCTTTGCATCAGCAAAAAATCCAGAAGAAAGAATGCCGCACGCAAATTGCTGAGAGAACCCTGCAATGCCTGCAAACGATTCTGGCTTCCTGTAACCAGGACAGTCCAGGACCATATCCTTAAAAAACGAAAAGCTTACGAAAACATGCGTGTGTGTTTGTACGAAGGTCGTTTGTTTGGCTGCATCAAATTGAAAAACTCAAACCAACAATGTCCTTTGCAGAGCGTATCCAAAGTCACTCGAAGAAAATCAAATGTTGATATGTTATAACATCTCTTAATTTTTACTTAAGTAGTACTTTAATAAATTAAGGAAATAGAAATATATATTCCTATTAAATAATTTATATAAAAAAAATTCTTTATTTTTAGAAAACTATCAGTGATACTTTCAATGAATAATAATAACTTTGTTTGAACTGTCAGCGCCTTCAGGGTATCATAGCAACAATAATTGAATATAATTTGGCATAGAAGTCAAATAAGTGTGAAAAAGAAATTGAAAATGTCAAATGGAAAAGTATGATGGAAGTGGGTTTTCTTTTCACTCATGCATAAACTTTATCTAGAATAGAATGATGAAGAAACGTGTCTCTTATATATTGTGTGTTGTGATAAAATCTAAATTCAAATGCAATTTTGCATATTTAATACGTGAGGGATGAAAAGGAAACCATGGCACATGATGGTTTAGATTCTAAGACTAAAGTTTAAAACATTTCTTAAGAATTTCCCCTACAAATACCTTCGTTATAAGGTAAAACATGTTAAGTTAAGTTTTTTCCCACAGTACATTTAATATTGCATACTTTTCGTCCTCGCAAAAAGCAAAATAATATATATTTGAAAATAAAATAAATAGAATCAAGTACGTATATAAATAAATATATGGCAAAATAGAAGTGCTTTGTTGCCCGCAGCTGCATCAACACAATTGTGGAAAACTACGCCCCGAAGCCCTCTTGCTTTTTGCTTTCCTAAAAATCACGCATGACAAATGCCAGAGTGCCAGCAACAACAGCTACCAAAAATATTCGAAGGAGGTTTTGAACGGGTTTCTGTCGTCCTTTTTTCTCTTTTTTTTTATTTCGACCAGAGCAGCAATGACTTTTTACAATTTTCATATGAAATGAACCATTAAATTGAATTGGCATTAAAATTATGTTCATGTTCGTGAACGAAACTGGAGCGCAGGCGCAGGGAAGAGACTTTTCTAGCTTTTGGCACTTTGCATACGACTAACCAAACCCATTCGAGTTCGAGTTATTTGCATTTTTATTACAACAACTGCTAGAGCGACGCATTTGCTGCTCCAAAGAATGAAAACGGATGAAAAGGAATGGAAAAAATTCAAATAAATGTTTGTTAAGTATTTTTGAATTGAGTTTCATGCACACTCACTCGCACACACACACACATTCATACTCGCATTAGAGGCAACTGAACGGGGGAAAACGTTTAGCTCCATGCACCTGCTGCTTCACACACAAACAGCAATGGCATCATCAGGACATCAGGGCTCAAGGCTCATGGCTCATGGCAACGACAGCGACAGATGTTTGGTAATATGAAAGGTGAGGAAATATGAGGAAACTGGCCAGGTTTCCTCACAATAAACTCGGTACACTTGAAATACGAAATCCTGCAGGGAAACCAAGGAAACTTGGATCAATCTCTGACGGTAGTTCAAGGAGAACTTGATCGAACTCATATGACTTTTAAAACTTTCTAAGGGATAGAAAACAAATATTTTAGTTTTTGTTCCTTGTCAAGTTTATTATTAAATTTATAGAATAGCGAAACATGTTTGTTTTCATATATAAAATAATATTTATCTTTCAACTGAATAACTGAAATGATTACTCTATTAATGTCCTTAGATTAGACACTGCCTTCTGTTGAAATTTAATCAGCAACCTATTAGCAAAACTAAGACAAACCCATTTGATAAGACTGCTCACCTTAAATTAATTAAGAACAAAAGGAAATTCAACAAAAATATTTTTTAATTAATAAGGTAAATATTTTTTTTGTAATCTATAAATCAAAAATGAAAACAAATTTGCTTTCGAATGGAAACTCAAGCCATGGTTTCGAACTAGACGGTCATGGAAAGACTCCTTCCTTAAGGATATTTAAAATTACTATTAAATATCAATCTATTTTAGTTTTCTTAATTATATTATGTTGGAAAAATAAACCTAAGCATAGTATAATTATATTAAAGTGATTTCAAAAGTTAGTCAATCACAGCAGGTTAGTTATTCAACTTCATCTACAATTTGAATTCGTTATTAATTTTCACATTTTCAACACGTATCCCCGACTCACTCAGTTGTTGTTTTTACAAGCACACAAGTTCTAGTACAGACTAGCGAAAATTTCTTCAAAAACATGTTTGAAAACATTAGTTTTCTTTTCCTATTTGCAATGGCCCTTATATCCTGGGCTGTGCTCTGCCTCCAGCATCTGGTTGAAGTCCAAAAGCGCGCTGCCTCCAATTATCATGAGGAATTCTACAGAGGTGAGCAGGAAGACTTCAACAAAGACAGAAGCATAGAATATAATGTAATTCTTGCAGAGCGACCCGAGATTGCTTTTGAGCCACGTATGAGCCACAAGCCCTCAGATCCAATTGCTGTAAGAGGAGTCTTCAATTTCACGTTGAGCTTTTGGGTGATACTCGCAGTGACCTTTGGCCTGTCGAAGCTCCTTCAATTGATCGAAAGACAGGCCAAGAATTACCTGAAGAACCTTAAGGCGCTACAGCCAGTTAACGCAGTGGAATGCCGATCCTTGACAGAGTATCCTGTCGCAGAAGACAATCAACCAACTCCCGATTCAGTTGCAGTGGAAGAAAATGCAGCTCTGAGGGAGCAGCTGAGCGTTCTTGAAACGCACTGTTTGGAAATGCGAGAAATAATGCACGAACTGAGACTGAGCAAAAGTTCCACTAGCCAATCCGAAGATGAGGGTGTAGTATCGTTGAATTACTCTGAAGAATCCTTGATGATTGGAAAGAGAATGAGCTACATGGCAATGTCCCCTTCCACTCACTCTTTGCCACTTATAAACTGCTCCTCCCAGCCAGGTCAGAATATCTATATCACAAATAGCCACATTCACATCCGAGGACCCGTTTTCTGCTCGGAGAACAGATTCAACTTGGAGCTCTCCAGGCAGGCATCGATGTATGCGAGGAAGCAGAGCGAATTTATCCAAGTGTTTGGAAAATATATCACCGGATCCAAGGAGCGCCCCATGATAGCCGGAAGTATGCGTTGCAACAACATCCTTATGTAAGGAGTGCCACCAAATCTATCAATAGTACGCCTAATAAACATTAATGTGCTTAATTTAAGAGAGAAAATAAGTAAAGTATTCTAAAACCTACATTTAAGTTGTATTAATTTGTTTCACAAAGAAACAACTAAAAGAAGCTGCAATATTAAAGCTACTCATTATGGTTTATATTTTCTATGCATTCAAAAATCACGAATGCTATGTTTGGCCACCATTCCGGCATTCCTAAACATTTTCCCGCCCATCAATTGTGGCTTAAATTTCGCAGTTGGCTCCAACTCCGGGGCAGGACTCTTTATGGTTTCGATTTTACGATTTCCTCGCACTAGTTGCAGGCATCGCGTGTCCCTAATGACCCGCGACAATGGACGCTTTTGGAAATCCGAAATTCGGTGGCCACCGCCTCCTTTTGCATATTGCACTGCAGCTGACATAAAATTGCCCTCGCAGTCCGGGGCCAAAACACTGAGCCACTGAGCCACTCTATGGCACAATCGAAAGCAGTTTACAGTCGGGGTTTTTGCAGTTTATTGGTTTTGCGACAGAAAGACAAAACACCATTGGGGAACTTCTTCAGTGGCAGAGGTTTTCTCAACTCGGTATTTGGGGTACTAAATAGAGTGCTTCAAGTGAATGGCACTTGGTTTTGTTCTTCAATGAAGATTATTGATTGGGTTAATAAGGACTTGGCAGCAAATTTATTTGAATTCTGTATTTAATTAAAAAGCTTTACGCTGTTTAGTTCATTTTTAAGCTTGGCTTAAATCAAGAAAATATTTGGTAGAGCCTGTAGCATTCTTCAAGTTTATAGTATTTTCTTTTAAGAAATTCTCGAGATCTTCTCTGCAGATATAAAGATGTTGTATTTTTCCAGCTAGTTTAATAGTGTTTTTATAGATGTTTTTTTTTTCTTTCGTTTAATGTTCAACCATTATTCTCTAAACAGTCGTCGCATTCCGTTTTGTCTTTTAATTTTAGCAGCTGAATTTCTTAAGCAGCTTTTCCTTAATATATTCCGAAAGGAATGTAGTGCTTAAAATAATAAAAAAAAAACGAAAGAAAACTTCTATCAATTTAAAAATAACTTTATAACATTTGACAATATTTTCCTTCACAAAAAAGAATTAAATTCCCTTCCATTTAAAGCCTTGAGTGGCTGTCGATGGGTTCGATGCCACTCGAACCGTTTTTTCGCGAAAGAAAGGAAAGCACGATGAAATCCTTTTCATGTTTTGACATTATTTAATTAACAAGCAATTTGCTTTGGCCCGATGCTAATTAGGCGAGCCCCATCAAAGGCAGTAGAAGACAAAAGTCGTTGTTTTCGTCGTCTGGCGATGCACCGAAGCGAGCTCAGATTCCACCTCGCGCCTTAACCCTTGACAGCACCAACGCCTTCAGACACATTTCCATTTTCACACTCAACGCGCCGAAAACAATTAAATGAAAATGAAACTTACAAAAAAAAGGGATCCTTAAGGAAACGAGAACAAAAAAAGCGATTGCTTTTGTCTGAGCGAAATCCTTTCAACTTTTTTGGGGGGGGTTCCCCGCCCTCAGCTAGAATCAAATTTTAGGTGTGTATCCAATGATTTTTGGTGATGATGAAAAGCCGCCGCTTTCCCTCGGGAATCCTGAGCTCATCTGACACGCGGCGGCAAAGTTTGCTAGCTGCACGCACCACAAGAGTCAGCTAACTATAACAACTTGCATTGCATGCCTCTTTGAGTCGAACAACAGCTATAACAACTAGCACGGCATTAGTGGTCGAGGACTCTGGTCAGGACCCCGTTCTGAATGCAATAAGGCACTGAGAGAAAATATAGATCAAATACCAAATTCGAAATACTCTATTAAAGTACATAGTTTTACAATTAGTCTAATATTTCAGCTTTAAGTCTAGAAAATGCACTTGAAATTATTATTACCTCTTTCTACCCCAAGTCTTTTCAAGGGAATAATGAACGCTTTGAAAATTCATTTTCTTGCAGTGCATGGAGTGGAATCGTTGTCATGGTCACGTTCAACATCTGCTGCTGCATCCGGCTGCTGCTCCGCACGAACGGACGATGAATGGCGGCCATGTTCCGAGCTCCATGTTCCATGCACCAACCGCAACAATTGTCAAACAAGCCAGAAAAATGGCGGCTTTTTAGTTTGTCCCTTCAATGGTAGAAGCTACATTTACTTCTACTGTTTCTTTCACAGCTGCTAGCTTCAACGATTTGTGGCCATGCACTAACCATTGAATGACTAATGATGCGAATAAAAGTGCATAATTAATCATTAATGAATAAACGAATCCCAGCCTCTTTTACTTCTCCTCTTTATGGATTAATTTTTGTTTGAGCAAGCCATTCCACCTAATGAGAATCCCTTTCAATTAGCGGTCAGCTTGGTACATTTATGGGATTTGTCCAATGTGTAATTTGTGGGGGAAAACTTTTGTTTATGACTCAAACACAACAAATAAAAATTTGCCTAATGCTCACAGTTTGTTATGCAAAAGCAGTAAACGCCCACGAAACCGAGTCCTCTAGAAATCCCCATTTTATGCTCAGGAACTCGCCGCAGGACCTCCGTCAAAGTTGCCGCAGTAATAAAGGAGATTACCTTGCACATAACATGTGAGTAGCCGCCAGAGGCGAGCGGATGGAAAGACATTTGGCGGGACCAAAATGATTACTAACCTAGCCGCAAAAGCCAAAAGGAACCTTTGACGATCCTGGCCACTGCAGACTCTGTCTCGGTTAAAGGAAGTGGGGAAAAATTGGAACCGGAACTGCGGACCTTGTCTGTGGAGTTTACGAAATTCATTAATGCATTAATAGTTTCACCTGAAAACTCTAGCCTAGTTTTACATATTTTAAATATTGTTAAAATACAAAATTTGCAACTATATAGGTTTTGTTTACAGCTCCATCTCCCCTCTTTTAATTTTGAAGTAACCACAACATGTAAGCCCGAGATTGAGCATTTTCTTAGCCAAGACTTTTGCTTAGTTTTTAATTGCAATTAAAAAGTTGTGCACTAGAGAGAAAGAGAGAAAAATGGGCTGACACAACCACCGAATGTGCTATGTGGACTGTCCAGTTTGGATATGGCTCAGTTTTGTCACTCCCCAAGGTTCCAGTCATAATGGCAGAAAGGACACTGGACGTTGCATCTGAAAAGGGCGTGTGGCAAGTCCCACAGTGTGAGACTCGTAGTGAGCCACAAAATGGCCATGCAACCAATTTTCTAGCATAAAACAAGCTAACTTCTTTCCTCCGATCCCTCGGCTCACCCCTGTGTCTCACTCCTTCCGCTTCCTTCCGGCCTCGCTGAAATTTCTCTGTGCAGACTTAATGATTTTTGGCTTAAAGTTTTACCAGTTAGCAGTATTTTTGCAAGTAGTTAACATTTTATGAGACAAACCAACCCATACCACCTTTTGCCGGACCAAATACCCAGGGGGCTTTATTTTATGCATTTTCTAGGTGCACTATGAGAAAAACTATAGAGAAAATTGGAGATAGAGTTGGAATGCATAGGAAATTAAATGTTATATTAAACTTGGAAAAATCTTTATAATCTTTTTGAAGTCTATTTGTTTTATTTTTATATATTTGTTCTAGGTTCATGTATTTTTCCCAGTGCATTTTGGGAAGAACTTACCCTTCCTTCGCACTTTACTGGCCTGGTCTTTTCCTATCTTATGAAGAAAATCAACGAGAGAGCTAGACGCAGACCAAGACGATGACGACACACAAAAACGAAACGAAAACTTGATAAAAACTTTTATCATAACAATTTGTGTGTTGTTTTGCTTGCTGCTGTTGCTGCTGCTCCCTTTGCTCCTACTGCCCTCCAATAAGAACAATGGCTTCGTGTTTATGTGAGTCTGGGTGTAATGAGAAAAGTGTAAGTGCATAGCCTCCAGCTCCAAGAGAACCCGAAGGCTAGTCCAGGCATTGGACTTTAAGAGAATTTAACTAAGCATCTTGGAAATATTATATGATTCTAATCCATCGTATATATTCCCAACGCCAAGATAGATACAGTCGAGTCCCGATAATTCGAAATGGAATGGGGATCAATTTTTTTACGAATTAGACGGGAATTCGATTTATCGAGATTTCTATTTAAAGGGGCTCAAAAATGAAAGAGTCGAATAAACGGGGTTTTTACATTTCACATCATGTTTACATAATAAATATGTACATTCGTTTGTACGTTTTTCAAATTAAAGGAAAATTAAACAAAAAATTAACAAACAAAATTAAGCAGAAAGATTAAATTATTAAAAATGAAAATTCAAGATTTAAAATAATTGGTAATTGTTTATTGCTTCGTGTTTTTTTCTTATATTTTTTCCATTGCGTTTTCTAAACCTATTAGGTTGTCAAACACACTATTTGGCACATCATGAGTCGAAAAATAATGTTTAAGTTGAGGAATTAAATGCTCTGGTTTGTAAATTCTATAAAATTTCTTCTCCGATCTGATGCCTGCAAAATCTAACGTCGCTTTAACTACAAAATATTTCGCATCGCATTACGATTTATAAGAGGTTTCGAAACAAAATTACAATTTATAAGAGGTTCAATATTCTTTGCGTTGCGCCAAATACTACGAATTAACGAGGGGACCAAAATGTATGGAATTTTTACGAATTAACGAGTTTTTTTCAAGGGGACAGAATTTTTTACGAATTATCGCGATTTTCGATTTAGCGGGGTACGAATTATCGGGATTCGACTGTACTTCCCCCTAATCCAATACATAAACCAGTTACTAGTTTGATCGTTTCGCTGAGACCCTCCCAGCTGCTACGAAGATCGTTTAGCTAATGACACAACCCAATGGCTGTCAAACACTAGGCTAAGCTTTCACCTATATAGCCAGCCAGCTATATGGTTATTTGGCTGCAGACAACGTCGGCTCTAGAGTCAAGTTCACAATAAAACCATCGAAACCTTGCCCTGGCTCATTCAGTTGGCTACTGTCACTCGGCCTGGCTTTTTGGCGTTTTGGCTGCTTGGTTTTTGCTTGGCTTAAAGACCTCTTTTTTGGATTTGGTTTTTTTGTTTGGCTCACGTGAGCTCGGGAAACGCGATCCGCGACCAGTTGCCAAAAGCCTAATGCAATAATAACGAGTTTCACGGAGTCTCTCGGCTTATTTCGGTTCGGAAACTTTTCCAAAAATCGCGTGTGCAGATGCGCAACAGTCAAGTCGAGTCGTCGTCGGGTTATCCAAACAAATAATATCAAAACATTAGCATTTGAAAATACGCAGCCTTGTCTCTGGGCGTCTCTGAGTTTTAATTGAATAACTACGCTTCCAGCCGGTTCAAAGCAGTTTTAGCCGCATGTTACCTTACCATAATTTACCTTTATTAAAGATCAAAATAAAATCAAAGTCTGCAACTCACTTACACACAAACTTAATTGTCTCAAAGTGAAGTGAACTTATGGAAAGATCTCTCAGAAAATAACCTCAGAAGCTGCTTTAACAAAATAAGGCAAAGACCTAAACTAAGTCATTCCAAGGATGTCTTGTTTAAATTAAAGAAGAACTTAAGGAACTGAATAGTTATAAAATACAGGGAATACTTATTGCTTTTAGTTTAATTAAATTGTAAGAAAGACAACTAGCTAACTTCGGTTTTATAAATAAATCAAAGGCATGTTCTTTAAAGATCTTAAATCAAGATCTTAGTTAATAATTAATTCAAAGAGACTCTTTCAATAGCCTGTATAATAACCGAAGGCAGATTTATGACTATATATCAAATGTTTTTACTTGGAAATCAATATTAACACTGGTATATCCGATCTTCCCTATGACAGCTATAAGACTATAAGATTGCTTTCTGATATTAAAGCATAAGTATGAAGGAAAAGGGAATTACTTAAAGAATATAGCTAGAACGACTCGTCCACTGATGCTTATTGTAAATGCCTTTACCAGGTGACATTTTAATGTCAACAAAAAAATACTCCAAATAAGTTAATAATAAACAAACGATATTGATATGAGTAGAAGATTAAGTACAAATACATTTAGTGATTAAAAATTCTTACTATTACCATCCCCTCTACATTAAGATAATAATAAGCCACACTTAATTTAATTTTAACTTTACTTTATAATCTTAAAGCATCTAAAATATCTCAATATCAAATCGAACACTCGACAAATTGACCTTTTCCCCCTATACCGTTTTATGACGTATACGCAACGTGGGCATTAAACTAATAAACTTTGATGCATACCAATATATATATATATTTATATATATTCGTGATTTGTCTAACGATCGTTACCGTCCATTTGTTTTGGCAGCGAGCGCAACAAGTTGGCCATATAAAAACACGTTTTTGCATGCTAATGCCCTGTCCGGTAGTTAACTGAAGTGTTTGTTGTTCGAACAAGGTAAATTTGAATAGGTTTATTTATTTATAACAAAGAAATTAAAATATAATAATAGAAATATAAGCCGGTCTCAGACCATCTTTTAACCTTTTTATTTATATTTGATTAATTTCAAAATCTCTTCAAACACCAAATGAAAACTAGTTGAAACTGCCTAAAACTCATCTCGGCTGACTGGTATTTGTGACGTCAGTAACGACATTCTCTTTATTCCACTAGAAGAACTGAATATAATTTTATTTTTGTGACTCATCTTATGGGGAAATCATTTGTTTTGTTTCTGCGTCTGCTCAGAAGAACTCAGAATTTCTTACTAGATCTGAAAAAACCAGTTTGCTAATAAGAGAAACAAAAAAAAAGAATGCAAATAATTCATTACGGATCCAAGCCAGTTGTGTGCTTTTTTTAGGTAATTCCATCTTGTTTGTAATCACAGTGATGAATGGGGGATCCACTTTTCTGTTTTAAGCTTAAGACAATATGAAACTCAGTCGTAGATTGAAGGTAGCTCTTTATTCCTAAGAGCCTTCAATCTTAAAGAGACAGAGGGTTTGAAGGTCGTATTTCTTTGTCTTGCGGTGCAGTTTATAATTAGAAATATAACAATACAATCAGTAGAAGATAGGTGATATTCAGCAAGATCGCTGGAGTGCTTAAACATTCTTGTTTAAAACATTGAATATTTGCATTTAATGAATAAAAAGTGTGTCTAAATGAAAACCTTTTTTAAATTTTGCAACCAACAGCAATTTAAAATTATAATTCTTAGCTTGAGTCACAAAGCTATTATCTCATCTGATATTGCATCTATGTATCTTACAGATAACATTCCATGATCTTCAAATGCGGCAAGAGATAGAAATATATTTGGCAGGCACGAAGTCTGAAGAGTGCACACATTGAATTATTTCGAATATTATGAGTCATGATATCGGCAATTAATTGAAATTAATTTGACAGTCACATTGCAATTGAAAAACGTGCTCTCCTACCTCCAATTAATAATTCTAAATAAATGCAATCCAGACGTGTCAATATTTTAAGCTTTTACCAACCGGTTCCCACAACTCAGGCACAGAGACACTCGTAAATATATGACTTGCCAAGAAAAATGTAAACATTTATAGAGTAAATATTAAGTTATTTAACACATTCACGTCTAAACTGTTTTATCGCCCACAAAAATTAACAACTGAACGCAATAAATCCACCAAATGTGTTAAGTGCTTAAACGTCTCTATCTCTTAGTAACTTAAATAAAAGAAAAAAACTATACTGTGTTGTTCTGATATTATAAAAGTGGAGAATTTGTAATTTTATTTGTTTTTTGTAAGTGGAAAGATATCAGCCTTAATTGGCATTGTGTAGTCATTGAAGATGTACCTTTATCTAAGAAAATTACAGAACTACTCATGTCTTCATGATTGCAATCTGGTTATGAAATATTTCACAACTAGCGTTAATATAAAATCATACTAATTAGCTTTGTTTAATATTTTAATGTTGAATGAAATCATAATGTGTTATTTTTAAGAGACCTCAACATGGGACCTTGAGATTTTTATAGGAGTAAGGAAAAATGTGTGAAAACTTATTTAAAAAAACTGCGTTGATAAAACTGAAGATTAAGTGATTTTAATTATATTTTATATATAAATGTTGTTTTCCAAAATATTCCCAAACTTTGACGCTTCATTGTTGAATACAATTGACGCCAGACAAGTGCCATAATTTGAGTATCTAAAGGGCATCTCTCTTTCCCTCTAGATCAGTCTAACCAGAAAAGACTTATCTATCTTGTGATAATGACATCATTTCTTATCTTCAAGATCCCTCGGACGTCTCTGATTGTCAGTTATACAGCTTCAGAGAAGTACTCCCAAAAAAGTGACTATTAGTTCTGCTTTGCAATTCCTCGCTAATAGAACGGTTTGCTGGCCATAATGGACGCATCCCACAGGAATCATCGAAATGCAGCCTTCGTGGGCGACGATGGACGCAGCATTGCCAGCACAGTGGACATTTCGGTAGGAAACTGCAGCAAAATAATCCATGAGTCAACTAATCATCGTTCCATAGGCTAGCAGTGCTGCTCCCCGGGATAATGCCAACGACGATCCGGAGGCGAGTAAATTGCCAGAGGAGCGAGCCACCTGGGGCAAGGGTGTGGAGTTCCTGATGTCCTGCATTGCCATGTCCGTGGGTCTGGGCAACGTGTGGCGCTTCCCCTTCACCGCCCTCGACAATGGCGGCGGTGCCTTCCTCATTCCATATCTCATTGTGCTGTTCCTGATTGGCAAACCGATTTACTATCTGGAAATGGTAATTGGCCAGTTTTCCAGCCGCGGTTCGGTAAAGGTGTTCGATTTGTGTCCCGCCATGAAAGGTAAGTGCCTGTGAGAACATTGCAGTAGGTTCACGGCTGTCATGCTCTTTTCAAAGCTGAAGTGGTAAATATAATAAGCTTGAAATAAATTTTTCTAGTTAGGGAGTTCCTTAGGAATCAGAAATCAACCCAAATTAAATACCTTTATATATTCTTGGGAAGCAAGAACAGCAGAACTTCTACTATAGATATATAATATAGTATTTGTGAAAACTACATCTATATTTAATAATTTTCAAAGGTAATTCTCAAGTATATGAGCTTAAATTTCTTCGTAAATCTTTGTGCATTCCACTGTGAAAGACAGTACGTTAAATGCGATCAGTTAGGGCCCCAATAAAAGCGTATTATCCCATTCAGCCAAGAGCATGGCAACAGTGAACATACAGAAAGTACATCGTCATTCTGTTCATCAACCGACCTGCGTGTATATCCCATGAACGCAACCGCATCTGTAGGCGTCGGAATCGGCCAGGTGATATCCATATCCATGGTGACCACCTACTATGTGGCCATAATGGGCATAACCCTGCGCTACCTCTTCGATTCGTTTCGTTCGCCGTTGCCCTGGTCCGAGTGCCGGCCGGAGTGGCAATCCCAATGCGTGGCCTCCAGTCTGGGTAACACCACCTCCCAGTTGGCCAAAACCGTGGATATGGAGATGCTGGCCGGGCAGAAACCGGTCGCCTCTGCCGAGTTGTATTTTCTGTAAGTACGGGTTCCCGTTCCCCGTTCCTGTTCCCTTTTTTCCTGTGGTTGGATCGGGACCTGTGTCATTGTGGGTTAGTGGTGTTGCAGCGGCATGTTTTCGGTGTTTTTCGGTATTGTGGGTGTGTGTGGGGTGGTGTGTGTATGCACAGTGGGTAATCTTATCGCGAAACCCCGGCGCGAACTCAAGTTTATGGCCAGTATGACAAAAGGCGCATAACGTTCGCTTTATTGCTCTACTAATTGAATGAGAACCCGCATCCCTCTCCGGGCAATTATGACGCCAATATTGCCATCAATTGTGAGGGCACTGCAATAGACCGATGCGATTGCAACAGCCAAATAGAGACGGCTTCGGTTTCATCCATTCCTCGGCAGACCAATTGTCAATATGGGCCCAGTCATTGCCCCAGATTGAATCACTCAATCACTACAATGTAAAACCTTCACCTTAAACTCGAAATTACTTGGAAATGTAATACACAATTGCACCTTAATACAGAAAATTTCAAAAGTTAAAGGAACTCAAATAATTGACTAAGCAGAAAATGTTCACCCTTAAATCCGTCACCCCATTTTTAAGACCTTTCGCACTCAATTTTGGACAAAGATATTTTATTTTTTCCACCCTAAACTGCGCATGAATTCACTAATTTTAAAGTAGGTAATTTCATAATTATGTATCATCAAGTGATTTAATCGCATATTACTTTTGCAAAATTCATCAAATTGCTTTCTTCTTAGTTCAACTAACATATTTTGTATCTACCAAAAAGCTTTCTTATTTTCCCAATCAACCTACAAACTCATTATGCTTTCTCATTTAATTTGTGTTAACCTACTATTTTCCTAAAATTGTTTTTAATGGAATTAAAAGGTGTTGGAGCCGGTCAGGCCTTCCAGGTGTTTATGCTCAGCACTTACTACGCCGCCCTGGTAGCGATTATTGGTCGATATTTCTTTGAGTCATTCCAAAACCCTTTGCCCTGGGCCAAATGCCGGGAGGAATGGGGTATCAACTGCATAAACTCAGCACCCGATGCACCTAATTGGTCTCAAATGGATAAAGATGATCAGTCCCCGAAAAATTACTCAGTAAAATCTGAAAATGATCGTCTGATCACCAGTTCGGAGTGGTATTTTGTGTAAGTGCTAAGTTTTCAGGAATTGTGCGGATGTGACGCTGGGATTTTAAAAAATTTTACATATATAAGGATGTATTCAAAATCTTTAAGAAATCTGTGCAAGAAGCTATGTTTTGGTATACAATTTTTCTCTAGATAATAAGCAGGAAGGTGTCACAACCGCATGAGTATGAAAATCGGTGATGGTTTTTTAACCTAACTCATTTTGAATTGGTGGTGGTTTGCACTTGACTATAAGTCCCATAACTCGATACTTTTCAATCGTTCTAGTAAGGAGGTGTTGCACGAGAAGCCCAACATTGAAAATGGCATTGGTCTGCCCAACTGGGAGCTAGTCATTGGATTATTTGTGGCCTGGGCCTGCGTGTTCCTAATCATTCGCCGTGGAGTCAAGAGTTCCGGAAAGGCCTCGTACTTCCTTGCCATTTTCCCATACGTCATAATGGGTGTCCTTTTGGTGCGAGCTGTAACCCTGCCAGGATCCCTGGATGGCATCTACTATTTCATTAAGCCACAGTGGGGCAAGATCTTGGATCCCAAGGTTTGGTATGCTGCCGTGACCCAGTGCTTCTACTCGCTATCGGTGTGCTTTGGCAACATCATCATGTACTCCTCCTTCAACAAGTTTGGTCACAATGTACATCGAGATGCTACGATTGTAACTGCTTTGGATACGATGACTTCCCTGCTTGCTGGGTTTACGATATTCGGAATTCTGGGACACTTGGCTCATGAGATTGGCACCGATGACATTGGCACTGTGGTGAAAGGAGGAGCAGGATTGGCCTTTATTTCGTATCCCGATGCCATTGCCAAGTTCAAGCAGCTGCCGCAGATCTTCTCGGTGCTTTTCTTCCTTATGCTCTTCGTTCTGGGCATTGGATCAAATATAGCCATGACCTCCTGCTCAGTGACAGCTATCAGGGATCGGTTCCCCAATTTTAAGCAGTGGCAGTGCTCCCTGCTGATTGCAGTAGTCAGTTTTTTCATTGGACTAATGTATATTACACCGGTAAGATATTAAGAATACGATTGGATTTCAGAGAACTTTATACATAAATCAGATGGAATTATCAGATCCTTGGAATGCTGAATTTATCCTTTATCCTTTTTCTTCAAGGGGGGCCAATACATGCTGACTTTAGTGGACTTTTTTGGTGCCTCGATGATAGCATTGGTTCTAGGAATTGCTGAACTGTACACCATTGGATGGATCTATGGCACAGATCGCCTGTGCAAGGACATTGAGTTCATGCTGGGCCGCAAGGTCGGCCTCTACTGGAGACTTTGTTGGAGCATAATCACTCCCCTGATCATGACTGTTATTCTGATATACTTCTATGCAACATATGAGCCACTGACCTACAATAATATTGTGTACCCCAGTTGGGCATATAGTAAGTCTTCTTAAACTTGAAAATTAATACAAACTAAAGGTGTTCTTTTACAGGTATTGGTTGGGTGATAACCGCTTTTGGTATATTACAATTGCCAATTTGGATGATTGTCGCCATTATCCGAGATCCAGGTCAGTCTCTGGGGGAGAAAATTAGAGGGGCTTTTACTCCCAAAAAGAACTGGGGACCCACCGACCCTCTGCTCCGTGAGCAGTACAACAAGGAAATTGAGAACGATCTGACCCCAAAGCGGGGAAAGGGTATTTGGGCTGCCATCAAGCAGAATATTTTTGGTTAATCCTAGCCATTGAAAAACCAGGTGCAATGTACATAAAGTCCAAAAGATCTTGTATTAATCTTAAGTCTGCCAATAAACTTGATAAGTATGAAATCAAATACATGTTTTAGTTTTAAAAAATATATCTTTTTATAAAGCTTTTCCAGCATGGTTTTGTAGTTATTACATCTTCTAGTTCCGATAAGGTGTAATTTAGCTTGCACATCACCTTGATTAGTTCCAAAATGCATTCAGGAGCATTTTAAATTATCAAAAAAGTGAGATAGAAACAAAAGCTAGAGCTATTCTTATCCACCCATCAAATCACCTCGTTTCGCTTCCACTTCGTTTTGACCCCACAAATTGACCGCAACATTTGACAATTTTCGGCATTTGCTAAATCCGCCGCAAAAATGGTGGCTGGGAAAGAGATAGGGAAAATCAAGAAAAATGTTATGTACTTTGTCTCCGTTACTGTTCCAAATCAAACAATGGAAACGGACGTCAGGGATGGAGGGAAGGGTCGCCTCGGCAGTCGCCGGTCTCTCTTATTGTAAGCGAGGTACAGTGGTAACAAAGCGAATGTATTGCTACAGAATGCTACAGAAACCATTACGAGTTTGAAATCTTCTCAGGAAAAATTATTTTTGAAATTTACCACAAAATAATTATGATTTGATTGCATACTTTTGGTTAACTTTTTCAAAACTCTTTTATGACTTAAAAAATTCTGGGATTTTTTAAATTTCTTCACATGCTTTAATATGAATCATTATGTTGCTTAGGTACAATTATTCTTTATTGTACTTTAAAAATGTAGTAGTTTGAATTGCCTAGCCAAGGATTTAGTATATATTAAGAATATGTTATAGTTCGAAAATGTTGTAATTTAATAATATATTCTAAATATCAAAAATATAAAAAATTTCATATTATAATAAATCCAGACTTAAGGTCTAATAAAATTCCTTAGGGGAGAAATAATAATACGGGTTACTATAAAATACAATACATATCCTGTTATTAATGAATGTAATATACTTGATTATTAAATATATGGCATTTTCCATAAATATAATTGAATATATTTAATCTAAACACATGTTGTAATATTTCTCCTATGAAATATATTGAATATTATTGTTTCATAATTATAGAAAATGTGATATATTTAATATTAACCCACATTGTAATATTTTCCCTTCTAAAATTGAATCTCAGAGTTCAAGAAAGTAAGTAACCACTGTACTCTTATGGCCAAGAGAGGAAGACGGGCGTTAAACTCAACGACGAGGCATCTTAGAGATAATTGCTTTGATAAGGCTTCGCGCTCGGTCAAAATGGGAAGCTCGAGGCTGTCCGAGAGCATTTTTTATAAATGTCACCAAATATTTACATGTCGCAGCAGCATTGTGGAGCGACCAGTATTTTTTTTCTTTCTTTTTTTTTTGGAGGGGAGGGGAGCTTCTCCGGCAACCCCGGTCACCCTGCTCGCCCGCATTCGGCCTGCGGCTTGACTTTGCCAACTGTCCGGCAGTGGTAGCTTCCAGGCCGCTGATTCCGGATGGCGGTTGCCGGCGCCGCGTTGCTGGAAACCGCATAAAAGTCATTGTCACAGCAAATGGATTAATTTTCGCGACACGCCGCCATATACACCTCTCTTTCGGGTCCACTTTCTCTTCCTCTCTCTCTCTCTCTCTCTCTCTCTCTCTCTCTCGCTCTGTCACACCCCCAACGGTCCGCTTGTCTTTCCAACTCTCTCCCATCTCTCTCTTACATTCTATCTATTACAGTAACGGGTATATTGGAAGCAAGATTCCAGGATTCCAAGTATCAATTTTGGGATCATTTTTTCATATTTGAATTTTTATAAAAATAATATAACATTAATGGGATAAAAAAATAAACAAAAATATGATTTCAAACTTAATCGTTTTTAATTTATAGTTTATAGAATCCTTATAATTTAGTCGGTAGGATCAAGTTTTAGCTTGAGGCTTATAATATATTAAAATCATATATTTTATATATTTATTTAGATATACAATTTCTAAGTTCCACAGTTACTCTTAAAGAATCAAAATGTATTCTTCAAAGTAATATTACTAAAATAATAAATTATAAATTAAATTTTAACTATTAATGTACAAATTTTTCAAATAAAAGCACGTACATATTAATTTTTCAACAAAGTTTAAGTTGATAAAAATGAATATTTCAAATATTCTGGCTTTTAAAGACAAATTTATCATACATATATATAAGACGATACATTCAACTGATCGGAAATGATATTACTGGGTATTAAACAGTCCATCAACTGATAAATATCATTTAGTTAATAAAAATGAATATTTCAAATATTCTGACTTTTAAAGACAAATTTATCATACATATATATAAGACGATACATTCAACTGATCTGAAATGATATTACTGGGTATTAAACAGTCCATCAACTGATAAATATCACTTTTACTAATTTTTTTTTTTTTTTTTTTTCGTTATAAAGAAATGAAAAAAGCCTGGTCTGTGGTTCAGCAGCAGTGTGGGGGTTTGGCATTTACCGCAACAATAATTACGTTTTGGGTTGGTTTTTCAGATCCTGATGCTGGCACGGAAGTGTATAATGTTGCTAAGTAGTTGCGGTTATTTGTTGTTGTTGTTGGGCGACATTTTTGTTTCTTCATCGCCCTTTGTGTTGTTGTTTCGTGTTCCGTAATTATCCCGAAAGGCAACAGGAGGTTTATTTCATACTGTAAATGCTACATAATTAAGTTTTGTAGATGTTTAAAATGCGAATAGAACTGGCTTTACTTTTACGTTTTTTTTTTCGTTTTCTTTTTTTCAAAGATAAGTAAAATGCATCTTCTTGGAAGAGCGGAAGTTATTCGTTTCGTTTTATTTGACGCAAAAAAGTATGCTATACTTTTCATGACAGAGATTGAACACTTGGCATTTATCATTTTTGTCGTTTATTATTTCCGCCTACGAGTATTAAATCTTTAATTTAAGTCCCTGACTTTTAGCAACAATAATTCTATAAAGAATTTTATGGAAAAATTTTTTCTTCAAGGATTTCATTAGGAGTCTTTCCTCTTCTTTCTTCAAAGTATTACGTATACGCCCCATAGTACTGAACTCGATATCATTTGTATCCTACAAAAAAGTATTCAAAAATAAAAGACAGCAGAAATATAATTTGTATATCAATGCTCTCGAAAGACATGCGTATTCTCGAATAAAAGATTTGTAATCCTGGCGCCACCCAAAACCGATTTTCACCAAAACGGAATGATTTTCAATACACACACTTTTTCCCCCACTGGTTTCTTCACTTCATTCTGAGTGCTGACATTTTGCCAATCAGTCCAAGTGCCGAAAACTGTTGCCGAATGCAGCAAATGTGCACACACAGATACCAAATAGAGTTCTATTTAACTAAAAGCTAAAAACACCGACAGAAGCCAGTCAGCGGGCTTCCTCCTTCTCCATCGCCAAAAGACCGCATTTCTTGCCTATGCTCACAAACGCATTTGTCTTTCTTGCCGAACAGCCCGCAACATGCTGGAAAATACGAGGTCCTTCTACTCCTCCTCCTCCTCCGGCTTCCCCAAAAACTAATCCCCAATTAGGGATGGCATTGAGTGAGTAATTGAAAGACAAGCTCCCACAAGTGCGTTCTAAACTCATGCTCTCTGGTAATGTAGGAGTAACATAGTATAGGTTTTAGTAGCAGAAAGTTGCCTTATAGGGAGTGAAATTAGAAATTACATCAAATGGTACTCGGATAAGGTGTCAACATTGAGTAAAAGGTAAATTAACTACTTATTTTACTTAATTAAAATAAATAAAATATAAGGAATGTAAAATCTCTAATAGGCCTTTAGCCTTTTACGATCAGATGCCGAAGGATTCAAATAATTGGGGTTTTTTGTACCTCTTTTCATCTCAATTAATATCAATGAATATTCATATTCATTTGTAATCTTATATGTATTTAAAGCTTATTTTACTTTACTTTATTTATGATATAAATACATAGTTACATTTAGTATTACATTGTACATTATAAAAATGAATCTTTAGGTTAAGAAACATATCTTTTTCGTATGATAAAAGTTCTGACAAAAGTGGCAAACAACAGGGACATTTTAAAATTAAATCAATTTATATTCTATATAAAACTGCTTCTTAATTTGGTTCCCTTTTTATAGAAATCAAAAAACATATTACAATTTTTATTTTAAATTTCCCAGAAACTAACCATTCAACTCACGCCACCATCTCCATTTCGAAATGTAGCTCTCTGCTTCAGTTCACAGATACCACTGGATACGCCAAAAAAGATTTCCAGCTAAAAGCGAACCGCCATAGAAATGGACCAAAAGGAGAACACGCCAGGACGCCAGGACGTCAGAACGCCGGAAAAAGGACAGAGCTAAAAAAAATTTGGGAGTTCTTGGGAGTTCTCAGAAAGAAAAAGTTGCGCGCTCATGCGAAAAGCCGCAAATGTGTGCAATGGGCATAAGTTTCAAAATGGGCCAGAGATGGGTTTCCTTTTTCCTGTCTGCACACCGCCATTTTTCCTGTTCTCAAACACTCTTTTTCCCCAACACACTCTCTCTCTCTCTCTGCCTTTGCCATTTCTTTCAGCGCCGGGTGAAAATTTCAACGTAATTTCGCGAGCGTGTAAAAAAAAAGAGAACTTGAAAATGTTTGGTGTTTAGAGCAACTGACAGGTGCTGCAACTGTGCCTGGATATGGGGATATGGGGTTGCAAGGATACGGGGGGATGCAAGGATACTGAGGATGCTGGCCGTGTTTGTTTTGCGGCTGGCACATGGCGAGCAAACATATGGGCGTGTGGGCGAAAATCGGATGAAGACCAGCAAAATAAAGTAATTGAATTTTCATAGTGCCCAAAGCACACAAAACTTTTGCAGCACTTTGCTTTTATATGCATTGTGGACTGCATTCGGTTGTTGTTAATTCGCTGATTGTCTTTTTCAAAGAGCACCAAAAAGGCTTACAAAAATATCAAATGACAAACTGTATAGGTATCTATTTTGTATTTTTATTTATAAATTAAAACTCTAAAAGTTCAAAAATAAATAAATAAATTAATTTCCTAACAAAACACATTACTTCTTTGCATTAATTGCATATAAGAATTCAATGTAACCTAAAGTCTTCCACAATAAGATTTGATTAAATAAAATAAATTTCTTAAAATAGATTTCTTTAATTGTAAACTCAATGTATGCAATTAAAAAATAAAATTACAAACGTTCCAGCTCTTATACTTAGACCAAGGAATGTATCTCCTTTTTTCTCTGGGCAAATTGGTATAAATTCAGTATTTTTAGGGGTATTATTTGCAGGGTATTATAATTTTAATCAGAGTAATTTCTGAGACCATAAAAATATTTATTTAATATGCCTAGAATACAGATTTTGTAGGTTTTCTTGGAGGTACACGAAGGTCAAACAGCTGATTATCAAAAGTCATATGTATTTCTATTTGGAATCAAAATTTTAATCAATAAAGTAACAAACATATAAAAATAATATCGAAACACTATTTTACGGAATTATTCAAAGTTTTGAAGGCTGTAACATCATGAATATTGTCAAAAATTCATAAAATTTTTAAGTTTTTAAATATTAAAACCTAATATGCTATTATCCAAATATAAGACAACAAAGAAAAACTTTCCAAATTGAGATGCATTGAGAGTAACGATTACTTCTACTCTAAAAAACAATTTCGTCATTCGGCTTCAACAATTCCCTTTAATTACAAGGCCAACATTTTTAGCTCATCTCCTCTTTGACAAAGATGTTTGCAAATAAAAGAATAATATAATATGATCCCCATTTAAATAGGAGGACATGGATATTGCTCGCAAATAAATGAGTAGATTTATTATTGAATAAAAATCTCTTAACATTTTAAGCCAGATCAACTGCCGCAGTACCAAGTCCTCACTTTTAATTACGAAATAAATAAAAGACAGAGAGAGAGAGGTGACCGAAAATGTTGGTAAAAATCAGGGCTTTGATGGCTTGATAAATGTGACGGGTCCATTGGCATTTCTGCTTGTTTGTTGACGCGAGCCTGCAACAAAAGGCAATCGGTTGGTTAAGCCACGGGCGGTGCCAGGATCTGGAGGATACTGCCTGTGGGCGTATCGCCCAAGTAGCCGCAGCGTTTGTGGTCCGCCGCAAGCGGATGCGCAGCCCCCGGGCCAAAATGACGATATCATTCTGAACACATATATACACAAATTTATATATATTTGCGTAGAGCACAGCAGGCAGCGCGTTAAATTTCGATAAATGTTTATAAATATATATGTATATACTGCGGTCGCACCGAAATTTAGCACGGAAAGTGGCTCATGGGAGGTGCATAAACCACTTTCGGCAGTGGCGGTTCATTTATTCTAACTTTTTACATTTTAATTACATATAATTTGCATATATTCAGTTGTTTTTATACCGCTACGCTCCAGAGGTGGTTGTGGTTTTTTTGGCGAAATATTTTTAGCCAAATCGTGTCAATAACAGTATATAAAGGCTTACTTTTCTAGCTGTGTGCGTTTAACTGGTAAGGTCGAGGAATAGAAAAACAATGGAAAATTAAAATATACTATGAAATATGTGTTATATTTTACTTTTATATATTTTCTTTTCTTTGGTCTTGTTAAGTATTTTTTTAAGAGACAGATGGAATCACGGAATGACAGGATATTCGCGCCGGAAAATACATTTCTCAACAAAAACTAAACCAAATCGATAGCGACCACATTGGAACATATTACGGAAGCAACAATAACAACTACTAGTTATAACTGCAGCATCTGTTTGAACAAATAACCGAAACATGGAAACGCAGAAGGAAGTACCTCCACAGCTAATCCCCACAGCCCACCACTGTGATTGTCCTTGCAGCCCCTTGTCAGTATTAAATAGGAACCCTGTCAGTGGTATTCAGTGATGGGGAAAATAAATAAATACAAAAATTAGATTTTGTCTTAAAACTTAAATTAATATTAAGCATCACTATATATTTAAATATGTATAATGATTTATATGAAAGAAGAAAATGTTATGTTTAGAAACGTTATACCCCCACAGTAAGGGATGTTTTTATATATTGTTTAAATTCTTAATCAGCACCAACAGGCGAGTTGATCTAGCCTATCCGTCTGTCAGTTTCCACGAAAATAAACATCTCTATATGGCAGCTATCAAATGAATCTTTTTAGATATCATAATATTTAAGAATTTATATTTATATTTTATAATGCTATTCATAATATTTTTTTAAATTTTACCTTAAATTCTGTATCTTTACATATGAATAAATTATTTATATATATTCTCCTATTTACTTATTTTATCGAATTGAAAATGATATGAATATTTAATGCCTAATGACAAAGCTTGATTAATTTCTTGCTTTGAACTTTATTTAATAATAATTCTAATTCAAATTAAATCTTTTAAACGTTCTATATTTAGAAATTAAATATGGCACACATTTCTGATTAAACAATCAATAAAATATATTAAAATGCAATATAATTCATTTACACAATTGACAGATGAACATATGAAAAGAACCCGATTATTAATATTCAATAAAAATATATAATATATTGATAGAATGGCTAGACAGCTCCTTATAATTTAACCTTTTAATATTTTATACCACACAAAGCCAGGACAATCATTCGCTCAGAGTCAGAAATCTCATTTAGGTTGTAATAACAAAATGTCGAGCGAAAAATCAATTAAAATCATTTCCCATTAAAATTGTCCATTGCAAAGCAGAGCAGAACAGAACCCAATACCAATTTGGAAAAACCTCGCCTCCAACCTTCTCCACCTTATTTTGGCATCTGTTGCCACCGCTGTCATTTCGGTCGCCATTCACGTGTCTCCACCGTTTTTCCCCCACCAGCTTCAATTCTGCGGCACAGGCCTCAACAATGTTGTTTTACATTTCCGGTAATAAATATACATTTGACAAAATAATAGAGAAAACGAGGGAATCGGGTAAGGGATACATACATATACACAGGTGGCACACTTGGCAATGTGCCCAACAATTTTTGCGTGGCGTGGGAAATTGGAATTTTGGAAATTCACTCGGCTAGGTGAGAAACTTTGCGGCATTTCATTTCCTATAATTAATTAATTATTGCTTTGAGTCGTGCTAATAGCTTCCCGCCTGCAAAGTGTGTGTCTATATAACGCGACAACAGGGGAAATCCATGGGTGGTGGTACAATGTAATATTTGGAGACAACTGTGTCTAAATTAAATGGAAAAACTTTAAAGTTTTCATATACAGATCGAAAGTAGATCCTGTATAACTGAAACTGAGTGGTGACATGTGTACACTTCAAGGCATTTATATAGCCATAATATGATAATTGCTCTACCTTAATCAGAGGAGATGACATATCATTCTTCGGATGCAGTCTTCAGAATGATATGGCAATCTTAAGCAGCCTACGCAATAGACTCTAAGTTAACAAATTATTGTAGTTTCACACATCCTGTTGACATTTAACTGACAGCGCGGCTAAACAAAGGAATGGGATTGGTCCAAGCATTCACCTATCCAAAAGGGGGAAAGGTGGAAGGACACAGTCAATGGGCACACCTGAGACGGAGTCAGGAGTCATAACCATGACCAAAGTCACACGACATGAAACTCACACACACACACACGAGGCCAGCACATCCACATCCGGTGACATCCGGTACTTCCTGCTCCGAACACTCCTCCCCCTCCATTGCACCCACTCCCCGAGGATGCTGGGCGGCTGCGTTCCTGCGGCCTTGTCACACGTTATCCTGCCCACTAACAACTGCCCAGTAAACGCAGCACCACCGAAGGCAGGAGCAGCAAGCAAGCATCTCACTTCACGAGTTGCTAAGGCAACAATATCTCGCCAGAGAAAGCGATGCTGGGAGAGGAGGACGAGATTGCAGATGCAGCTGCAGATACTCTTGGTATGGAATCCATTGCAAAGGTCTTAAACTTGGTTTGAAAACTGTGCAAATATACAGAAAACTAATCAAATTTTAGGTAATTATAAGAAATATATGTTAGGAATCACAACAATTTAGATATATCGATAATGTATCGATATATGAGGGGATAAATCGATATACAAATTAATATTTCTATGTTGCGATATATGAATGGTAAATAGATATTCTGCTTGATATAAAGGATTTATATATTCGATAGAAGACACAAATATTTGTACATTTTACGGTAATATCGATATGTTACAAGTTCGATACTTTAATGATAAATTCGATACATTTTGATAGTTAAAAGTGCGACACATAAAAATGAGCGTTAATAAAGATTCGATATTTTTGACATGGGTAAATGCACTCATTGGGGCTGGAGATATCTCCTTCGGTTTATTATTTTACTTGTTCTTATACCCCAAGGGCTGCATCCTTCAAAAAGGATCTCATCTCTGTAATCAGCTTGCGAAAGAGTGTACCAAGACTGGCTACATAAATGGCTTTTTGCAGCTTTGTGCTGCAGCTCCGGCTCGTCTCCTGTCTGTCATGCATCCGCCTGCAGGACGCACGGAATAATTCTATTTGTGCAGAGTCCTGGGAGCGTGGGCGTGGCACTTTTCCCCGACCGAGTGGTTGGGGCTGACTTATTCCTCTTCCTACCCGCTCCTCTGGGAGCCGAGCTAGTGTAGCCCTGGATCTCTCACGCTTGATGTAGTTGGTGGTTTACTACTAATTTGCAACCACATCGTTTGTTTTGTGTGAGCCTTTGCACCACTCCTCCACTCCTCCGCTCCTCGGCGGCGGAGTGTCCTTTGTGTGTGACAGGAGGCCCTATTCACCCCTTTCCCCCCTCCCTGCTGCGACACGTCTGGTGCATTAATTCTTGCATCACAATAGTGGCGGGAGGAGGACACTCCTCTGCTCAGCACACTCCACTGTCAGCTCGCTTTGTTATAAATGGTCTTGGTCCTGGCGCTCGTTTTGGTCCTGGTCCTGCTTTGGGTTTCGTGGTCTCGTCTTTTTGGAACGCTCTCTCGCTCCTTATCAGTCCGAGCTGCATATTTTGTGCGCCATTGACATGGCCAACGGCAGAAATTCCTATAGCTGAAAAGGAACTTTTCTGGCTCTTCTTAAGGTAATCCTAATTATGAATACATTGTTTAGTGCTTACATTGTTCATCATACTTAAATCATAAATCTTAAGTTTCATCCTTAAAACATGGAAATTCTTATTTTTAATATCTTTACGGACTGCTTTTTTTTATATTCTTTGAGCGACTATTAAAAACGTAAAAATTGATATGCATTGAAAATGTTTTGCATTTTTCACATACATAAAAGGTTGCCATCTCCCAATAAAGTGGCATTATATAGTATTTAGCATGTTAACAAGGCAGAGGAGACACTGAACTGGAGTATAAATTGGTTCCAGAGCTCAAATCACAAAAAATAATAAATGTAAAAAAATTGACAGAAGCCAGAGTTCGAATGTGAAAGTCGACGAATAAAAAAACAACAACCACAAGAACAACATTGATTGCAATATAAATATATACACACATTCTTACAAAATAAAAATACTTGAACAACGTATGATATAGAAATTGCCTTTATAATCGGCTTATGATTTTGATATGGAGACAACAGGCAAATGCCAACACACAAACAGGCTTAAATTGCCTTTTCTACGCACATAATATTAAACATATATATAGAATGGTACGGTGTTGTACAGTAAAATCCCTCATGAGGGGACTATGAAGGCATTTTTTAAGCCTCTTTCATGGACCAATATTCATTCAAAATTCAGGACCGACCATGTCTAAGCATTTGACGGCTAAAATAACCAACAAAATTTGTTAAATTGCTTATATTTTCAAGGCATGTGTGTTAAGATACAGTCATGTACAAATATAAAATAAGTATCAGGAATTAAATAACTAAATATAGATCGAGGTATGCAATGAAACTTTCTTTCAAAGTTGTCTTTGAGTATAAGATAAATTTGTATTATAAAGATGGGACCTCTTAATGGAATAGCTATTTGCAAACTAGTTTATTTGTAGAGTAAAAATCCATTCAAAATAAATTATAATCTTCAATCTCTAAGAAGTATATACACTTGAACAGGATCAACAAACGGGATGAACATTCAATATTCTTCAACATACTTCTTACATCATTAAAAGCACATCGCGTAACTAAAAAATATTCCTTGTTTTTTGTAGAAGACAATAAGACATCTTGTGATTACTTTTAAAACATAATGAACTCCTCGCAAGGATATAAATTTAGCAATTTTTAACATAAAGAACTCCTTGCAAGGATATAATTTAAGCAATTTATGTAACCAAGAAAACTATAAGAGGAAAAACGAAACTGTCTTATAAAATCTTTCGATTGTTGCAAGTCAAGATTGTTCCATTAAAATTTCTAACTGCAATTTAAAGCGAAACTCCTTGAGATGTCGCAACCCTTGAATGTCTCAACAATTTCAAATCCCAACCTGTGCTGCACTGTCTTTAAGCGTTTTGAAGTGGGGTCCCACAGAGTGTATTTTTGACATGTCCTAGCTGGAAAGTTCGGTGGGACAGTTCCTCTAACTACGCCTTGGTCCTGCCGCTTCGTCTGTGGCGAACGTGCCCAACTTTTGTTCGAGAAGTTGTTGATAGATAGAAAACGGGGCCAAGGGTCAGCAGTCAGCAGTCAGCAGTCAGGGAGTCCAGAGTTGGGCATGGGGAGTTGGGTAGCCTCGTCGCCGCACCAGGGGACATGGGTAATTATCGAGACAATGCGCGCGTCCTTCGGCCCCTTTGGCCCTGCAGAGATCCTTCTGTCCCCGGTGTACGTTGTTTTTTTTGTTGTTTGCCCGGGCCAGGAAGTGCAGTAAATTGTGCGACACAAAAATAGTACCTACAGCAGGACAATGGCGTCGCAA
Source organism: Drosophila serrata (assembly GCF_035046125.1). Classification (NCBI taxonomy): domain Eukaryota; kingdom Metazoa; phylum Arthropoda; class Insecta; order Diptera; family Drosophilidae; genus Drosophila; species Drosophila serrata. The sequence continues at coordinate 1,708,618 of NW_028256998.1, forward strand.
AATGCGCCATGCAGTGCAGCCTGCCTGCGGTGGGAGGAGGGTAGTCCTGGGCACTGGCTGGTGGTACATAAGTAGTGGGCGGGCTCATTCCTGCAAGCCTGCAAGGACATTCGATATGGGGAGCGCTGTGCACAACAGACGCTTGTCAGCAGCAGACGTGACTAGACGACAACAACGTTGGTGACAAGAACAAGAGAAAAAGCCCCCCGTTCCTCCAGTTCGTAAAGGAGAAGCACACATACGTACATGGTTGGGCTGGGAAGTTGGAAAGTGATGAAAGTCGTGGTTTAAGCAAGCAATTGGGCATAAAAGGGCTTCAAGCCATCTGATTCAATTCAGTTGAGAGCTCTACCTGGGGAAACAATTAAAAAATCGTTTAAGAAATCAAGGTATTTCACCAAGATCTCTTGAGATAGTTATTAGCTTAGGGTTTAAGGGGTTTCTACTTTACAATGTTATCTGTTGGTAAAGAAATTGTATACAAAGTCATAGGTATTGAAGTATTACATTATTCAGTAAATCTAATTAAGTTTGAAGACGTTTAAAATGGGAAATAGAGTGGCATACGAGTAGAAAATCTTATTGATGCTGAGGAGATTACCTAGGCAAATAGATAGAGTCCTTGCTTACTTTTCGACTTCAAAGAAAAATCAAATCAATTTAGAATGTTCACTAAATCTTTTGATTAGCAACAATAATTTGTTCTAAACACCAATTAAGTTGAGATGTTACAGGTTAAGCATTTATCCCTTTAATTTTCATTTTAATATAATAGTTGTAACAAGCAATCAACCACATTTAGCCACATCAATCAATCAGCTTTTAAGAAACAATATGGGAGCTATAGTTTAAATACATGACATACGTGAGTCTCATCCTATTTATAGCAAAACATATCTACTTTATGGAATCGCAAATGTTGGCTTCTCTCCCATTTAGCCGAAAATGTTTTGAAGTTGAAGCTCCGGCAGACACCCAACAAGTTGAGCAGACTCTGGGCATGCCGCAATCATAAACATAAATCTGTGGCATTTAGCTCGGGCTAAAATAAAATCAGGCAGCACACAAACCCACTAACCGTCTAAACGCTACGGATTTCGTTCCAAGGGGGGGCGGAATATCCTCCTGACGCAAAACCCGGGCATGATATTCAATTGTTTTTGCAGCAGGAGAATTTAATTTGACACGTACTTTTAATGTAGGGCTCTATGCTCTCAGCCGCCAGCTCTTGGCTCTCGTCAGCTAATGCCGGAACACTGGAACATGGGGCATGTGGCATGTGGCAGGAGCAGGGCGATTCCCCAGTACCAAAAGCACACGTGTGCGTGGGGTAGTCACAAATTCAATTTAGATACAATTTCCTGTGACTGCGTGACTCTGAGCCTAAGCCATTCCAGGGGCCTCCGTTAGCCGCTGCTTCTACCGCCATTTTCACTGACAATTAAAAAAAATTGCTAGCCCTGTGATCGAGCCAGGGTATATGTATTGGGGGGAAATTTGCTGTTGCCAAACAATAAATAAGCAATTTATATGCACAAATGCATTTATCGAGCGTGAAGAGAGGCCACGAATGAACGGGCAGGAAGATCAACATTGTTGAACCTTTAAAGAGAATAATAATTGTATTTACTTCATCACGCTTATGTTGCTATTCATTATATTTGCCACTTCAAATGGAAAAAAATCTCCGACAAGAAAATTTTTAAAAAGAATTATAGAAAGTTGAATCGGTACTAACTTATATGGATATGCTCTATAAAGAACTTCGCTTTAATTAGAACTTATCATCTAGGAAAACATAAAAAAGCATTCGGTTTTCAAGAAAATAGTAACTAAGAAAGACTTTTCTATAAATAAATTGAAATTCATATAAATATTAAAGTGAATTAACTGTGTTAGTGTATTCAATTGATATAAAATATTTATTAATCACATTTTTTGGCCACTTTTTTTTTGTGCTATGTCCTTTTTAATTCATATATTCCTCTTTGTCTCGTATTCATTGTTGTCCTCTACCCGTGGCGAAAATTTAATATTTGGCTAAAAAATTTACGAGTCATGGAGTGAGGTTCTGCATTGTGTGAATAATTTTCTCGATGAGTGGCCGTTGAGTCGCCAATGTTCTCATGCCCCAAAAGGTCAGCAAAAAAATATGATTTTTAAATCCTGAAACTCAGGGTTAAAATGTATGAATATATGCAGCAGAATTAAAGAGAAAATTTGGCAAGGTTAAAGTCCCTATTCGGGCGCCATAGTAATCGGTGAGAGTTTTCCAGGAAGAACTTAGATGGAAATGTGATTTTGAATGAAACAATAACATAATATATAGTTAATCCTATATTGGCTTCAAATACATAGATTTAAATAAAATATATATATGGTACAAAATTTGATTTTATCACCTGTTTTTATGGTACACTAAGTATCCAAAGTATGTTAATTAATTTAATAAATTAATTAACTAGAATTATTTCGTTTTCTTAGTCAATAAGTCTCAGATTTTCCCAACTATCATAAAATAGCTCCTATTTTAGGCCTTTGTAAACCCAAACAGACGCTAGGAATCGTCATCAAAACAGTCGTTCTCTAGAACGTTAAATTTGAGCTTTGTTTTGGCCCTTTGAATTATTCGTGAAGGTGGACCAGCTGCTATCCGCTGGTCCACGATGCAAAATTAATCACGAGAGGTACTTTGGACTTTGTTTGGACAGCGGCATTATGACAAACGGCGACAGCAGATGGCGCCAGCATGCATGCCATGCAAATTATGAAACTTTTACGCTTCTTCTTGCCCCCAACACACACAATCCCCTGTGATATTATTGAAATCGGACCGGAAAACAGACAAAACTAATAAGAAAAATAAATAAATGTTGCCTCTGTCTTCTTCATCTGCCGGTTTCACTTTCCAAACTTGTCAAAATTAGTTTTATTGTTTATGATAAACGAACAATGAGAGAGAGAGCGTTGCATTCAGAGAAAACCAATTGGAGGAGCATTTATTTCTGCAGCGTAACTCGAGACACAAACAAACTAAAAACAAAACACTGGTCCTACTTTCGTTTTCAATCCCCCAGTATTCTAGTATTCGTCTCTGGCAAAGAGTTTTAATTTTCCAAACACGTATTGGTCAAATGAAAATGGGAGCCATCTCCATGCCTGTTCTTGTCGCTTTTCCGATACCTAATAATATTTTTGAAAGGGTATATTCAGTGTACAATAGCCATTCCTAAGGATAGTAAATATCTACTAAAAGTTGGAGTTTATATTCGGAACCGAGAGCTTCTGAAATTCGAATAAATACCCTGTAATGCCCATACAACACTGGGTATTTGACAGGTCCAGAGACCCTACATTTAATAACCGTGTTTAGTTGTTTTTCTCCTGCAAGGAGTGATGATGATGATGGGGATATCGAGATGCTTTTGGGAGGAGCAAAAAAGTTCCTAGCGAAACTGTCCAGTTTCAGTTTTTCTGGGGGGGGACGGGTATCGAATTCGCAGGACATATATTCCGGACACCCCGCACTTCCGGCACGCTCTCACTCGGTCGAATTGTCTGTGCAAACATATGTACGGAATAGAATTGGAGAATCGCATACGTGGAATTGCTACCAGAAGCTACAGCTCAGCTCTGTCCCCCAGCTCCAACCTAACACTGAGCGCACGACTTCACCTTCTTTGTTCTGGTGAAACTCTCCGGGTCATCCCGGCGGATAGTTAAAGTGTCCGAAACGATTTAGTGGAGGATGCTCCTCTGCCAGTGGAGGTTATGTGTTTGCTGCGTGAAGTACTCACTGGGAATAATGGAGTGCCTCGGCCAGGGTCGCTTCATCTACTTCTTTTCTCTATGTTTGTCGGGGTGAAAGTGTCGCCTTAAAGGTCAGCAAAACGATTGGTAACACATTGTTGTCCGGCAGGGTTCTGCACAAGTTTAAGGCTATCTTAATTGAATACAAGGAAAAGTTCTTTCTTGTAAATAGATAGATGGATTCACCTACATATTCCTCAGATATAGAGGAATCTGATATATGTCTAATTGGCTTCAGCAATTTTAAGGACATTCGAATGTTATCACCCACATGAAAATCTTTGTACCTCTTGTAGGCTACATTCTTCTAAGCTTCTTCACTGTTTGAGTTCTGGCAGCTATGAAAAACGAAAGAAATATTATTAAAGTCGGAGAGGTTGAAACCAGATATGATCTCTGAAATCTTCCCTATCAACAGGTACGCCTATTCTTTTTGAAAGGTTTTAAATTGCGATTTCAATGATGCATGTCATAGAAGCACTTATACAAGGCAGAATCTAGTTTAATAACTTATACTTTCCATTAAAATTTGATAGAGAGAAAATTGGTTTGTTTCGAGGAATTGCAACAAATATGGAATTATCCTTATACTCAACGAGTGGCAGGTATTAGAACTTAAAACCCCATTTTGCATCCCGCTGGACGACAGTGGCGGGCACTTAAAGCCAAATATACCCGCGCCTGGATAAACAGTTAGATGGAGAACGCCCAAAGCTCTCTCTTCCCCACCCCGTCAAGCGTCCTTCCGCCTGCGGCAGGTGTATTTGCGGGCGTTTTCGCTGGTGTTTACAGAACGCAATATGCTCAACATGTTGGTAAACTTTCACAACTGTTAGTGTAAATATTGCATGCAACAAAACGATGCCTTGAAATAACAAAGCGCCTATGCCAATAGAGCCACGAAGGCCGTGCCGCACAGTGGGGCTTTAGACTAAAAGCAATATTTGAGAGGATTTAATTAAATCAAAAAGTACTTTTTTTTATACAAGAAATATATATATATTATTTTCTATATAAATAAATATATACATTTTACTAAGAGGTGTTGTTTTTGAACAAGTGATGTACATAACATAGTTTAAGCTATAATTATCATATAGAGAATTAGCTATTTTCTAAACTTATGTATGCTGCATTTTTGGTACTTATATACTTAATTCAATTTTCAAATTTAATTGTAACTTTTAAATGTAATTGAGTGCTAAGGCTTTCCACTGTGCATTTGAATGGAAAATGTTATAAAATAAAGAGAGTTTGGAAAAGTACACTTAACAATTTATAAGAGAATTATTGTTTATTGGGGTCTCTGTACTACAGAAGAGGAAATATGCCTAATAAGAGCAATTCTCATAACACTGTATTCAAAAATTTGATTAATCAGAAAGAAATACTTTTATATGTTATATGTTTATATGTTTTTATACGTCATACTCGTTTTCCCTAACACCGATTTAAAATGTAAAAGTAGAAAGTTGTAGTAAATATTTATGCGTTTTAGAGTACTTGCCCGAAGTTTGTTTGTTCAGTAATTAAAGTAAAAACATATTATATTAATTAAACCTCATGATCTTTTTTGTTTATAAATTTAAATAGCTTTAAACGTCTTTAATGGTTATTCTGTTTGCATTTCTCACAATTTAAGGATTGCTTTCCAACTTCAAAAGAAAAATTAAAATAATTATTCGAGCAAAAACATTACATAATCTTTTTTAACCTATTTAAAACTACTTAATTTTCTAAGAAACCTACCGATTAAAAGAAATTGAGACATTTTTGGAAGTTACTAAAGAAAGACAGTTGTGGATTTGATTTAAAATTGGCAAAGACTTTTTTCTGATTCCATTTCTGCTCTGTCAATTTCTCTTCCTTTATTTTCTTTGGACCCATGAAAAGGCTTCTAAAGTTGAGGGTGGCAAAAGGAAATGGTATTGCACGGAATATTAGTAAACGAAACGAAAGTTGGCAAAAACTGCGTGCACCGGTTGTGTGTGTTCCGAAAGATTGAAAATGCTTTTTAACAGAACGAAATTGCACGGCTTCGTCCGGCACCAGTTTCATCCATGGGTCCCTGTATCATCATCTGCCCCCAATCCTAACCCAGTGACCACCTCGAACGATTCCGGGGCTTGATGCATTTACATTTCCACCTGTGCCAGAGACACACACAAACACACACAGAGGCCCAGCGAGTTGTAAGCTTAAGTGCCATTACATGCAATCGAGTCGAGTTTGAGTTTCTGAGTTCTCCTCGCTCCGAAACCATTTTTGTTTCCTTTTTCTTGTAGCTCCTCACCTGCTCTGATGTTGTTCAGTGATGCTAATACTTGGTGAAGATAATGTTCAATATTCTTATATAACATATAAGATAATGTACCTACTGCTATCATATTTATATTTGAATATAATTGCATACAAATGTATGACTTTAATACATTTTGTATTCCAAAAAAATCAAGTTAACATTTCTTGAAACTAATCTTATCCCATATAACCTAACCGAATCACCTAGAAAAATGAGTAAAAATTACATAAATTTCTTTCTAATATTCTTTCCAAGAATATTGACATCACTGTTTTCCATGAAAGTTTCCTGTATTTGGTCCATAAGAGCATAATGCATATTTAAGCATATTTTGTAGTCCGCTTTTACTGGCAGTTGGCAAATATGGCACCCCTTGACCCAACACTTCACCCAACCTACCCCCTCCCCCTGACTCTTGGCGCAAAGTGCACTTCATCAGACAATTTTGTTGGGCGTTTTGGTCCACCTCTGGTTCTGGACTTTGTCTTTTTTTTTTCTCTTTGAGGGAGAGGAGAATTTGTGGGGCTTGTAAGTGGGTAGATTATATACTGGCTAAGCTGTGACAGCTTCGAGTGATAGCCAGTAACTATAAGTGGCCTTCGTTATCACTTTGCGAGGCATAAATGACGAGGTAAATGTGAATTATTTGAAAAATTGGAATTCTAAAATGCTTTAGCGAAGAAATTAAGGTAACAAAATATAGCGAAGGCTTTAAAAATATATCATGACTTAATCAAAAATGTGGAATGCTTAATAATACAATAACTATAGAGCTCTTCTACAATTTTAATATAAAATATTAATGATAAACTTTCAATATATAAGCTAAAGAAAGTCTTGGGAGAAATTAATGGGAAATTATAGCGACATTGAACACTTTCTGTAAATTATATGTTTCACATAACATCAATTCCTTCAAAAGGATTGATAATATAGGGTTCCCAAAGATCAAATCTCTTGTTCAAACTCTTTTAAATGTGTTTAAAAGCATTATTAAAATTCATAATATTGTATTGCATACTTTTGAGCAACTTTGTTAGTAATTTCTGTAGCACTATGTATATTTATTTCTATAGAATATTTGTGATACATTTTATGAACCTTTCCAGTTGTTTTTCTACCTGCCTCTTAATGAATTGATAGAAATGAATGCCATCATCAAACTCAGGGCTGCATTGGTTGCCAAAAATATATATAGTGTGTGTAGTCTGTAACATGACTGAATAAACACAATTTCCTTCTGTTTTGCCGGTTCGTTCGTTTGTCAACAATTCAATTCATCAAGCGAAAGTTTCACCTGAACAGCGGCAGATACTCCTTCTTCTCGCACAGGGGAATCCTGGGACAGAGAATCGTTTCGTTACTTTCCTTTCTCTATTTTCTTTAACTAAAACACCCTTGAGAGTTTTTCTTTATTTGATCATCTTAGCTGCCACTTGCAGCGCACAGACAGACAGACAGACAGGCAGCAGGACGAAGGACGAGGTCGACCTCCTGACATCCTTGACTTGCTGCCTCCCATAGACTTTTACTTTTGGCTTTGGCAAACATGTGCAGGTTGTGTGGCCATGTGGGTGTGTGCGGGTGTGTATATGGAGGGGCACAAAAAGTTTGCCAACTTATATTGAAAAATGTTGTTAACACGCAAAAGTTTTTGCAACGTTTACTCAGCCCAACAACAGAGGTAACAACAGCAACAGCAACAACCCCAGGATGGAGCACAACAAAATCAAACTAAACAAGTGGAATTCAATAACTGGACACTGGAAGCAAACAAAATATCCCAAAAAGCCGCTCCTCAGCCCATGTTAAAGTGTTTGGAAAGAGGTGCCCCCTCGGAGCAGGAGATGAGCCCAGTTCTGGTGCCTGATTTGAATAGAATTAGAATGTTTTCTTTACCTGAGACGTGTGCAAACGAGAGCAGCTTGTGAAGGACTATGGAGTGGCAGTGGGATCTGAGTAAATATTTACCCGAGGTTAAGGGCCATTTGGAAGTGGCAGCTTTCCCAGGGAGCTGGCCGAAACATTTTCCGAGCGAACGCTAATTCAATTTCGGAGAAAGTTTTTCGGGAAGAACTCTGAGGGTTATTTCTCTTCACTAAATTATTCTGTAAGAGTTATGCCATGTTCTTGATTATAAATCTAATTTATTATTATTATTTATTTGGAGTTAGATGATGTTAAGTCTCTTAAGTAATGTTTGCAATAGTTCCATATTACTATTATTTACACCTTTTGACAGCTTTTTAAATGGATTTTCTGCACTCTCTCCAAAAATCCTGACATCAATTTCATAAAATTTCTATACAAACACACACACACAAGGGGTCTCTTCAATCGCAACCAAAAATGAAAAATAATTTCAAAAAGCTGAGTGCCAGGACCGTAAATACTGGTCGGAGGACTCGTTGTTGCCTTCTCTATGTATGTGAAGGAAGCTAATAAGGATTTGCAATTTAATTTGTTTGCTTGCGTGCGTGGCGAAAATAAATTTTTGTCACCCAGCGAAGAAGTCCGCTCAAACATGCTTGGAATTTATGTTTGTATTTTCGGTTTCAAAGGAGAGAAAGAAGCCCCATAAGGTTTATTTTTAGGAGAGTTCAAGGGGGGGATATTTGTGTTTTTTCGCCTCGTGTTCATGGCTTATGGCTTCTTGGCTTTGCGCACAGTTTAATTTTATAATTATTTGCATTTTTGATCACGTACTACTAACAAGGTTGCCCTTTTAAGTCCGCGAATAGGAGGGATACGTAGCTTGAAATCCTTGTGATAGGGGATCCTTAACGAAGGATATTTTAAGCAGACGAGCACCTATGTTCGTCAAGATGATGTGGCATCATGGAGGTATTAAGTCCGGACAGACTAGAAATGACTAAATCAAGGAGACATATACACTTTGTTGTTTTAGAAATGAGTCTTTCTGCCTGTAATCCTAGATATTGATCTACTCTTTAAGAAATGTATTAATATTCGTGTGAAACATTATCAAGACAAGTGAAAACAATGATTTAGATACCTTATACTGACTTTATAAGTATGTTCAACTATGGAAATATGTTCAAATATGTCAAAAAATGGAAAAAGGACATAAAGGACAAACTAAAGTTGCGGTACCAAAAGTAGTTTTTAAATTTCCAAGCACGTGCGAGTGTCGTAAACAACAAAATACGAACCAGTTATTTGTCCTCTGATATGCATAATAAACTAAAAATTATTTGAAATTTCCCTTTCGTTTCCATTTAGACAAGTGACTTTAAAAAACAAGGGTATGATCAAATGATCTCTCAAGGACAACACCCACCCTAGTACTACTAATAAATTATTAAATGTTCCTAAAATTCCCTGTATTCTTAAGCAAAATTCCATTTCAAATTTAAGTACATTTCCTAAGCATCTTTCGATTAGCTTGAGTCCAAAATAAGTTTGCCAAACATTTTTGCCATTAATGTTCTCAGTCGATACACTCCATACTGAAGGGTAGAAGATGCAAGTATCACAAACATGACCACAGTTGAGATTAAAGCAGTTTTTGCCGGTTTAGAGTAGTTCAGGAATGAATATATATAAGTATGTCCCTTCCTAAAATTAAAATCGATATAATAGTCGCTGTTTTGGCAAAATATAAACAATACTTCTTACAAGTCTCGACCTCCTGCGACGTAGAAAACGATCGTAAATCCCAAATAGACCAAACAAAAGCCCATTGGATAAATAAAGTGCAGAAGTCGAGAGGGATGGGCCACCACCAAGTTATCAATTGTGAAGAGAATAATCGGCATTGCATGGGTCCAGATGTTATATAGGTCTGAGACATATGTCGGACTGGTTGGCACCCGATCGCTGGGATATATCAAACACCAATAAGTAAGGGAAACCACATGTGCGGCGCACAAAGTAATCCAGAAGCAGGCCCAATAGCTCTGCATCACCCAAGTTGGGGGAACTAAAAAGGAACGGATCTTATATATTAGGGAATATCATTAACTTATTTCTAGATTTACCCCATGAACTGTCCTGAAAGTGATATACTGTCTGCAGAATAGCAGCGTAAACACTGGTAATGCCACACATATAAAACGACCAATTGGTTAAATAGATGAAACAAGTCCCTTTCTGAAAGTATCGCACCGTATAACTGATGACACCGATTCCAAAAAATGCACCCAGAAAGCAGCGGTAAGCCAGGAAGAAACTCGATTTAGGTTTTGATTGCCACTAAAAGATTGAATAAGACTTGGTAAAAACAATAGTGATGAGTACAAGTTACCAACTTGGGAACGCAGAAAGTTCAAAGGCGAATTGTATCCCAGGCCAAATCGTTTCCAACGGAACTCTTCCCTCAGGCTTAAAGGCACTTGCGAATGGTTAAAGCCCTCCATTCATCTAATTTTTTATTTAAAATTTTTGTAACTAAACATCGAAATGACTCTACACTCCAGGAGTACCCAGTTAATATTACAATATAGCGAAATTCCCGTGAAACAGGTGAGTCCAATGTCTGATAGTGGCCACACGTGAATTAGAGAGAAGGCAGATATACATAGATGTGGGCCGGCTGTCGAATCATTTAGGAATGCTCAAAAAGCAATTTAAAATGATTTACGTTCGTGTACGAGCATGGGCAATGGGAAGCGGAAGTCGGTAAGGCGGATAACGATTCTAGTTTGGCAGTTAATTACAATCGTTGTTGAACTCTATCTTTCTCTGCTCTAATAGTGAATTAATAAAGTGCCAGCCAGCGGGTGATTTATAGCCTCAGTTTTGGAAATCGACACTATCAGTTTTGAGTGCAAATATAGTGTTACGTTCCAAGATAGTTCCATACTCCATTTTTGCATGTTGTTTTCTTATATTTTTTTATTTTGTACATTTGTGTGGAATGTTTTTTTCACCCAAGTAAATCACTACAGACACTTGCTAAACAATACTATAGAATTCTCCGTCTTGAAGGGAATGCAACTAAGCAGCGGCGGAAGTGCCTGGAGCGGAATGCACTCCAGCATCTCGGAGGTGTGGAGGGACTTCCCCGTCTGCACTAAACGACGAAGTGTGCGACCATTGTTGAGGGCTGCCATACAATTTGACTCTTCCTTATCCGCACACTTTCAAGTGCCAATACAACAGCCGGCTCCAATGAGAGCTTCAATTTTGTGCCGCTTCCTCCCTCCTTGGGTGTCCTTGGGATCCTACTGCTCCTTTTCCTGCGACAATGAGTTGTGCTCGAAGCGTAGCTCAATGACGACGACGCATCGTTGACATCAACGGCGCAATGGATTTATCAAAAGCCCAAGAAAAGAATAAAAACGGAAGCTGGCGAAAGTGGCAGCGACAAAAGAGCAAATCACTTCCGTGTGAAAGGACCAATAAGCAGGAGGGGAAAGAGAAAGAGAGAGCGTCAGAGGAAATGGCGACGGAGTAAAATGTGAGTGCGATCGGATTTCCGGTTGAGGGCCACCTAAGTTAAGGGCATATTTATAACCTGAAATTTATTGAAATTGATAACGTCCAGTACAGAAATCTATTTTTTTTTGTCATGTATTTTATGTTACTTGATGGAAAGAATTAGGCGTAAGTGTTAAGGATTTTAAAAACAAGGTAATTTACAATTACAATGGGAAATAGGGAAAGTCGAAATAGTCGCCTAAGAAACATAATGGTCAGAGTCTTAATAGATTTTAAATAATACTGTAAAAAATATAAAACTTAATTTGAAATATAAAACTTTAAAGGCTAAATCTTTTAATTCTGTAAAAAAAATTGAAAGTAAACACATTTTTTAAAGACTAAGAAAGTGGATCAAGAACTGGAAAAGCATATTTAATAAGAAAGTACCTATGATCAGTAATTAACTATGATCAGTAGGTAAATTTGATCAGTAAGTATCAATGAACCTTAAGTAACTATGCTCAGTAAGTATCTATGATCATTTACTAACTTTGAACACTAATAAACAATGACTTGCAACTTTTGTAACACAACACATTTCTAAGCCTTGGCCGGCTGAAGTCACTTCGTTCCGGGGATGTTAGAACCAGTTGGGAATTATACGCATATATGTGCGAGATTTGTTTCGAAGCAAATTTAAGAGAAATCTATTTGAATGAAACTGTGCAGTTATTCTTCTACAAAAATTTTAATAGTATATAAGTCGGAGCATTTCAAATCAGTGGACTGTATATATATATGCCATAGGAACAATCGGAAAATTATAAGAAAAAAATTATACATTTTCCAGTTTTCAACAGATTGTCATCAAATTTGATATATAGTCATTAAATATTAACCTAGAATTTTGTTTAAAATTGAATGAATATATAATTTATATTGTATTAATTCCTAGTGATCGAATTTCAATCTGCAAGGGTATACAAACTTCGTGCGTGCTTTCTTGTTTTAGAATTATGCATTTCCAAATTAATTAAATTACTTGGACTGATTAACTTTAAACAAGTTTTAAAAGTATATGCCAAACTTTAAAAGAAAAACCGTACTCTTACACTCAAAAAAAGAAACCGATCTCCCAAAATAAATATAAAGCAATGCATGTGTCTGGGAATGCAAGAGAGTATAAGAACTTGAAAGTTTGGCTCTTTTTTCTCCTATTGGATGCTGTCTGGCGAAGGCAGCGATGCAAGAACAACATGACATAAATCTTCATAAGCAAGTTCGGCGAAGGAAGCCACAGCCTGCCCAGGTTTTCTCGGTTATTTTACCTTTACCTGAGCACAGCCATTTGGTTTTAGGCTTCCTCTTCCCGCCCGCAGTGTTGGTGTTAATTTTTTGCACGCCTTCGTCTGTAAATAAAACACGTTGCAAATGGCACGCCCCCAAAAGAAGCTCACCAACACACAATAGGCGCCATAATTCAACATAAAATATTACGCAGAGACCAGCGATTTGGTGGGGGAGGAAAGCCAACTGCTCTGCAGTTTTGGCAAGTGGCTGGAAGATGTTCTTTTTAGTTTTTCCCACATCGGGAAAACTTGTCTGAAAGTCGAGGATACGCAAAGTTTTAGCAGCAGCAAACCGATTTTTATTTTAGCCCCCTTCTTGTTAGTTCTGTGAATGTTTAAATATAAAATAGTCATGAAAAATGAAATATCTAATGAGTGATTTTTCTTTCTCAAAACATAGTAGAATTAAAAATTATAATAACTAATATTTAAAGACCTTAAACTATAGAATATCTTCTATTTATATGTGATTTGTAGTCTTGAAAGCCTTGACGTTTTTCTAGAAGAAACAATCGAGGCAACAAAAACCGTCAGAAAGGCAATAAACGGAGGCAAAACCCAAAAACTTTTCTTATTTCAGATGAAAAATGCAAAACTTTTTTAATATGCGAAAGTAAAATTTTTATTTAAATCAAGCCAGCTGCAGAAACGTGATGCAACTTTAATGCAAAGGCTTAGATTGATATCCTGCGTTGCTATATATATTATATATGTATTTAGACCTATTGAAAAAATATATATATTAAACGGTGGAAAATCAGTCAAGAAGGTAACTTCAATCAATTTTCGGGAGCTAGCCCAAAGAGCTGCCAACTCCAACCGGTGTCCAGTTTGAAAATTGTATGCAAAAATGTTGCTGCAAAGTGCTTCGGCACTCGAGTTAGGTGCAAAAGCAATTACGCGCTTTGACTTTGTAATTAAAATCGATTTTCATCAAGTTTTACTGCCAACCAAAGCGCTTTTGATTTCCCCTCAATCGCACGCACACGCGGACATCGCCCAGGACCCTGCAAAACACACACACGTATATACATATAATGTACATGTACTTTCCATGTGCAGTCCTGAAACAATCCATTTTTGTCTGCTGCAACTGCTGTTTTGCGGCAATTTTGATTAGAAATTCGGCACGTTCCCCTTCACTCTTTCTCTGGGCAAATTAATCTGCCATTTGAACGCATCCCGCACTTTGCACACCCTTTTCCCCCACAAAAGGAAGGACCTCACGCCCCATCATCTTCATCGACATCATCATCATCCTTGCCACGGTCCTTCTTTCGCTCGGTGAGCTCGTCCTTTCTCCCCTCCCCACTCAACTGTTAACGTTTTAAAAGGGACAGCAGTTCCGGCCTTCCGCCATGCACTTAGCACTTGATGAGCTTGTTGGTCTGCTCTCGACAAGGATACTTTCATAAATCTGCTGCGAGGGGAATTAGTGTTGATGGCAAAAATTAAAGGCTTGCTTAAAAAATGTAACCAATTAAAAAGATACATTTATAAAACTATGCCGCCTATTATTCGAGTGAGGATATTTTAAAAGAAAATGCAGTGTTATTTAGGATATGACACTGCATTAAAACCACAATTAAATAGAGTTTATAAAGAGCCTATGAACCATCAATTGGGTTTAAGCTCAGTCAGAGTAAGACAAGAGTATAAAACTTAATAAATGAATTATCAATTGATGTTTTTTCTTAGAAATTACTACACAGAGTTATTAGAAGAATTCCCCACAATTATGTATGTATGTCGAAGTCCAAATCGATTTTGCTTACTTCTTAAGACAGTGTCATAGTCGAATAAGTTTAGTGAAGTAATTTTATTCAATTATAAATTAATTAAATCAAATGAATTCAATACTAAATCCCCAAGGTACTCTAAAGATCAATTATCAGAGAATTGGTATGTTTAATATACCCTTACAGGGTACTATAATGTTAGTCAGAAACTTAAAACGAAGTGAAGGAGTCATTTTCAACCCTATAAATCATACATATATTCTTGATCAGCAAGTCGATCTCGGGAAGAAAAAACAATTGTAGAAATTTTTTCAAAAATTTATAAGAGGTAAAAAGTTTTAGAAACTTAAAGAAAAAGTGGCTAACTTGCAGTTTGCAATTAAATCATTAAAAAAAAGAAAATAAGAAGAAATAAAATATATACGTATGATATAATAATTAGATGTTGAACAAATTTAAAACAATTATTTAAAACCATATTAATATAGAATATTAGTATACAATATTAATAGTATAAATATATATATAGTAGAATAAGGGTTGAAGTAAATATTTGTAAAATTAGAGTTTCGTTAAGTTTTGCTGTACTTTTTTCAAATTTATATATTTCCAAATTGCCATGAAATGAAAAGGTAAAAAAAACGCGGGTTTTCAATTATCCAAATGTCAAAATTGAGATCCACAAGAGTGGATCGTATCTCTTTAGCGGCTCTCTCACTCTTACGTTCCTCTCTCACCACGAAAGCAAAAACAAAGAAAACAGCGCAGGAAAAATTCGCGCGCTTTCACAGACTAGTTTGAGGATTAGGAAAATAAGAAAATTGTGTTTTTTCACTCACCCACTTAAAATGCATATGTATGTATGTAGCTCCCAACGGCGAATTAGTAAACGAAACACGCTCATTTTTTGCATTGGCGCATACAGAACAACAACACAACAACACACAACTTGCCAGCAAATACGGCACTGATCTTGGCAATAAATGATTGAAAACCAAAAACACGCAATGGACAGGCTTCCCCCACTTTAATTTCACTTTTCACTGTGGGGACCGCTGTTTTCCTACAGTTTTGGTACTTTCCACTGTTTTTTCCGCCGTAATTTTCCATTTATTTCACTTTTTAGCGCAGCGTTGACCTCCTGCAGATCTTTTCATTTTTTTTGTTCATTTTGGCGTTGGGGCTAGAGCTGTGAGAACGTCGATGGCTAGTACCGATCGCTAGTATCGATGGCTAGTATACGATGTCTTGTAAATATCAGTATTTTTACACCTCTAGTTGGAAGATCTGATTTCCAACATTGACGGGTAGAGGGCGAGTTCTCTCCGCGAAACGTAGCTTGGCGATGTTTTGCAATGTTTCGCAATGTCGCGGCTAGATGGCGAGATAAAACTCAGTTTTCACTGAACACGAAAACCAATATTAATGATGGATAATTTTCCTAATTGGTCAAATAAAACAAGTAAATAAATAATTGATAAATATTAATAAAAAGTGAAAGTATATGGAATAGCAGAGAAATTATAACTATTTTCTCTCAACTACCGCTCGTTTTTATGACAACTATAGTTTTTAGTTGTCCAATTTTCATAAAATTTAAACTGAAATTTTTGATTCATTAACCTAATAAGAAACAAACATAGGAAAGCTTTCCGAATAAAAATTAATGATTTTTTGTTTTAGTTAAGACTTTTTTAAACTTTGATTTGTCGAAAAAATTGCCATACAAAAAGAGCGATAAATATTGTTTAAAAATATGTGAATATTTTAGGCAAAGTTATAATCATTTCCGATACTATCATACTATTACATAAATTAGCTGCAACTTTCCGAAGTTAGTTTCCTTTATTTTGTTAAATAAGTTAAAATTACTTTAATCTGTCTGTGTTTCTTTAGTTTTCGAATAAAAAACATAAATTAATAATTCCGTTAACAACTTAAAATATTCAAACATTCAGATTCTCTCTTGTATAAATACTAACAACTGACTTAAACAAAATTTTATTAACTTTGTAAGCGGTTCTAGAAAATATGAACAGAAGACAACTGCATCTTTGTTTCTTTAATTAATTTCTCTCTCTCTTTCTGTCGCTTAATTTACGTACATATGGGATAAATAAATAACGAAAATAAAAACCATAATTAAAAGCGAAATTCGCGCGTTTCATCTCTGCGCTGTGCAGTGTAAATAATAAAATATATGTATATATTTTAAACTGGCCGAAAGCAACGTTCCACGTGCTTTTGTATTGTGCCAGCAACACTTTTATTGAATTAAATTTTGTGCCATTACTCGAAGAGTCCTCGTCCCTTTAGTGTGTCCTGTCGCAGCTCCGCGTGCCAATTCCGAATTTCCGCAGTTTCATCCATCGAAGGACATACAAGTCACGACTGCCTGTGCACATTGCCCACATGTGTAATCTGTTTGCCAATATTAAAATATTCATTCACCTTAATTGTCAACGGTTCAGGCCCGGCTCTGGTCCTCGGTCTCGATCTCGGCCAGGACCTCGCAGAGCACCACAACCGCGTCAAAATCCCCCTATATTTATCTCTCTGTCACTTGCTCCCTTTTGCATATCTATATATATATATATAATATAAAATATATATATATCTGTGGCTATATCTCCTGACCCAACCACCCGACTCCCACATGTAATAACTTGATCTCTGTTGAGTTGTCAGCAGAACATCACGAAAATTGTAACGAGCAGGCTAAAAAAAACTTGGAAAAGTTTTTTGTTTTTCCTTTTTTTTGGACATGAATACCTAGTACTCGACAGTGGGAGAGATGGGTTTGAAAGTAAAGAAATGGGTCTTGATTTTGTATAAATTTAATATAAAAATTGATTGTTTCATATAATTATATACGATCCTGACATATCTTATATCATAAATTCATAAAAATATATAAAATCTTTTCTTTTACGACCTTATGCTAAATTAACTACATTTTATTATGGGTTTAAAAAGTTACTAAGCTATTAAGCTATTTTTTGAAAAATATATAAAATATTATTTTGATTAAATTTAATTTTAAATTATTTTATTTGAGTTGATTATATAATATCCAGAAAGATGTCATATAAACAAATCATAGAAATATATTAAACCTGTTTTCTTAATGATTACATTTTGGTATTAGTTTGAAGAGGTGAAAGATAGTAAGCTATTAAGATACATTTTAGAAATATATTAAATATTATTTTGATCTAATTTTATGTAGATGATTATATAAGATCCAGACAGATATTATATAATCAATTCATAGAAATATAATTAATTTTTCTCATACACCTTTTGCTAAATAATAATAATTATATTTTGAAATGTGTTTGAAAAGCTATTAAATAAGCTATTAAGGTAAATTTTAATAAATACATATAGATATCATATGGTATAGATATAATAATAAGTAAATTCTATAACAAATACAAATATAAAATGTATAAAACACAACCTTATAGACTAGAACTATTAAAATTATAACCAGTTGATTCTATGATTTTAGTTGCTTATTTTAACCAATCTTTTTACCAATTTTATTTAAAAAATCCCTTTAAGAACATGTTTCAAAATATTCTCCAGCATATCAAGTATTCCAATACCATTCTCACTTTCTTTTGCAAAAATATATAGATATATATTTTGTTGTTGTCCCATTTTTACCAATGTTTCGTGTGCGAAAATTTCGCAAGGCCTGCTACACCCAAACGAAACTCTAGAGTTTGTTGTTCTTTTTTATTTATCTGTCTGTGATGTGCTTTTCCCCGCTCCTGCCAGGGGGGAGAGTGGGGAGGGAGGTGGAGGGTGATGCTGCGCAAGGATAGGTCCAGGAGTACAACAATTGTAATCACTGGGAATCAGCATGTTCCACATACCAACACGAAAATCTGTCGAACATAAAAGCAAAAATGCTGTGCCCACCACCTCCATAAAATAAAACTGTTGTGCGGGGTGTGTGTGTGGGTTGTGTGGGGTGTGTGTGGGTACCAAAGTGCTGCGCTGCACGAAAACAAAAATAAAATAAAACTTCGGACCATGTGCGGGCGGTGGGTGGTCAGTGGGCGGTGGGTGGTTGCCACACCCTTACGCATTTTTACCTTTTGCGCTCCGCATATGAAAATTCAATTTGCTCTTCAATATTTGCACTCCTCCAGCACCCGCCGCCTGTGTCATCCGCTTTCCTTCGTTCTGCTTATTTGGCTCTTTCCTTTCTTGTTTTTGTTTTTGTTCGACATTTAAATTTCATTCCGACTTGTTGTAATTAATGATTTTTATCCAGTGCAATAAAAGCGGCCATTGTTTGGCCAATGCGAACGTAACGCCAAACAGATACCAAAAAATAAGAACTGAAGGACGAATTCAGAATTTCATTTTATACCAAAAAAATTGTGTTTAAGTATTCTATGAAATGTATTTTCTTTATATTTTGTGAGAGTTTTAATTTAATAAAACTCTATTAATTGTATTAAAGGTCCTTGAAGTTTTAGTAAGACAGGAATACTGCAAATAAATATTCATTCCCATTAATAATAAATATTGCATTAAGATCAGAAACTCTAAATAAAATATTTACTTACTTGAAATGTTAATAAAAGTAAAATCCATAAATAATAAATAATACATAAGGATATGAAATCCCCCTAAAATATCAATTATTTCTTAACTAGCTAATGTTGAATTCTCTAGAAAATAAAAAGAAATTAAATCGTTTTTTGAACATATAATCATGATTTAAACCTTTCATGGTCAAATAAAAATATAAATAAGCAATGACAAATATAACAAATATATACAAAATATTGTACATGCATTTATAATGTATTAAAAATTCTAGTTAACAATATTTGCGCTTTACTCAACTTTTAAAAAGACTTACTCTATCACAATGTGTTTTAATAATACGAATTTTCTTTTTTACATGTTTTTTTTTCCTTTTTTGAAAAGAAAATAAATTGAATTTTGCCATAATTGCACTTATTTTTAATGCAAACAAAAATGTAATTAAAAAAATAAGACTCGTTAATATTCATTTCCGATGTCCACAGTCAGTTTCAGTTGATTTCAAAAGTGTTGTAAGCAATATTTAGTCTGTTCTCAACCTTAAAGAAATCATCACTCCATCAGTAAGTAATTTATTTATACGACTTCTTTACTATTTAAAGTATATCCGATGTTTTACAATACAACAAAGAGGTCATTAATTGCATCTTTTTGTTTTAATGCAAAAAAAATTAATTCCAACTGAAATTGGACACGGTTAATATGCATTTTCCACTATCCGCGGTCAGTTTCAATTGATTTTAATGACACTTTTTGGAATGTCAGTCCGCGTGGCTAATTCCAATTACCAAACAAAACCATTAAGGCCAAGCGAGCAAGTAATCCCTCCCTTTAGTCAAAAGGCGACAACGCCGATAAATATTAATAATAAACAAAACCAGCACAAAAAAAAAAGAAACTGGCAATAGTATTAATAATCATTTCACCAGTGACCGCAAAGTTTGAAAGGCTTTTGTAGACTCGGGGAATCCCCGTATGCATTTAGCACGTAATTCACAAGCAATTTAAATCCGAAAACATTCAGAGACCCGGCAGCGATTCGGCTTATACTTTCGCTCTATGCATCATTTGTGTGCAATGCCGCACACACCGACCGCAGAATATTTATTCTACATATTCCCGTTTATATTTATACTTTTTTTTTGTATTTTTTATTGGACATTTTTTCCCTCTGGCCTGTCAAACGATTTGCAAAACCAACTGTCGGCTGCCGTTAACAATTGCATTTGCAGTTCTGCGTTCTGTTTGCGTGGTCAATTCTCATACTCTTTTTTTCCTCTCCTCCGTTTTGTTGTTTTAAGCGTTAAATTTAATTACTCGCCAATGGCTGGGAAAACTATAAAAATTCATTGTCGATGCTGCTGTGTGTGTGCCGTGGAAAATGCATCCGGAATTGGCATAGGAATTTGACCATCTGCTGCGGCAAATAAGCAAACAATCAAGAGGAGAGGGAAAACTTGCCGAAACATAATGCCCCCGGGGCAGGTAATCGAAGGTGAACTGAATTCGAAAATAGTTGACCGCAATAAACCAATGTTAAGAACTATGTTTATTTTAATAAATGATTATTTTTTGAAACCAACAAAACCACAATTAATTAAAAAGAATATTGTGTATTGAAAGTTTTTGATCAACAGAAAAAAAAGAGACCTTTCACCGCGGTTTATTCTGTGTTTGTTTCATAGAAAATTAGGTTAGCATTTTTTATGCATTCGCATAGCAATTAATTAATAAGCTTATTAATCAATATTATGGTAATGCAAAAAAAGGAAATGATGCATTTAAGTTAAGTCAATATTTGAGAGAAAACTGTGAAAAATGGTGAGTAGTTAAATATATCTCTTGGTAACATTTGGTTTGATTTTATAAGTTAAAATCTTGTCTGTCCCTACTTCAAGTTTGGTTATTTAAATGCTTAATTTTTTAATTTAAAAATCAAATCAAACAGTGGACGAAAAATGGGAAAAATTAAGAGAATTTAAATGTATTTCTTGGTATAATTCCTGGAGTTATTTCATAATTGAAAATCTTCTCCATTCCTACTTCTTCTTGTTTGTTCTCATTATTTCTTAATTTTCTGTAAAATCTTGTCTATTCTTACTTCATTTTTGTTTATTTAATTGCTTTATTTCTTAATTTAAAATCAAATATAATAGTTAAAAAAATCTACGAAAAATAGTGAGTACTTTAATTTATTCCTTGGTAATACTTGTTTTGATTTTCTAATTTAATATCTCGTATATTTCTACTTCATGTTTCTTCTCTTAATTTACTATAAAAAATCAGTTTTTACTCAATATTTGCTCTTTTAAATGCTTAATTTTTTTATTTAAAAATGAAATCAGAGCCTTTGAAGTAAACTGTGAAAAATATGAGTATTTAAATATATTTCTTGATAATTCCAGGAGTGATTAGTAATATTTTAAAATCTTTTCTATTCCTATTTCTTAATGTTTGTTATCATTATTTCTTAATTTTCTGTAAAAATCTATAAAATTTTGTATGTTTGTTTGTTCTCTTTATTTCCTAATTTTCTGTAAAAATCCCTTCTACCATGTTTAGGTTTAAATGTTCGACAAATAGCCGCGTAATATTATCGCTGGCAATTACAAGGACTTTTTCGATTTATGACTGCTTTCATTTACCGAAAAAAAAAGAAAAAACTTCACTATCGGACTCATTGGTCAAATGTTTGGTGGACACGCATTGGGGTTTAATTAATTTAACACGAAATCATTGAGTTCCCATTTCCTAAGAGTTGGGATTTTCATCAAATGGTTTGTTGACATGACAGAATTGGATGGTCATTTATTTTTTAAGGCGAAACAGTCTTTGTTCTGCTTGCTAACATTTATTTTGTATTAATTTATACTAAAAAAAAAGCACTAACATTTACCTTATTTGATTAATTTAAATTATAATTCTGTTCAGCAATATTAAACTTCTTTTCCAGAAAAAATAATATAAATAAAAAGTACTCCCACCAACGTTAGAAAATTTTCAATTTAAATTTTCAGCTGCAATCTTCTTGGCTTGTTAACGGCCATTTTACTGAAAAGCAAAGTTTTTCCAGCAGCTCCTCTCCCTGCTGGAACACACGGAGTTTGGTCTATTTCAAAGTGTTTATGCGGCTACAAAATGAAGCAAAGCAAAGTTTTTCTTTTTATTTCAATTTTTCGTGTTTTGACAAACTTTACTTTTGGTCACAAAAACTTCTGCAGTTGGCAGCTGGCAAGAGTGGCGGCGGGAAAGTAAAGAAAAACATTTTTCATAAATTTAAAATTGCAAATTTTTGGTCCCAAATCAAAGGGGCGAGCAGAAAGCCCAAAGTAATATCTATTTCGGTCTCTGGTGCCGTGCTTGAAGGATCTCAAATCAATAAGGACGAACCCAAAGACAACTAAATCGTGCGTCCGGCGGCGGACAGGACACTAGATAAATAGGCGCAAGGCACGGAACTCAGGCTGCCTTCGATGGCCAACGTCTTAATTGATTTAACACGAAATCAGTCAAACGATAATCGAAAATTGCTACGCAAACTGTTTGATTACATGCAATGTGGGAAGGACGACCACAGCCAGCTCGATTGACCCGTCGCGCTTACCCACCAACGCATACAGTGAGAAAAAAAATTGATTATTTAATGAACTTATCAGGAGTTTAATTATTTATCTGTGGGTATAAAATATATTATAAAAGATAAAACAAAATATGTATAGTATAGTATAGTATATAGAGTACTAATTTAATGTTGTATAATTAATTGAAAGAGTTTATGTATTCAAAAACAGAATAATAATAATAATAACTTTGTGCAATGTATACTTAAGACATGGAAGAAATACAAGTAGTATTGTTACAAAAAAAAGTAGTATTAAGTAAGGAATATTAAAATAATAAATACCAAATAGTATTCTAAATAATATTTGTTATTTTAATTATTTAAGGAATATAAAAATAATAAATACTATTATAAAGTTTTTTACTATCCTGAGGTATTTATTGCTTAAATGCTCCTTGCTTAATTCTTAATTTAATTTTATACTTTTTACATTCTTTAAGTCATCCTTAGTTTCAACAGAGTGTTTTAACCTTATTTTCAAAAATATATCATATACACATCCTAAAGATGTATATTCAGGGAAACAAATCTAAAACATATAAAAACTATTGTAAATATTGCAAATATTTAATATACAAAAACTATCTTCTTACTTAGAAATATAAAAAAATATCACAAATATTGAACTAGAATACGAAAATCTTATTTAATTTATTAGTTTTCTTAAGGAATATATGTAAAACACATTTAAACCGACTTTCTTGATTCTTTATTTATACCAAAAAGGATACTTCAAATAAACCCTACACTCTTTTTTGGCCATGTTCGATATATTAAACGAAATATTGAAATATACGAAAACGAAATATTAAAATTAATATAATATTCTTAAGGACTAGAAACTATTATTAATTTATATTATATTTATTGCAGATAATAAACTATTATCAATTAGATTAAATTGATTCCAAGAAAAGCCACTATTATCATGAAGATTATAATAATATATATATTTTTGAATTCCAGTAGGTCCTTAAAATTTTCCACTGTGTAGTCGTCGAACCACAGTTCGGGCCCATGGACATCCTTCAGCTCATCCGCTTTCACTACGCTTCACTGCTGACAGAGGAATTGACAAAGTTCCCTCGATTTGCCCCTTCTCGTGGGGGGGACATAATTGAATTTCCTAAATTACAACCGTTAGTTTCTGCGGCTGCGATGTGGGCGTGGCCGGTCGTATGAGCAATTGTCGTAATTGTGTGAATTTTCTTTGCTTATCATTCATAATCTGCGCCTGTCCCCCCTCATACAGTATCTCTTTCCCTGCGTTATTCAACGGCGCGGAATTACAGTCATATTGGGCCAGTTCCTTATCGGCAGGCTTTACATTCGATTTGGCAATGAACTACCGGTCTGCCAGTGTTGACTAATGCACTATAATTAGTCAACACTGTTGTTGTTTTTGTGTGTGCCATTAATGTTGGATAATTTATATTTATTTATGATTATTTATGGGAGGAAAGAATAGAGTAGGGTTGAGAATAGATTTGGTAAAGGAAATTAAGTGTTGCTCACACATAATTTAAGAAATGCTGATAATATATTGTCTTTAACGAAAATAGCTTGACTTCTAAGTATAGAAAAATGTACTTATATACTTATAAATAAGCAGTAATTTCATGTGCACTTTAACTAAATTGAAAACTACTTAACCCACCCTATTTCTCTTACATTCTAAGGCCTTAATTTGTATTGCAAAATGTATGTATATATCGGGTAGGGGTTCGAAATAAGCAATTATGCATGCATAAACAAAATGGTCATTTCGGTGACGGGTGTTGGCGTACATTGCGGTCGATGGGCGGCTTGGGTAAATACGTGAGCAAGTTGGCACTTAACCAGGACCGCGTTCTCCTTCCTTCGCAGTCTCCTGCGAAATCGCAATTGAATTGCCAATGAAGCAAAGTGCCATCGTATGAATTAATGAGCAGACGCCTCGGTAGCAACAATAAGAGCATTAAGGGGGATCCTGGGGAGTCGCTCTCCAGATCGAAGCGAGGCATTTCCATTGAGTTCGATTGTCCGCAGGCGTTTCGCTTTCACTTTCACAGCTTTCACTTTGGCCAAAATGCTTTTGGCCGACTTAAATATTCATGAGGCTTGCATACAGGTGCTATATGAATGATGCAGCCAGTGTTGGTCATTTTGCAAAGCCTATCGACAAGGTTGGAGATCTTTAAAATGTCAATCTGATTAGTATTAAAAGATTTATGTTTAAAGTTTAAATAATATGTATATCTTGTAGATATATGTTAAAAATAAGGCTAATAAGGATAATAAGGCTGAAGAAGCAAATGAAATCGTTAAGCATTGATCTTAAAATCAGCAAAAGATTATAAGATATTACTTAATACATTTGTGTTAACAATTACAAGGTTAATAAATATAAAAGTCATTAGAAAATAAACCTTCCCAATTTGTTAAGTTCTATATAATGATGTATTTCTGAATTAAATCTATACAAAATAAAACCTTTAAAGCTATTTCCCCGATTCATTTCTCAAACTAAAAGATTTTCCCACTCAGTTGATTGAATTGTCGCTCTGTCAGTTAACATTTTCCCAAAAAAGAGGTCAAGCTAGACCTGATGGAGTCGTAATCGTTCAAACTCATTTCATTTCACCTGGAGAAAGACCACGCCCCTTAGTTAGTGCTCCCTTTCGGATATTCCACGCACTCGGCTTGGTCGGAACGGGATTCATGCATAAAATTATAATAAATCATGCTGCGCTATAAATATGGAATGCAAGCGGAGGGGGCCGGCCCATATGCGTGGGCGTCGATAAGCTGCCCGAAAAGCGGCTAAACATAATCGAAAACGCGTTTCCGTTTCCGTTCCTGCCTTTCCCCATCTCCAAACACTTTGCCATTCCAGATACAGATTCCCCTGCTGCCTTATATCATACCCAGATACTCTTTGAAAATGAGCGTATAACGAATTTGTGAAAAAGGATATACCTTGGAGAGATGAAAGCTTATGTAAATAGTCGATAACTGTATAGCGCATACTACCGATAAAAAAATCTATATTGGTGGATTACCCTTTTCAAATATCCAGTTTTATCGAAGCTTCATACTTATTAATTTATTAAGTAAATCAACTTTAATATAACTTAATTTTTTTGTACAAAATATTAATAAGTATCTCATAGTCCAGCAACTCAGCATGTTCTCTTCCCCCTTTTGTTGCGTTTCGTATTTAAATATAAATGAAAATGTTTTGCAGCCTGGATTGCGGCATATTTTGACGCAGCCCAAGAGTGTCAAGCGGCAAGGAGGAAGGAGGACGACGTGCTGGGCTGGTAGGTGGAAAATGGTGTCTCCTCAGATCTCCATTTGGCTTTCCCTTTGATAAAATCACGTACTGCCTCCTCAGGCAAGCACTGGCTCTCACTCTCTCTCTATGGCAAAAGGCTTAAGCCTTAAGTTTGGCGCTCAACAAAAGAAGCGTTTGCGCCATTTTGTTGTCTGCCTCGAGTGTCCTTATTGTTGCTCTTGTTGTCCTGGTCGATGCGTCACTTTACCACCCACCACCGTCGCCCAGTATCCTGCTCTAAAGTGGTGAGATATAAGCAGTTTACAGGTCCTTGATAAAGTCACATGTGAGCCGAGTGCATTTGGCCAAAGCTGGTGGTGGGAGGGAGAGGAGAAGGGGTTTTGTCACCCATTTTCACGGCTGTTTAGCCACGCGCTCGCCTTTCTGATTGAAAATGCCTCCAAGAAACCGTTCAATTTCATGGCTGACTGCAGGCAGGTGCCAGGTGAGGTCAGCGTGGGTTAATTCTAGAGTTTTCCGAAGCTAAAAGAGGAAATATAACACTGAAACTTTACTTGGGAAACTATACTTGCTCCAAAACAAATGGATATAAATTTGATGGTAAATATGTCACATTAATCTATGCTAAGTAGCTTCTTGCAACCCTCGGTAATGTCATTTTATAATATCTATATATATACATATGTATGCACATTTCGTACCCATATCCTGATGCAGCAATCTCGCTAAACGCATTCGCAAACAAAGCTTTCCCACGTTGTCGTCATGGGTAAAAAATTAAACAAGTTGCGAGGGTCCGTGAGTTGCCTTAGCAATTTCCATCCCCATCCACCGCTCAGATCTGGCCAAAAGTCAAACAAATTTAAGTACTTTTATGCGCCATAAGAGCCACCTGATAGAAATCTTTTATTTGAACAGGAAAACGAGGGAAACCTTCCTCCTGCACCCCGCCCTGACTGCAGGCACGGCTTTATCTTACCGACTAAATGCATTTTGCATGCAATAAGGGTTGCCATGTGTACGTCTTTCGTATCAGCGCGCTTTGTGCGATTTATGAATTAACTTTTTTCTTCTTATTTTCCTTTTTTTTATATTTTTTTGAATGAACGAATGAATGAATGAAGTCGACTTGCAAAGCGCACACACAGTCACATTAAGCACACGAAAGAAAGATGGCAGAGACATGAAAAATCCTTACAAATGCTGCCCAGACATATGCGAGGAAAAAACTGAAAAGGAAATTCGAATGGAAGAGATGAGCGATTCTGCGGTGTTTTGCAAAATATATATAAAGTATCTTTCAAATACTCTATATATATAATATCATAAAGGAAATAATATATTCCAAATGCATATGATAATTGTGATACAAAATAAGATATGATAATATAATAACAAATCATTATTAATAGGAACAGAGACCTTATTTTATATATTTTATAAATTCTTTATAACTTGCATCATAATTACAATTCTATATTGATTATTATACAAAATATTCAAGTTACGATTATTTATATTTAATCTAAGAAAGACTTTCAACTACAAACAGGTTCTTCAGAATACCTTAAATACTTTTAAACAATTTAAAACTTTCCTCATATCATATTTCTTAACTTTTCCGCCCAAGTTTAATCACTTATTAAATGGCCAACATTTAGGAAATAAATTTCTAGATTCCGTGCTCTGATATAGAGTGAAATCGTTGTAGGAGGCCACCTTTTTTTCACCGCCATTCACATTTTTGTACTGCAGATTCAACTTCCACCTCTATGCTCCCCCTGCATATCATATTAGTTGAACTTTTGTGCTCGCAATTCCCATTTTCTGTGTACTCTCTGGATGTGTTTTTTTTTCCTTCCAAGCGAACCTCTAATTGAAATGCCTCTCAGACTAACGAGTGACTTGACTTGCACGTTTTGTTTTGACATAATTTCCACTTGCCTATAAAAGTGCCTGCATAATGCATCCTTTCGATATTGTGAGTGTGTGTGTGTGGAATGGGCTTGAGTTCTTTGAATAAATATTTGCTGATTGCATATAGATAGGATTTGTGCAGTGAGTATTTACAGAGGTACAATGGCAGAAGAGATTTTTTGTTTTCAAGAGTTCGTGTAATCAAGGCAAAGCAAATGCAAACCTGATGAACTGGAGCACTTAATTTTTTGAAAGCCAGAAAGGGATCAAAAGTGTGTGGCATCACAGCGACATAAATACATAATTAATAGACGAGATAGGGTCAAGTACTTATTGAAGATTATGAAATAAGTTTCTTAATGATTACATTACAACTCGTGACCTCTATATATAAATTAAGCGTTACTAAGGTATAATAACTGCTGAACTTTGGACGCAGTTTAGTTGCTGTTTTTATGGGAATACTTCTGTTATAAATATATTTTACATTATATAAAATATCAGGTAACTAAATAAATTCTATTTTGTCTAGTCAAACTTATTTTGTCTATATTTAACACTCTTAAAAGGAATCAAATTACCTAAAAACTAATAAACATTAGTCTCAATAATTCACTAATTTACTCACTTTACTTCTCTCCTGTTAGTTTGATTCATTCAAAATACTACAAAATACTGATACTATTTTAATCTCTACTAAAAGCATATAAAAAAAGTCTGGACGTATATACTAGGTGGCTATTTATACAGCCTCAAAGTCATGCACTTATGTTGGCATTCAGTTTGCCTATCAATAGCCCGGCCCCGATAAGTAGGCAATGAATGAGCTTGCAACTTTTGCTGAGAGCATATTGAGTCTAATATTAATTTCATAAACTTCGTCAAAGTGCAAAAGTCATGAAGATAGGAGGCTGAGCGAGAGGCATCTCTCAAGAGTCATAATCATGCGAATGTCAAAGTTAATGCGGCTCAGTATCAAATTTCTAAAAGAAACAAGAAAGTAGCCAAAGGTTACAAGCCTCGACCATGGGGTACCCGGTAGTCCTTGTAATATATACATTTTTTATGTGTTTCAACCAAGGTTTAGGTACTTTTAGGTACTTATTATATAGCAAATCGTATATGCAGACTACAAAAATTTATAATAATTTTTTTTTAAATATATAGTTTAATTATTTGTTCTAGATCTTTAATTCTTTGAGTTTCTATAAAATGTATAATTACTCTTCTAACTTTTTTGTTGCCTTGCAAAAAATATACCCAAGTTATTCACAAGTAAAGGGTATAAAATAATATATATATATATATATTATATATATATATATATATATATATTCGCGAACATTACGTAGGAAAAGTGCCTGATTTGACAACCGAACCCACTAAAAAAAAGCAGAGTTCATCATTTTGTGGCTGTCATTGTTGGGAATTGCTTTTGGCAATGGAAATCAGGCTTGGAGCTTGGTCTTTCTTTTTACTGTTGTTTTGTTAGCCATGAATTTGGCCTTTGTTTTGCCAGCGTTTAAGTGATTTGACGCCACTAACTCGGTACAATGTCTTTTGCCAGTCATTTCCTTCGGCCAGCTAAAAAAAAGTAATACAAAAGAAGTACATATTTTTGTGCAATGGCTGCTCATTCTTCGTCATTCGAGAGTTTATGGAATTTAATATTTTTGGGCTTTTATCTGCATTCTTATTGAATGAATCTTGGTGAAATCTAATAGATTTAAATTCCTTATCAAAGCGATTGAAGTAAAGTACTAGCAAGAGTTGAGTACAGGTTGATAACTTTGTTCAATTAAATATTTTTAAGAAGTTCTAGATAGTTAAATAGTATTCCCTAATTGTGTTGCAAAACTTGCTTAAATTTACATAGCACAAATATAAATAAAATCCAGGTGTATAGTTCATTTGGAACTGCAATGATATATCACTTTTATCGCTCCATTTTGCTATTTGCATATATTTGCTTTAAGTTTCCCAGTTTGTATCTCGCCTTCTTTGGTCGAAAACCCCTTAAAATCTATTCATGGTAAGTGCTTTTCCAAGTTGGCTTGCTCTGTTTAATGAACTGAACATGAAGAAATTATATTTTGCCAAACAAGCATGCAGAACAACACACACAAACAACGGTACTTGGGGCCCCAACACACGTGCCTGTATATGTGTCTGTATCTATCAGATACATCCGCCCGCACAGATATATACAGTTTAATTTTTGCTTGTCAAGCTTAATTTGCGCTTGAATGCATTGCCCCTCGATGAGTGCTCGTGTGTGGTTGTGTCTAGTTGTGTGTGTGAGTGAGTGTGTGCGAGTTTTGGATTGCACGACATGTCCGGACACGGCAGCAAATGCCACAAGGAAAAACGTCATAGTCGAGATCTACGACTATGAAATACCCGGTTTTTTTTTCACAGTTCTCTTTGGAAATATGTTATGAATGTTTAATAAGAACCGGAATTGGAAAAAATATGAAAGTAATGCATTTAAAGACTTTCTTGGGAATATGGAAAATTCATTTATATACTGAAAAAAATTGTGCTTCATTTCAAATTAATTTTTAAGGAGAATACAAGTAGAAAACTTTAATATAATGTACAAATATATGAACGAATATGCAAGAATATGCAGGAACATGCATACCTGGCATCCAAAGCCTTCAACCTTGAATTAAAAGAAGCATATCCTTTTGAAAAACGCTCCGAAACTCTGTGTTTGATTAATATTAAAAATTTGGAAAGTAAAAGAAATTAAGGCACATTCAAAATATAATAACTCCCAAAGTTATCATCCGATTTTAATTGTAGTCCAGGGACTTTTAATATATTGTGTTACATGTTATTTTATTTTGTATAATAACTCCTAAGCTTATAATTTTCACTTTCTAAGGTTAGATGTCAATTGACCAGGTTTAATCAAAGGTCTCTAATTATTGTGTTCTTATAAATTAGAAGTATTTTTTCCTAAATATTAAGTTACTTACTTTGTGTATTGATTTTGATCATTGATCATTTGATTCTTAATGGTAAAATATACTTTAGATTTTAATGATGTTACATTTCTACTAATCCAGTCCTCGTATACCCTTTCAACTTTTATTACTGACACAAAAATATCGCCTTTTGTGGGTTGCAACTAACGAGAATTTGTCGCTTTTCCACCATTCAGCGTTTGTTTTTGAGCCTGTGGACGTCGTGCCATAGCTCATATTTGACTGCGGTTCTTCTTATTTTTGGCGATCTGAAAGGGAATGAGCAGTACAATTACTGTAAACGCAGGTTGAATCCACCTTCATCAGCGCTGATTAATGCCCATGCCATTTCCATTGGCTTACCATTTGGAGGAGTCACTTTTGATATTGGGAGTACACAGGAAGCATAATTTTTAAGTTCCTTTAAGGTTTGTTGTGTCAATAGTAGAAACTTGGGAACAAATAATATTTTCAGCTCAAAAATGTGGTTTATTAAGAGCCAATGGAGGAGAAGCTAGAAAAATTACATTAACCTGAAGTCATGTAAATATTTCTTTTAAATTAGAAAACCTATTTATATTTTATACTTATTTTGAAGAAGAGAAGAAGAGCCAGCATTACAGGCTTCTCTCTTGTTTAAATCAATTACTGGTCTTTGCTTAGTCAGATATCTATTGAATAAAACAATCTAAATAGTTCGAAATTATAAATAAATCGATATTCGACACTTTCTGCCTGTTAAGTACGGGTTACGAAAAAGCTTTGTGTTTATAAAATAAGGAAATATACATATTATATATAGAGATTTAGAGATATCAGATACTTTTCTAATAAAGTCTTCCCTCCTTCAACTCTTTCTTTATAACATATGTATCAACATTTTGAAATTAAGTTACAATACTCTTATAATAATCTATTGTTTAATTGTCTCCTCAAGATAGTGTGTTAATCTATTTAATAAATTACTATTTAAAATTTATGATATTATATCTATTAGTTTAAAAGTTTTCAGAAATTGAAAGAAAAGAAATTAAATACATGTTTTATTGAATTTGCACAAAGAAAAATTAAACTTCTGATGTAAAGGAGCTTATAATTTGTTTTAATAATTATTAGAATTTTTCTTGTTTATAATTTGTAAATTTATAGTTTTTCTTTCTTAACGCAATGAACCACTGTTCACAGATCACAAGGAGGCAAGAGGATACTCTTTTGTACTGCCAATTCTCTGATAGAATAAGATGAAATAACACCGTCCACTAATGCGCATTGATTTTCGCATTTCCAATGCCGTCATTTTCCCCATTGTTATTCAGGTTTCTCCAATTTTCCGACGCTCCACTGCTGCTGTTGTTGTTGTTTAGCAAACGGATCCGACGGTGAGCTAATGGCAGCGGATGTGGTTAAAAGCATTTTCTCTGATGCCAGGCTACCTTTTTTCATAGACCATTAAATTTGCATTTACCAACGCTGACTGGCGCAATTGGCTGGCTGTCAGGCGGCTGGGGTTTCCATCTCAACTTGGCATTTGCCAAAAGTCTGGAGTATGCAAGGATAATAGACTTGGTAATAAATATTTTATAGGAAAATGCTCAAGATAAAGGCGTAAATCAGCTCAAATATTTGATATATTTCACGGTTTTATCAATATTTATAGAAACTAAATAATTTTCTAAATAGTTTTCGTTCTTTTTGAGTTCTCTAACTTTACATTAAAGTAAGCAATACATATTCTCTTAGTAACTTTAAGAGCTGTGTTTATTTGTTATAATTTTTTATAAATTAAGCACCTTTACAAAACATTTTCCATACGAATTATCTGCAATCCTTTTAAACTCAATTCAACTATACCGTGAAAATTTGTACCGACATTTGAAATCCTTTTTAAAGTTCCACCATCAGAAGCGCTAAAACCGTTGGCACGTGCCCGATGCATAAATCGATGTGGGGATGAGTATTGTCGACATCTGCTTCTGGTCTGGCGCACATGAATCATTCATGAATCGTTTTGGCACAAATGCAAATCGTGCAAATCTTTACAACAAACAAAAGGCTCCCCTCTCCCGGCAACACCCGCATGGCGACACGGAAAACGCGAGCTAAACAATGTAAAATGTTAAATAATTATTTAAAACAGTTGAACGGTGGGGCATAGGCAGTGTCCGTACGGTTTTTGCACATTGAAAGGCAACAATAAAATGTTTACTGTTTACTTTTTGGCAAATTTATGGCCTAATGCAGCTGCCACTTGACCAACACTCCCTCGTAAATCCAAAGGGGGAAAGTCACAAAAAAAAAGTGTATGCAACAAAAAAATAAAATAAAAGAATATAATGCATACTACGGGCTGATTTTGGAATTTATGCAAATAACACAATGCAACCGGAAAAAAATAAATAAAAATTATTTACATTATGTGAACACTAGAATACAAGAAATATATTTGAACAAAATGAAATGTAAATGATTTTGAACGGAATAAACCAGTCGTACGTACTTGTTTTGGTGTATGATTATCTACGGACTGGCTTTAGTATTAATATTTTATAGTCTTTAATAAAAGGAATTATTAAACAAATTTTGAAAAATTATGCATAATGATTTATAATAATTAACTTGCGGTATGGTAGATTAAGTTTTAAACTTGTAGCAAACATGAAATATAATAAACAAAACTTAAATCAAATATGAATTCATGAAAAAGGCCAAGAATCACGATTTGCTTTAAGTATAATTCGATTTACGATTCGATAACTGAACATACGTTTTATGAAACTTAGATCTACTAATACTTCTTTATAATATTTAATAGGTATTACTTGTGTAATGTAAATTAAACGTTAAACTTGTAGTAAATATTAAATATAGTAAGCAAACCTTAATTCAAATATACATTACTGCATGGCAGATCAAAAATTGTTTTATGTTTAATTCGATTACTAAACATATTCGTTGGAAAACTCAGATCATACTTATTATTATCCATAATATTTTATAGTGTTAGTTTTAGACTATATTAACTTAGAGTCTGTAGATTAAGCTTTAAATATAGTAAATACAACCTAAATCAAATATACATTCATGAATGGCAGACCAAGAATTAAGATTATTTTGAGTTTAATTCGATTTACTATTCGATTACTAAATATATTTTTTAGAAAACTTAGATCTTACTTATTCTTTTCCATAATTTTATATAATAATTAACTAGTAATCTGTAGATTAAGCTTTAAACTTATAGCAAACATTTAATAAAGTATATAATATTTTAATCAATTACACATTAATCCCGATTGTTTTGAGTTAAATTCGATATACGATTCGATAACTAAACAAATTTTTTAGAAAACTTTGATCATACTAATACTTCTCCATTATGTTTAATAGTTATAACAAGTAGTCTGTAGATAAACCCATAAACTTGTAGCAAACATTAAATATATTGTAAACAGTACTTTAATTAAATATACATTCATGAATGGCTGACCAAGAATCCCGATTGTTTCGAGTTTAATTCGATTTACGCCAAATTGGAGTGAGCTATCGGAATCAAATAGCGACCACAGAGAGTGGTAAATATGTAATCTGTCAAATCAGGACATTAAATTAAATAACACCTTTGGCAATGCTAAGCACAAGCAGGCCCACGGCTAAGGTGGGAGGAAGTTGGTCAAACAAACAAATGTTTCGCCACATCGCCTCAAGAGAAAGTGGAAGATTTTAAGGCAAAGGGATGGCGAATGGGAAATGGGAAATGCAACTGCGAATGCGAATGTGAATGCAAGCCAACCTGGCAATTATATTTATGTTCCCATTTACCAAGGGGCATTCTGTTTACTTGAAAGCAATTAAAAGCAAACCAGAAGCAGGAATACAAACACACCGATACTTCATCATATTTGTGTGCGAATATTTGCTTAGTTCTGGACCCCCCAAGATAGGGGTTGAGTGGTTGGTGTGTGTGTGGACGAAGGATGGCGTCCTCTAGGATACTCCAAAGTGGAAAGGCCTCGCAGTAAAATGGCCACTCAGGAAACGAACTTCGTTTATTGTGTCAGGGATATATATCTTTTTCTGAATTGTTTGTCTGAGTGCGCTCGGAATGTAGACGAGCGTACTAGCAGCGAGTCAGAGCGATGCACAAATAACCTACGGGGCTATAAAAGAAATACGTTTACTACGTACTAAAATTGAGTAAACGCTGCCATTACACAGGCTGCAGCAGTCAGAGGTCCTTTTGCCTCCTGAGGTTCCGAGAGAGGTTTCCCCGAGTCTCCCCAAGTTTCCCAGTTGTGTTTTGTCCTGGGTCTTATTTGCGCTCTGTCCTGCCGTGCTCTATTATTTTGAGTGCACACAAACTTCATGCTGTAAAAAAAAAGACAATACTCGGAACAATCCTGGACCCAGCTTGAATTGTCCAGCACATAGACATGGGCTTTGGTTTCCCACTCATCAATTAATCTCGTTTGCAGCATTTACTCAAATCAATTAGGAACTATCACCACACTCCGATTGATGATAATCAAATTAACCTCGTTTTGGGGTAAAACAATGACAAACACAAGTGATGAGGATATCAATGTTAAATCGTCAAGGGATTGTCTTAGTCATAGAGAGAATGCAAATGACTTCTTCTCACTATAAAGTTGCTAAAGAGAACAGGAGTGTGAATATTATTATACGTTTTCTATAATTTATATCATTAAATGGCTAGAATTAAAAGCTATTTTTATAACATCAAGGATCTTCAGAAACTTAAAAGAATTCCCCTTAAAAACTCTATTTAATTTCAGTTCCCAAAGTTGTAATATATCTTTCAGTCACAAGAGACTCTTTTTGTATTTGAAATATTATATAAACTATTTACTATATTTATCAGTATTTTATTTGTTCACGTCAGAAGGCCCTTCGCGGCGGCCGCGGCGCCGCCTCTGTCCACCGAGCCTCCAAAGCCTTGGCCGCTCTTGCACTCCCGCAAGTCGGCTCTTCGAGCACTGCTCATCGGGCTAGTCTAAGCGCTCCCGCGCCCACTCTTCGATGCTCGCGAACGCCCGCTCCCGAATTCCCGAGCTTCGCTCGCTGCTAAGCGAGCTGAGGGACGGCTTGTTCGCGCTCCACTTCTCGGGCCCGCTCTCGCACTGTTAAGCGTAGCTTATCGGTCGGGAGCGCGGCCCTTACATTTAAGCTAGAGTTAGTCTTATGTATGCAGCGCAATAAAGCTGACCATCTGATTTGCCCACGACGCCCCCGTCTTTTACTTTTCACCTTCGTTTGCGACGTGGGAATTTTCACTGGGCTACATTTTCCAATACAGGATCTTCAGCGGCAAGATCGCCCCCCTACAAACATTGGTCCTTCGAGCCGGATCAGGATATCCTTCCGTCCCTTCACCAGCAGTTCCCGGTGATTTTTCCGCTGAGATAAGTATATGCTTGATTCCGTCTTGTTCTCGCTGCCGGTCTTAGACAGTGGGCCGAACATTTAATTTCGGTCGCACCGCTGCAAAATTTATTGTTTTTCGTTCGTGTCAACTCCCCGTCCGAGTTTTCCTGACACCACGGTAGTGAGAAATTCCACTTTTCTATTCGCCTCCGAACTTCGAAATTTTCCATCCGTGTCCGTTTTGTGTGCGCCGCCATCCTCCTCGCCGTCTCTTCGATTCCCCGTTGTTCATCCACTTGCCAACGGTCGAGGCCTATGTGCAGCCACATACACACACACGCATTCTAAACTTGTGCTAATATTTCCGTGCAAAAAAAGTTCTCCGTGAACAGTGAAATTGTGTTTCAAAAAGAAAGGCATAATTAATATTGGCCAGCCGGTGTGCGCTTGTTTCGGGAATTCACCCTGATCGCCGAACAGTCTGCCGCTGTCACGATATTTTTTGTATGCTGTATCCATACACATTTTTCTGTTCGCACAATTCAATACAGTCCACTTCTTGACGCTCCACTGTGCCAATACAAACCCTACAGTTGTTCAAGAAACAGATTTCGTCAACCATGGATTTAAAATAATCCGAATTTTATAAATCCTATTTTTTATTTACTTCAATTTACGATACATATATTGGGCAAGCTTCGCGCTATTCTGCGCTGAGCATTGATCTCTATAATTATTTACATACCTACATACATATATATTGGGCAAGCTTCGCGCTATTCTGCGCTGAGCATCGATCTCCAATTACATATATACATATATACACACGCCCGCATAAGGGCATATCAAGTTATTATTGTAATTTTTTTTTCGTCTCCTCTTTGTGCCTAGAGCGTGTACAAGCACCTGCACTCATACTTTCCACAACCGAACAGTGCCGACGAGATAAAATCCGCCACCTACAATTTTAAGGAAATTTCGTGAGCCAAGAATTTAAAATTATCCGAATTTTATTTATCCTATTTTCATTTAGGTGAAAGAAATAAAAATTTACACACATACCTCCAAACATACAAGCTTCGCGCTATTCTGCGCTGAGCATCGAAACCCAAACACAAACGAGAGTTTTTAATTGTCTTCGATTTAACCGCCGCAACGGCTGTGTTGTTGCCACCCCTTAAGTTCTTTGGGTCCCTCACTCATCACTGCTTTGCCGACGGCTTATCCCAGTGAGCTCTTCTCCGCGACCAAAAACGGATGTTTGTTTTTTAAATACTACCTTCCTAGCGTTTAAAAAATTAAACATCTACGGCTCATAGTTAAACATTCATTAATAGATCCAGAATTTGAATTTAATTAATTAATTTAAGTTAATTAATTTTTAATTCAATCTTTTCAACTGAGCCGCCGCAACGGTCGTGTTGTTCTTTCCTCTTGTTTCTTTTGAGTTCCGCACTGCTTTGCCGACGGCAGGACCCATTGAGTTGTCTCTCAAACAAAAGCCAAGGGTTTATTTCGACCATTTCGGATCCGTGATAAATAAAGTTGGCAACAATTACTTCCGACCAATACGTTCCTAAATCCGTATTTAATTTATTACGGGATCCATCCACATTTCGTTACCAATTTTCTAAGCAAAATATAAGCAAACCTCCACGTCCGAAATATATTATATATTCTATAATACACAACGCTTTTTAATTTCGAATTAAAATTATTCCTGTATTTTAATTACGGCCGATTCCGTCAATCCGTTTGGGAAGATCCCAGTCCGCATTTCCGCGACCCTCTCCGATTAACTTAAAATCCACTGCTCGACTACAGAAATGGCTCAAACCGCCATCGACATAGCGCTGAGGAAGTTTATTGCCACGACAGACCATATGAGTCAATTCGCGGCAAATTTCCAACCTCTAGACGTCCCAGAAACCACCCAGCCCTCTCCGTCCATGTGTAAAGTGCGTCGCGACCAAATCCGGGTTTTGTGGGAAAAGGTGGAGAAGAGTTACGAGAGCTGCTCCGAACTGCTCTCCGTGTCTGACGACGGCGCGGACACTTCAACGGTGTTAGAAGCTAAGTATAGCTACTGCTACTCCGTTTATTCCAGGTGTGTGGCCCAGCTGCAGGAGATAATAGAAAGGGGCGCGGCCCAGTCAACTCTGGCTTCCAGCAGTGGCCACACACCCCCTTCCACCGGTTGTCGTTTACCACCGGTAGACACCGAGGTGTTTGCGGGCGACTATCTTCGTTGGCCCACGTTCAGAGACCTTTTCACGGCGGTTTATATTCACAACTCGCGTCTCACCCCGGTGGAGAAATTGTTCCACCTCCTATCCAAGACAACTGGCGAAGCGCACGCCATTGTTGCCAAAGCCCCGCTCACCAATGAGGGGTTCGTCGCAGCTTGGCAAAGCCTCACCGACCGCTTCGAGAACCGGCGGTTGTTGGTCAACAGCCAGTTGAAAATCCTCTTCAACATCCAGGCTGTCCCTCAAGAATCGGGAGTCGCGCTAAAAGACCTGCAAGGCACCATCCAAAGCTGCCTGACCGCCCTAGAGATGTCCTCCATTCAAGTTGAGGCTTGGGATAGTCTTTTGGTGTATATGGTTTCCTCAAAGCTTCCCGAAGTAACCCTTTCTCTGTGGGAACAATCCATCCACAACAAAGACAGAATTCCGACTTGGAAGGAGCTAGACGCGTTTCTGACAGAACGCCATCGTACGCTGGAGGCCATCGACGACGTTTCGCCTACCAACTCAAGGCATTTTCCGCCAGAGTTGTCGACTCCGAGGGCCCCAGCGCCCCGGCTCCATTCTTCCGACTTCAGAGTGACTCCAACACCCAGACCCAGAAGGTGTGACCTATGTTCCAGGGAAAACCATCCCCTGCGAAGATGTCCCCGTTTCCTTCAAATGACCGTAGTCGAGAGGTCAAATATCATCCGAAGAAAGCAACTCTGCTTGAATTGTTTGGCACGAGGCCATCAGCAGCGGGATTGCCCCAGTGCCCACTCCTGCCGTACATGCCGCAAACGGCATCACACCCTGCTGCATCCCAGAAGCTGTTCCTCCAGTGTTCAGATTGCTCCTGAACCTTCCAGCCCAGTAACCGCACCGATCCAAAGGATATCCGCGTTCTCCACGCGAATCACTTCTTCCAACGCCTTAAATTACTGGGTACCCTACGACATCAAGAGCAGACGTTCCCGAGGTATTTTATCCTACCCATGCCGAGTCTGCAGCGGAGTCCATCCGCTTCGAAAATGCCACAAGTTCCTTAGGCTTAGTGCTGAGAAGAGGCTCAGCGCGGTGTCCACCAACCGCTACTGTTCGAACTGTTTGGCCCACGAACATTCCCAGGGCAAGTGCCGCAGTGGTGACCGATGCAAGACGTGCAATCAGCTTCACCACACGCTCCTGCATATGCCTGGAAGTCCAGTTCCCGCACCCCGATCGCAGCATCGGATGACTTCGTGCTCCCCATTCGCGTTATTTACTGACCAATCTTCTAAATGATATACTTTTTTCCAGTCCGTTTCGAGAAGATGCCACCGCTTCGCACCACGCGAACGCTCTGATCAGAGGTCCAATCCAACCGATTCCGAGGTTGCCACCGAGCTTCATCCGCTTCCGACGCCGACGTTCACCTCTAGGATCCTGCGCCTCTCCCCGCCCCTCCTCAGCCACTCCACGGCCTCCGTCCACCGCTCCAGTCCGGTGCGCATAGGCAATTTCCGCCGCTAGCCAGGACCCCCTGCAGAACGCGGCAGTTATACAGGACGAATATGTTGCAACCCGAGTAGTTGCAAGGGGGGGAGAATGTTCACGTCAGAAGGCCCTTCGCGGCGGCCGCGGCGCCGCCTCTGTCCA
This sequence comes from Drosophila serrata, assembly GCF_035046125.1. Lineage (NCBI taxonomy): Eukaryota > Metazoa > Arthropoda > Insecta > Diptera > Drosophilidae > Drosophila > Drosophila serrata. The sequence continues at coordinate 1,748,811 of NW_028256998.1, forward strand.
CCGAGCCTCCAAAGCCTTGGCCGCTCTTGCACTCCCGCAAGTCGGCTCTTCGAGCACTGCTCATCGGGCTAGTCTAAGCGCTCCCGCGCCCACTCTTCGATGCTCGCGAACGCCCGCTCCCGAATTCCCGAGCTTCGCTCGCTGCTAAGCGAGCTGAGGGACGGCTTGTTCGCGCTCCACTTCTCGGGCCCGCTCTCGCACTGTTAAGCGTAGCTTATCGGTCGGGAGCGCGGCCCTTACATTTAAGCTAGAGTTAGTCTTATGTATGCAGCGCAATAAAGCTGACCATCTGATTTGCCCACGACGCCCCCGTCTTTTACTTTTCACCTTCGTTTGCGACGTGGGAATTTTCACTGGGCTACATTTTCCAATACAGGATCTTCAGCGGCAAGATCGCCCCCCTACAAACATTGTACAGGAATAATTTTTATTTGAAATTACAATTCTTTTGTATTTTGGAATATATATATATATATATATATATATATATATATATATATAGTTCGGGCTAGTATTGAATAGTAGTGAATTCGCAAATTGAAATCCTTGTATTTTCTCTTAATATTCAATATTAGCCCGAACTATATATATATATATATATATATATATATATATCCGGCTCGAAGGACCACAATGTTTGTAGGGGGGCGATCTTGCCGCTGAAGATCCTGTATTGGAAAATGTAGCCCAGTGAAAATTCCCACGTCGCAAGCGAAGGTGAAAAGTAAAAGACGGGGGCGTCGTGGGCAATTCAACTGGTCAGCTTTATTGCGCTGCATACATAAGACTAACTCTAGCTTAAATGTAAGGGCCGCGCTCCCGACCGATAAGCTACGCTTAACAGTGCGAGAGCGGGCCCGAGAAGTGGAGCGCGAACAAGCCGTCCCTCAGCTCGCTTAGCAGCGAGCGAAGCTCGGGAATTCGGGAGCGGGCGTTCGCGAGCATCGAAGAGTGGGCGCGGGAGCGCTTAGACTAGCCCGATGAGCAGTGCTCGAAGAGCCGACTTGCGGGAGTGCAAGAGCGGCCAAGGCTTTGGAGGCTCGGTGGACAGAGGCGGCGCCGCGGCCGCCGCGAAGGGCCTTCTGACGTGAACATTCTCCCCCCCTTGCAACTACTCGGGTTGCAACATATTCGTCCTGTATAACTGCCGCGTTCTGCAGGGGGTCCTGGCTAGCGGCGGAAATTGCCTATGCGCACCGGACTGGAGCGGTGGACGGAGGCCGTGGAGTGGCTGAGGAGGGGCGGGGAGAGGCGCAGGATCCTAGAGGTGAACGTCGGCGTCGGAAGCGGATGAAGCTCGGTGGCAACCTCGGAATCGGTTGGATTGGACCTCTGATCAGAGCGTTCGCGTGGTGCGAAGCGGTGGCATCTTCTCGAAACGGACTGGAAAAAAGTATATCATTTAGAAGATTGGTCAGTAAATAACGCGAATGGGGAGCACGAAGTCATCCGATGCTGCGATCGGGGTGCGGGAACTGGACTTCCAGGCATATGCAGGAGCGTGTGGTGAAGCTGATTGCACGTCTTGCATCGGTCACCACTGCGGCACTTGCCCTGGGAATGTTCGTGGGCCAAACAGTTCGAACAGTAGCGGTTGGTGGACACCGCGCTGAGCCTCTTCTCAGCACTAAGCCTAAGGAACTTGTGGCATTTTCGAAGCGGATGGACTCCGCTGCAGACTCGGCATGGGTAGGATAAAATACCTCGGGAACGTCTGCTCTTGATGTCGTAGGGTACCCAGTAATTTAAGGCGTTGGAAGAAGTGATTCGCGTGGAGAACGCGGATATCCTTTGGATCGGTGCGGTTACTGGGCTGGAAGGTTCAGGAGCAATCTGAACACTGGAGGAACAGCTTCTGGGATGCAGCAGGGTGTGATGCCGTTTGCGGCATGTACGGCAGGAGTGGGCACTGGGGCAATCCCGCTGCTGATGGCCTCGTGCCAAACAATTCAAGCAGAGTTGCTTTCTTCGGATGATATTTGACCTCTCGACTACGGTCATTTGAAGGAAACGGGGACATCTTCGCAGGGGATGGTTTTCCCTGGAACATAGGTCACACCTTCTGGGTCTGGGTGTTGGAGTCACTCTGAAGTCGGAAGAATGGAGCCGGGGCGCTGGGGCCCTCGGAGTCGACAACTCTGGCGGAAAATGCCTTGAGTTGGTAGGCGAAACGTCGTCGATGGCCTCCAGCGTACGATGGCGTTCGGTCAGAAACGCGTCTAGCTCCTTCCAAGTCGGAATTCTGTCTTTGTTGTGGATGGATTGTTCCCACAGAGAAAGGGTTACTTCGGGAAGCTTTGAGGAAACCATATACACCAAAAGACTATCCCAAGCCTCAACTTGAATGGAGGACATCTCTAGGGCGGTCAGGCAGCTTTGGATGGTGCCTTGCAGGTCTTTTAGCGCGACTCCCGATTCTTGAGGGACAGCCTGGATGTTGAAGAGGATTTTCAACTGGCTGTTGACCAACAACCGCCGGTTCTCGAAGCGGTCGGTGAGGCTTTGCCAAGCTGCGACGAACCCCTCATTGGTGAGCGGGGCTTTGGCAACAATGGCGTGCGCTTCGCCAGTTGTCTTGGATAGGAGGTGGAACAATTTCTCCACCGGGGTGAGACGCGAGTTGTGAATATAAACCGCCGTGAAAAGGTCTCTGAACGTGGGCCAACGAAGATAGTCGCCCGCAAACACCTCGGTGTCTACCGGTGGTAAACGACAACCGGTGGAAGGGGGTGTGTGGCCACTGCTGGAAGCCAGAGTTGACTGGGCCGCGCCCCTTTCTATTATCTCCTGCAGCTGGGCCACACACCTGGAATAAACGGAGTAGCAGTAGCTATACTTAGCTTCTAACACCGTTGAAGTGTCCGCGCCGTCGTCAGACACGGAGAGCAGTTCGGAGCAGCTCTCGTAACTCTTCTCCACCTTTTCCCACAAAACCCGGATTTGGTCGCGACGCACTTTACACATGGACGGAGAGGGCTGGGTGGTTTCTGGGACGTCTAGAGGTTGGAAATTTGCCGCGAATTGACTCATATGGTCTGTCGTGGCAATAAACTTCCTCAACGCAATGTCGATGGCGGTTTGAGCCATTTTTGTGGTCGAGCAGTGGATTTAAAGTTAATCGGGGAGGGTCGCGGAAATGCGGACTGGGATCTTCCCAAACGGATTGACGGAATCGGCCGTAATTAAAGTACAGGAATAATTTTTATTTGAAATTACAATTCTTTTGTATTTTGGAATATATATATATATATATATATATATATATATATATATAGTTCGGGCTAGTATTGAATAGTAGTGAATTCGCAAATTGAAATCCTTGTATTTTCTCTTAATATTCAATATATTTCGGACATGGAGGTTTGTTTACATTTTGCGTAACGAAATGTGGATGGATCCCGTAATAAATTAAATACGGATTTAGGAACGTATTGGTCGGAAGTAATTGTTGCCAACTTTATTTATCACGGATCCGAAATGGTCGAAATAAACCCTTGGCTTTTGTTTGAGAGACAACTCAATGGGTCCTGCCGTCGGCAAAGCAGTGCGGAACTCAAAAGAAACAAGAGGAAAGAACAACACGACCGTTGCGGCGGCTCAGTTGAAAAGATTGAATTAAAAATTAATTAACTTAAATTAATTAATTAAATTCAAATTCTGGATCTGTTAATGAATGTTTAACTATGAGCGCAGATGCTTAATTTTTTTAAACGCTAGGAAGGTAGTATTTAAAAAACAAACATCCGTTTTTGGTCGCGGAGAAGAGCTCACTGGGATAAGCCGTCGGCAAAGCAGTGATGAGTGAGGGACCCAAAGAACTTAAGGGCAACAACAACACAGCCGTTGCGGCGGTTAAATCGAAGACAATTAAAAAACACTCGTTTGTGTTTGGGTTTTGCTGCTCAGCTCAGAATAGTGCGAAGCTTGCCCACTATATGTATGTATTTAGATTGTGGAGATCGATGCTCAGCGCAGAATAGCGCGAAGCTTGTATGTATGGAGGTATGTGTGTAAATTTGTATTTCTCTCATCTAAATGAAAATAGGATAAATAAAATTCGGATAATTTTAAATTCTTGGCTCACGAAATTTCCTTAAAATTGTAGGTGGCGGATTTTATCTCGTCGGCACTGTTCGGCTGTGGAAAGTATGAGTGCAGGTGCTTGTACACGCTCTAGGCACAAAGAGGAGACGAAAAAAAATTACAATAATAACTTGATATGCCCTTATGCGGGCGTGTGTATATATGTATGTATGTAATTGGAGATCGATGCTCAGCGCAGAATAGCGCGAAGCTTGCCCAATATATATGTATGTATGTATGTAAATAATTATAGAGATCAATGCTCAGCGCAGAATAGCGCGAAGCTTGCCCAATATATGTATAGTAAATTGAAATAAATAAAAAATAGGATTTCAAAAATTCGGATTATTTTAAATCCATGGTTGACGAAATCTGTTTCTTGAACAACTGTAGGGTTTGTATTGGCACAGTGGAGCGTCGAGAAGTGGACTGTATTGAATTGTGCGAACAGAAAAATGTGTATGGATACAGCATACAAAAAATATCGTGACAGCGGCAGACTGTTCGGCGATCAGGGTGAATTCCCGAAACAAGCGCACACCGGCTGGCCAATATTAATTATGCCTTTCTTTTTGAAACACAATTTCACTGTTCACGGAGAACTTTTTTTGCACGGAAATATTAGCACAAGTTTAGAATGCGTGTGTGTGTATGTGGCTGCACATAGGCCTCGACCGTTGGCAAGTGGATGAACAACGGGGAATCGAAGAGACGGCGAGGAGGATGGCGGCGCACACAAAACGGACACGGATGGAAAATTTCGAAGTTCGGAGGCGAATAGAAAAGTGGAATTTCTCACTACCGTGGTGTCAGGAAAACTCGGACGGGGAGTTGACACGAACGAAAAACAATAAATTTTGCAGCGGTGCGACCGAAATTAAATGTTCGGCCCACTGTCTAAGACCGGCAGCGAGAACAAGACGGAATCAAGCATATACTTATCTCAGCGGAAAAATCACCGGGAACTGCTGGTGAAGGGACGGAAGGATATCCTGATCCGGCTCGAAGGACCAATGTTTGTAGGGGGGCGATCTTGCCGCTGAAGATCCTGTATTGGAAAATGTAGCCCAGTGAAAATTCCCACGTCGAAGCGGAGTCGAAAAATAAAGGCGGGGGCGTCGTGGGCAATTCAACTGGTCAGCTTTATTTCGCTGCATACATAGTACTAACTCTAGCTTAAATGTAAGGGCCGCGCTCCCGACCGATAAGCTACGCTTAACAGTGCGAGAGCGGGCCCGAGAAGTGGAGCGCGAACAAGCCGTCCCTCAGCTCGCTTAGCAGCGAGCGAAGCTCGGGAATTCGGGAGCGGGCGTTCGCGAGCATCGAAGAGTGGGCGCGGGAGCGCTTAGACTAGCCCGATGAGCAGTGCTCGAAGAGCCGACTTGCGGGAGTGCAAGAGCGGCCAAGGCTTTGGAGGCTCGGTGGACAGAGGCGGCGCCGCGGCCGCCGCGAAGGGCCTTCTGACGTGAACATTATTATTATATCTTTCCACAAAAATCTGGGGGATTGCAGCCAAAACAAACTACAAAAGGATTCAGGTGCTACAAAATCGGATCCTAAGAAGCATTACAGACTGTCCCTGGTACGTGCGTGGTACCACATAGAGATCTAAATTTGCTCACTGTGGAAGAGCAGATTGGAAGACACACAAGCAGATACAGTGACAGACTGGAATAACACCGCAGTTTACTTGCTAGGAACCTACTACCAGCTAGACCACTGAGGCGTCTCAAACGACTAGGTTTTGCCAAAACAATTAGGAGACAATAAGTCTGCCAATTCCATATATGTAAACCTTTTTATGTAATTTAGGTTTGGTTTAGTTTTACATCTGCGTTCAATGTGATGTTAAGGTATAATTAGATGTACTGTTTCTTCACTTAATAAATATAAAAAAAA